>NC_086253.1:7137567-7470900 GCF_021018805.1 Prinia subflava
TGTGCTCCAGACCCTTCCCCAGCTCTGTGCCCTTCTTTGGACATGCTCCAGTACCTCAGTGTCCTTGTAGTGAGATTCCCAAAACTAAACACAGGATTCAAGGTTTAACTTCACCAGTGCTGGGCACAGGGGGAACAGTCACTGCCCTGGCCCTGCTGGACACCCTACTGCTGGTACAAGAGCTTTGCAAAGAAAGGCAGCACTTGAATTTAATGGTGTTATGTTTGTTCGTTTTTAGTCCTGTTGCTGATTCAAGTAACTTCGTTGAGGAAGCTGGAAAGCCTCTAGTGAGTCTTGAGAGTGAAGAAAAACCGAAAGGACTAGATCTGCTGGGGACATTTACAACTTCTGTAAGCATGTCCAGAATGCTGTCTGCTTTCATGTTGATAGTTTGGGAAGGGGATAGCCTAGGTTCTGGATTTAACTTACGCAGATATTTTAGGGATTGCAGAATGTGATAAATATTTATTTAAACTGTTTTAAACCAGGTTGGATACTCATTTATATAAAAGTTGAACTTTGTGATTTGGAAACTGATGCTATTGCACGTGGTCTGAGGGAGTTTGAGTTGTTTTTAAGAATGCTTTAGTCAAGCAGTCTTTTTTTATGCAAGTCAAGCTACAAAAGATAAGCTTTGTATTGTAATTGCATTGTGGGGTGAAAAGCACTTATGTTAAGCTGATGCTCTTGCAGCTGTGGTTTATAGTTTGAACAGATCTGCCCACAGCAGCTCATCCTGCAATGGTCTCTTTTTCACTTGTGAGGAACAGCATGGTGTCATCTGCTTTGTTTCTGATAGCTGTAATGGGTGGATAGCAGTTCTGGTTCTACCTTGTAGGTATTTGTTACTTGGTATTTGTTAAATTTCAAAGTAAGAAAGTTTTATGCTAACAAGTTCTGGAGGTATCTTGTGTGTCTAAGTGAGATATGTTGGCTTGGCATGGAATAATGTGTGTATGACAATAGGAATCTGTTGAAGCTTTGCATTTTTCTTTCCTTTACAGGATGCTGGTCCCCTAATTCCAGACTCCCTCAGTAGTGGTGTTCCTCCAGTCCCTTTTGCCACTTCTGCAAGCACTGCAGTGGATGCTATTATAGATGTGCTAAAATACAGCCAAAAAGACATGGATGCAGCTGTTGAAGTAGTGAAGAGAGAGGTATGGTGGCCCTTCCAAAGTGGAACTTGGCATAGCCTTGGAAGGTCCTTTTGTTTGGATTATCTGGGATAAATCTCTACTTTGCAGGTTTTTTTATCATGTTTGACATAAGTATCTTTTTATGAAAAGCTTGCTGTGGACTTGATGGGTGCTGTAGGTATAGAATTCTTCAGAGCTAACACTTAAAGGAATAGGACAAACTTCATTATTGGTCAGATCTGCCTTAGATCTGGTCACTATTAAAAGGCACATGTTATCAGATGGGATAGTTAGGCTTAATATCTGGGATCTGGATACTTCTCATTCAACAGGCAGGAAATACATTTTCATGCCAATGGAAGACAGCAACTCACGGAATTTCCCTAAAACAACATAAAACTGTAGTGCCAGTTCAGTGCTACAATCAGTTCTTTTCTCGTGGGATGTGAATGCACAGGAGTATGTCCAGCTAATAAAGTGAGGGGAGATCTGGAGCTCACTCCAGAGGAGAAGGACATTAGTGAAGGAGGGAAGAAGTAATTGGTAAGATTTTAAGCCTGTCCTGTAATTACAGAAATTGCTTTTAAATGCCCATCTTCTGACCGATGCAAGAAGACTTTTATATCCACTGACTTCAAAAATTTGAGTACTTGATTCATTATGACTTCTGAATTATGTAGCCTTAAAACACTAAATAATGTAAGAGGGAGTATTTAAGCATAAATGTCCTTAAAGCTAATTGTCCTTAAAGCTAATTGTATCACTACAGTAGAAAATAGAGCTTTCAAAATTCCTGACTGCTCTACTGCAGGTAGGAGCACTAGGGGCACCAAACAAAGATGACTGATGATTATTTGCTGCTTAAGTTATTCTTTTGTTTTAGAGTACAGAGATATAGTGGCTTTTCTAGGAATAACTTTTACTTTCTGTCATTTAGGAGGTGAATTTCACCCAGCATATTGTCTAGTACAGGAAAACAAATGTGATTTTGACAGGGGACAGCTTTTAGTGCTTTGATCTAAAACTAAGAATCTATATAATAGGGGGTAAAGCTTGTAATATCTTAAAAGTGCCACTCTTTCATGTTGGGAAGAACTTGTTTAAACCTGCAAGTGTTGTAGAATGTGACTGGATGATTCCAGCTGTGTCACTTAAATAAAAAGGCCTGGAATTCCAATATCACCCTGAAAGGAAGAGGCTAAATTGTAATAATTGTTTTTGTCTGTGAAGCAACTCAGGAGTAGGAGGAAAGTGAAAGCCTGTATTCCTTCTGAGCAAATACAGCATTTGGAAAATCTTGCTTTTTTGGGATCTACTGGACCATTTTTGAGCTTGCAAGTGCAAGTTCCTAACTTGTTTCCATCTTCACATACTCTTGCTTTTGTAACATTTTTTCTAGCTTAGCTATCACTACTTCTCTTAATAGTTTGTACATTCTTTTTTCATTAGTGTCCTGCTTTGTCACCTGAAATATTGTGATATATTTAAAGTTAGATTGCTCTAAAACAAATACTGAAAAATCAGTGTACTACAGTTTACTATGTCGTTTTGTGACAAAATTAGCAATAATCATGTGATTTCATGTTCTTTTTTTTTTTTTAATTCCAGGTTATTTTATGTATTTTGAGCCTCTTGTATTTGAAGGTTTTCTACAGTGCAGTCACTCTGTGTTAAAATACTCAAACATAATTTTGTCCTGAGGTCTTTGTTATGGAGTTTGCACAAAGTGTTTAGCAAAGAATATTTGTGCTGCTTAACTCTGTCACTGTGAGGTCTGCTTTAGTTCAGCTGAAGTGGAGTAGGTGTCATTATTCTTAAATGAATTGAGGCATCTTTTAATCCTCCCCCTTCCACGTTCCCTAATTTAGTGTTGAATATAAGTTACTGCAAACAGCAATTTGATCTTGAACCGCCTTTTGGTATTTGTTCTCTCAGGAGGTAATATTAGCAGGTTTGTGCTTAATTGAAGTGCTTTTTTTGTCTGCTCTGTAAATAAGAGGGAAATGTGTGTCACTTGAGAACATGTTCCTTGGCCCATTGTGTTCTCTCAGAAGTTCTGGTTATCTACCCAGACATTGAGTTAGAGTAGCCAGGAGGTTGGTTGGCTGAGTTGGCTCTGATCTCACTTGAAGAGCTAATGGCAGTATGCTGGGAATCATTTATGCAAAATCTATGTATTAATCTAAATTTTATTTGAGTCAAGTTTGTAATTAAACAATTTTGATTCTCTTAAGCAATTAGAACTTATTTCTTTCTCTGTATTAAGTTAAAAGTATACCCAAGCTGCCCTTTTAGATTGTTTTTAGTATCAAATCTTTTATCTCTTTTTGTGCAAAAAAATAAAGGCTTGCCTTTTCACCCTCAAAGGTTCAAGAGAAAGAGCTGGAGATTCAGAAGTGGAATCAAAAGTATAATAAGCTTCATACGGAATACAAGGAAATGGGGTATGAATCTGTCCTGGCTTTTATATCTACTTAGTTATTCCAGATGCTTTTTCTAATTTATGTTCAACTTTTCTTTTTTGTGTTTTTTAGAAAAATAGTTGCTGAATTTGAACAGACGATAACACAAGTTATGGGTAAGTTCCATATTTACACTTTGAGTGCCTTGGGGGGCTGGGGCGTGCTTAGCCCAGAGTTACTAAAAGAAGTTAGTACTCTTTCACCTCTGACATTATTATTTCAAGTGCTTCCAGAATAAGTGTAAGGTTTAAGACAAGGTAGACTAACTATTTTATGCATATTCATAGACATGATATCACGTGGTAGATAACGATGACTTTTTGAATCAGGCATGAACACAACTCTTTCTTATTCTCCCCTGGAGTGTGAGGTGTTGGTTTATTAAAACTGGCAGATCCAGTTGTCAGCACTTTGTGTTTAATTGTTTAGTTATCTGACAGCATGGAAGTGGCAAGGTATCACTAGAAGTTGTTTCTGGACAGATCTGGCCTTTTGCATTAGCTAAGTTTGTGGCTTCAAAACTAGGAAAGACATCCAGTGAAGCTCTTGTTTTATAGTTCCACTTTCTTAGCTCAAAGCTGAATTAGGCACATCTGTGCCAGCTCTTCTGTGCTCCTCTAAGGCCATGGGAAACAGCTTGGGTATGCTAACCCAAACCTCTTTTGAAAGTCTGCTGTGCTAGTCTGACTTGTTATCCCAGTCTCCTCCAGATCTTCCAGCTGTTGTGTACGTTTAATGAAAAATATTTTTGGATTCCTTGCTTTTATCACAACATTCGAGGCTCCTGTTATGGTAAACTCGAGTGGAGTATTTTGGCTACAGTGCCAGAGAAAAATGCTTTTTGGCAAGCACATTGTCATGGTGTTACTGGCCTTAAGTTTAGTGTGAGGTAATATGTAATAGAGATACAAAGACTTCTTAAAAGCACAGACACAGGGTATCTTTACAGGTGAGAGGCTACGTTATGAAGCCTTTGTGAGGGGAAGAGTTGAAGCTGTGGGGGTTATGTCTGTGTATTATGGAACTGGTTTTATGCTAAAGCAATAACTATCGTGGGTTAACTCCACTTTCTCTAGAGGATGCTCAGAAGCAAAAGGAAATCTCAAGGAAAGAAATACAGAAGCTGATGGAAGAGAAGCAGCAAGCTGTTTCAGATCTGAACTCTATGGAGAAGTCCTTCTCTGAACTCTTCAAACGACTTGAAAAACAGAAAGATGCATTAGAGGGTTACCACAGAGTAAGATGACTTAATGCAAATAATATCCTTCCAAAATAAATGAGATTTTGTGGAGAGGAAGTGGTGAAATTTCTAGAGCAGCCATTAATTAGGTAGTATAGGGAGTACCTGTAAAACCAGGTGCTAAGTTGTTTATTTAAACATTATAAAAAAACTACTAATTTGCTGTATTTAGTGACTGACTTAAGGTAAGATAATGGTATCTTAGAAGACAAAGTTTCTTTGAACAGAGGTGAGCTGTTTCTTGCTGCAACACCTTTTTTGTTAATCATAGAGATCCTCTAATATGTCAAGTGTTGCATAAGAGCAGCTGGTTTCCCGCACATCACATTGAATGGATGCTGAAGAGGATGTGCAATTATAAGTCAGAATAAGAGGTTATTAGGTGCTCCCTACTAAGATGCTTGTGGGGTTTTTCTGAAGCTGAAGTCAAGCCTTTGTTCTGCATCTTCTTTAGAGACTGGAGGAAGGAAGCTGATTAGTATAAGCTATGGCTTTTTACTCCATGAACTGCATAAAAATTGATTCAGTTGGTGTTTAAAAAATTGCCTTCAGATTTTTTTTCATTCAGTTATCCTTTAATGTCCCTGTTTACTAAAAGTCAGAAACTAATCCCTTAGAACTTTCATGCTAGTCTAGTTTTTAGAAGCAGGCAAAGTTACAACTTCAGTTTCTTCTTTGCTAACATGTCAGGCTTCCTTCATCTTGTGTCCTTTCCATCTCCACCCTAAATTCAGAAGCCCTTTCTTTAGCACTTCACCTGGAAACATGGTTACTAAATTCAAGACCTACAATTAATAGAGTCTTAGCAATTGTTTCAAACAGTTCCAACTTCTTACAATAGCTAATATGTACATGTGACTGCCAAGGTAATTTTCTTGCTGTTAGTGTTGGATATGTTTACATCAGGGTCTGAAGCCTCAATCTTTCCCCAAGTTCTTTGGAGAAGTTGGATTTCTAGCTATTCTTGTGACAATTGCAACTTAGTACAAAGCTGATTATTAAAAAAATGGAGCAAAACAAACAAAACCAATTAGTGACTGTCATTTTAGTGACCTTCTTTACTAGACTTTGCTACTAAATAATGTATTTGGGTGGAAATATGGTGAAGAAATGTTTGCAAAGTTAAGATAGTTAAAATGAGGCAGTTTATATAGACCTGTGGGATTTCACAGTTATTCTTGTTACTCTAGTGAGTAAATACTGCCACTCAGGTGTAGTCAAATAACCCAGCTGTCATGTGGGGAGACTCTTCCATCTACTAGCTCAGACAGCTAACTGAACTTCTTTGGGTTTTGGGACAGAATGAAGAAGTTCTGAAGAAATGTGCAGAAGATTACTTGGCTAGAATTAAAAAAGAGGAGCAGAGATATCAGGCACTCAAAGCACATGCTGAAGAGAAACTGCAACAGTAAGTACCAAGCCAAGCAGCAGGTACCAGGAGTGACGTACATAGTTTTCACAGTTGCTGCAGAATGTGGTTCAATAATGCCAAAACTTAGCTTCAACATATTTCATTTGGTGATTAATCCAAAGTACAAGCATCTAGTATGGTTCTGTGAGTTTTGCTGTGCTGTCTGAAGGGGATGTAAACACCATCTTGCACATGTTTCAGAGCCAATGAGGAAATTGCCCAGGTCCGCAGCAAAGCAAAATCAGAGACTGCAGCACTTCAAGCCGCTCTGCGCAAAGAACAGATGAGGATCCAGTCTTTAGAGAGGAGCCTTGAACAAAAGGTCAGTCACAGTGCCATGGGTGAGACTCTTCAAGCTATTGCCTTGGGCTAGGCTAACAACTCCCTCGTATCAGGGCTAGAAGGAGTCTTGCTAACTGTGCTGGTTTTGATGGCTGCTGTCCTGGCAGGCTTTGGGAAATTGGCACTGAGACCTAAGACACAACTGTTGTGTCAGGACTTGTCTGTATGTTTAGATTTTTTTGGAGCACAAGGTTTGCTTCTAAACCAGTTGGGGCTCCTGAGTCAGGAGGTTGCCAGAACTGCTGAATGGGTTGGTGATTAACAGTTACACATGAAGCAGAGCAGAATCTGGGAGTAAATTTTGAATAACTGTCTGGCTCAGCTTGTTCATGAGCATGACTTGTAAGCTGTTAGCACTAGTATATATTTAACTGTATGTGACTCAAGTTTTCAGTATTGTTCAGGCCATTAATCCTTGTACTTTATATTGTTTCATATTGCGTAGGTGAAGTCTTAGAATGTTTTGTAGAGACATATCCTTTGTTGGAACCCTTCAAAGGAATAAGTTTTTTGAAGATTAGAAGTATGCTGGAAGTGCATGCTGTTAGTTTTACTGCATCATTGTTGTCACTGCCAGTATTGAAGACTCAGAAGTTGATAATGCTGACAGATTGCTTTTATGGAAAAAAACATATTTGTGAGTCTTCAGGTTTATGGCTGAAGTTTGCATAGCAGAAAAAACAGTAGGCTTTTTACTGGAGGGGTGAGACAAGCCACTTAACACAGATCTAGGTTTGGTCTTGTCATAAATACAGTAACACTTAAAGAGTTCTTATTAAAATGGTTTAACTGTTCCATAAGGAATTCTACAAACTGGAAATTGTCACATGTCAGTAAAACTATCAAGGCATCATTTTACAGTCTGTCTTGTGAAGATTAAAGTCTAAGCTGTCCATCTTTTGAATTTTGGTGTACCTAACAAAGGCAGAGTCCCAAATGTTTTGTTTCCTTGGATCACTTGGTCTCCATGTGTTATGGTAATATCTGTGGAAGAAGCAAACATTATATACCAGTATAGTGGATTCTGGCTCATTTCCTGAGACTCCTAATGATGCCATGTGACCTTTGGCATAATAGACTGCCCTTTATATTAAATTTGCATGAGCCACCATCATGTAAATGGACTTTCTATTGCATATAGTAGCAATCAGGACTTACTGCAACTCAGCTCGCTACAAGGTTGTAACATAGTTTGGACATACCTGAAACTCACTTTTTTCTTTCCTCCACAGACTAAAGAAAATGATGAATTAACGAAAATCTGTGATGACTTGATCTTGAAGATGGAAAAAAATTGATATCTTAACTGTCTTGTAAATATGTGTATTTTCTGACTTGCTGTCTTGTGTGTTCACTCACCTTTTTATGTATGTGGGGAAAAAATAAAATTCTTGATTCACGCTTGTCTTCAATATTATTTGTATATCTTTTATGAGAGAAGCATCTATTAACTTAGTTGCTGCTTCCAATAAGTAACAATGTCTTTCTTAGCATTTTCACACGTTGCTCAAAGGAAAAGCTTTCAATCAGTGTGCCTTCAGTCTGTTCCCTGTGAAAGAACTTGGAAGCTCTGTACTCTTGACCTGGCTTTGCTGGGGAGGGTGGCTGTGGGCATTGTCTCTACTGTGCACTTGTTGCTCTCTCACTTAAATCGAGGCATTCCAGAGTTACAAGACTGAAGTAAAACTGAACCAGCATAAATGCTATAAAGATTTGGAACTTAACTTTGGCTTCAGTTTGTGGGTTTAGGGTTTTTTTAATCTATTAAGAGGAGCTGGAGTGATTTTGTTTTTGCAGATAACCTAAGCAGAGGGTTTAATGGCAGGACTGATTGCTGCTCTCCTTCTCTGGGGTTTTCCATGTCATTAGTCTGTATGATGCTACTGACTGTAAAATTTTCAGTCAATCTCTCTGGCCCTGCCTGTAATGGAGAGCCTTGAGAGCTGTGGGCTGCAGGTCACAGGTTATGATGAAGTCAGCCCTAGGCAATAGCTGACATCTTGCAGACAGAAGCAGGATTGGCTGCAAGCTACAGCTTTTGATTTCTCAAATTACTTGGGAGGTTATTCCTCACTTCCTTGGCCTGTAGATGCATCTTCCTCAGAGGGGCTGTTGCTGCACTTGGAGCCCTTCCCTTACATCAGGGTGGTCTGCCTGGGCAGGTGGAAAAAGGAGCAGCAGTGCCATGAAGTCCAGAGTCAGCTCCTCTGTGAGGCAGCTACTGCTCAGTGTAGGTGGCAGGAGCTCCCTGTAGATCAAAGCTGGTTAATCAACATGCTTCAGGTTTGATTTGTGGGGTTTTCTTTATGATTTCTGTGCCAATGTGAGAGGTGATAGCAGTGGCAATGATATTAAATGCCTGGCTCTTGTAGAAGTTGTGCTGTACTATTTAACTTACAGCTTATGAAAGTGGCAGATAGAAGAGAAGGAATAGCCATAGAGGAGTGTACAAGACCAAAGTTCACTGTCCCCTGCCTCAACTTCAGCTTGCAGGACTCTTGGAATGTTCCTTTGGAACTAGACAACCAGACTGATGGGAAATCTTGTGGCTGGTCTAATTTGGGAAATGTCTTAGTTATGGAAACAGATTTTCACTAGATTTACAATAAAATGGTTTCACAGGGACATCAAAGATCATCTCATTCCAACCCCTGATCATGTGTAGGGGCACCTTCCACTAGACCAGGCTGCTCAGAGCCCCATCCAGCCTGGCCTTGAACACTTCCAGGGCTGGATTATCCACAAATTCTCCGGGCAGCACCCGAGGCTGCCACGGAAGTTGCTGCTACTCTTAGGCTACAATTGCAAGAGTTCAACATTCAGTCCCAGAGGCCAGAGCTGTGCTTTGCTCCCTGGGGTTGGATCATGGCTGTGGTGTGATGAGCCAGACTGGTCTGGGGAAAGGAGCAGTGATGGGTCAAAGCTGCTGCTTTACAATAGATCAGCGTGTCATGCAGCTTCACTTTGTACATTGTGCATAAAAAGAGGGGTAGCAAAGAGCAGAGTCTTCCAGGGATCAAGGGGTATTTATTAGCGATAAGCCGGCAATCCTAACTATTTCCACAAGATGTAGCTGTTGCTCTTTGAAATATGGGCTTTATGGCGTGGTGCTTCAGCAAGTTGCAGAGCTGGAAGTTGTCCCTCTTCTGGAGTTGTGCTTAATGTTAGTAAGAGAATTGTTTTTATGGATTTGTGTTGGAAAATGGATAAAGAGCTGCATAGTGATGATAAATAGTAAACTTTAAATAGTGACAATGCTCTCTAGAGTTTTTGTGCTACAGGTGCCAAAGTGTTACAGCACTTGTGTGCACCTTGAGGAAACTGCTGCATCAGGGAGCACTGGGCTCTTCCTTACCTTCCTGTATTATTTCAGGGTAAAATGACTTTCTACTCTCCTCCCTGGCTTTATATTATTTATGCAGAATATTGCTGGTACAGTTTGCTGGGTGAAGTGAGGAGAGACTTAAATATATTTTGTTGTTTTGTGAATATAGCAGCTGTACAGACACCACGACCCCCAGGGTGTTGATGGAGTTGAACACAGAAGGCCAGCAGAGACCAGCATGCCAGATACAGGCACAAGAGTTGTGCTGATGCCTGAAAATTCTTGTCTGATATCAAAAGTTTTTTTAAGAATTGCACTTTTTGTGTCCAGTTACTGCCAGTTGATATTAAATAGTGGAAATTGCTGCATTCCTACTGTAATCTGTGATCCCTGCCTGGCAAATCTGCCCAGGACTCTTTTGTTAGCTGCTTGTGTCAGTACCTACAAGAAAACTGACAGTACATGGAAACCATTGCTTGAATGGCAATGATGGCTATAAAATGCCAAGGCACTGAGCAAGATGAGTGAGCAACTTTTGTATCTTTGAGTCCCTGAGGCGTAACTTCAGTGCATTGCCTTGGATAAGTATTTTCCTTGCTTATGGCTCAAGGAAGGCCTCTGCATTTTAAATTGCTCAGAAAGGATGGCTGATTTTTCTCTGCAGCTGCTGTGTGTACCTCTAACTTAACACTCACACCATCTGTAAGAATTTGGTATTTTGTAATTCCTACCTGAAAGCATAATTTAAGTGCTGCCTTCCTTATTTAAAGAATTGTTCTTTTTACTATCCTAATGCTTGCAAGCAGGTTCTAGGATGGAAAAGTGATACTACTTTGTGCCTCTGCCCACTTAGTTTTTATTTACTTACATGGAAAATTGTCAGGTGCAGTACAAACAGAGGATGACAGTTCCTGCTCCAGACAGCCTTTGTCCAGTTGAAGTATTTGGGAAGGATGTATTTTATCTCAGAGCTGATTAAGGTGGAGCAAAGGTACAGAAAGGTACCTTCTTCCCAGCCATTTCCCCTCCTGTTCCACCAAAACCAGTTTTCAGCAGAACATTCATCATGGTCCAAGCACAGACTTGAGTCTCTTGCTTTAAAGATTGCTGTTAAAGTTAAAGATTGCTGTTCAGAAATTGTGGCTTAAATCTCTTTGGAGTCAGGGAATCTCTCTAGATTGATTCTCAAGTCAGTGGGTTAAATGTTGATCAATTTTCCAGTCCTATTGTGCAGCTTTGACAGCACAGGGTATGTAAAGAAACATCACAGTTTGACATCAGGGAATTTCAGGAGTCACCTTGGTGTGAAATTGAAACCAGGCAAGGGCTGAATCAAACTCTGCCTTCAGCTGGACTTCTAAACATACAGCTTTACTTCTTAGGTTGCAAGTTACACCAAAAGCAAGTATTTTTCTCCTTCCTGTTTCTGCCTGTTTTTCCTGTTGAAAAAACACAAAAGAAAATCTGAGAAATAATGAATGGTCTCCTTTTTTTTTTTTTTTTACTCAGTTTGGAGGATGGATTTATTACCTAAACAAAAACCAACAGCATAACTTAAAGCAGAAAAGGGAAATTTGTACTATTTTCTAATTTCCATTAGAAAACAAATGGTAAAAGCATTTAAATTAAGCATGCTGTCTTTGGCTGTATGAGGAGCTCTCCATCTCTTTAAAAGTCATTAGATCATGACATGACTAATCCTTTTATGGTTTTGAAAGATCTGTGTGGTTTGACTTTGACAAATGGATCAGTCACAGCATCTACTTCCTTGCAGATTTCTTTTCCTCTCCAGCACATTTAATACAGACAAACTAAATCCTCTGTATTGGTCATGGGGAAGGAAGTTCCTTGTGAGTTTTGTCCTATTTTTGATGATAGTGCATGTAAAGTTAACTGCAACTTCTATCAGCTATTTGCATTTCAGCTCCTGCTACCAGTTTTTTGCTGGTGATGTCTTTGTTGTTTGAAAGTCTCTCTTGTACTTTGCAGACAGAACCTGTGTCAAACCCTGATTTTTTTTCCTCCTTGTTGTGAGAGGGTTTCACAATGAAGTTCTGCTGTTCTCAAGAAGTTTGTGGTGTAACTTTATTCATCTCCATGGAGTCTCTCCTGGCTCTGAGTGTGTAAGGGGCCAGTCCTGTCAGACACTTCAGGAGCTGCTGGAGCTGAGGACCAGCTCCCCTGTGTGTGACAGCTCAGTGGCCCAGAAGCAGCTGTGGCTGTTCCGTGGGGCTGACATGTGGTGGTGCCAAGTGTGCTCACTGTTGTCATATGGCTTGTTTGGCTTGAGGAAAGAGCCACTGGGGACACAAATGTGAATCTTCCTCCCTCCTTCTCTTTCAATCCACTTAGACTTACAGCACAAGACTGCATGGGGAAGATCTTTGAACCCCTCCAGTACTAATTTCTGTATCACCTCAGCCCCAAACTTGATGACTTGTGTACAATGCCAGGGTTGACTTCAGATTCTTCTGGAGGAAATGGTGCAGGATGGCATGGAATTAGCTAATGAGTAATTTCATTTTTTTTCTTTTATCTTTGTTTTCTAAGCTTGCTAAGCAACATTGCATCCTGGAGCCCAGCTAACTACTTTACTGTTTACTTTTTAATTTCTTCTAATAGCTTCTCTCCAGTGCCATATAATTTTTTTTTCTCTAAATCAAGAGGCTATATCACCCCCTCCCAACATGAGTAAATGTGCATGTCAAATTCAATGAACCAATTTCCTTTTGAATAAGTTCTTCAAACCAGTTATCCATTATTTCCTCTGGGGAATGCACCAGCTAAAAAGAGAACAAAGCTAATTGAAAGCTTTGGGGATCAAGCAGTCCATATTTGTCAGGAAGGTGCCAGTCAGGCCCAGGGGGAGAGGAGATCCAAATATTTCCCATGAATTTCATGTCTGGGATTTGTCTTCAGTTTAATGGACAGGTAGCATTAAAGAAAAAAAAAAAAAACAAACAATGAAACAAACCAGCAATGGATGGTAGATCCAGGAACTGAACTTTTGGGAAAGTTAGTTATGCAACATTTCAATATGTGGAAAGTTCCACTGGTTGTCTGTCTCTTGGCATTTTAAACACCATTCCCTGCCTTTCTTTCCATTAGCAAAGCCAACTGGGCTGTGCTTGGGAGGCAAATGACAAGTGTTACCCTGGCTTACACTGAGGAGTTTTGTAAGAGCCTGTGCCTGACAGCTGATAATTTTATTTATGATCGTGGCACCACTCTTCACTGTTCTGTTTGAGGGCACTGTCGGTGTTACATGGGAGAACTATGTTTGGGTTGGAAGAGAGGTAAATGTTGGTCTAAAAATACATCCAGCCTGGCTCCTAAACTGAAGAGACTCGGATGCAATGACTGCTTTGTTTTCCTGATCACAACATCATCTGCTGCTATTCTGATTTTTTTTCCTGGTATTCACTCTGGCCCCTGGAGTTTATATGCAGAAAGTCACTGGATATAATCCATAATATCAGTAAATAATGTTGTTTATTTGGTATTGCAGTAAAGATGGAGTTTAGTTTATTTCAGGGTGGAATGACCCAGGTGATAAGAGGTGAATTTGGGCATGGGGAGCTGAGGGCTGAGTACTAACATGCTCTTCAAGAAACCACTTTGGTGCTCTGCACCTCTCTTTTCCATGGAGGTGTCTGGAGATGAACAATGTCTGCTGCTTTTACACCACACACTTGAGGTTTTCAGTTCCAAAAGCTGTGTGTTGCTAATAGTTTCCATCTGAGGGGCAGCCTGGAGCTAGCACTTCAAATTTTAGCTGCCCAGATCTCATGATAGGAAAGCTGTTGTTCCAATAGATGAACTAATTAACAATGCATCTGGTTGAAAAATCTCCGCTGTAGTTTCTATGGAGATTTCTGTAAATAAATAAAATCCTTTCCAAAACAGTGTTTTGATCAGCGGTTGGTTTCCAAACAATAGAAACTCATATCTGGATCCCAAATCTGAAGTCTCCAGACCAGATCTAGTATCACTGGAATCTGGGACAGCAGGGCTGGTAGATTTGCTGTGGATTTAACTCTCTAATGTAGATGATGTCCAGAACTCCCCCTTCCAAATAGAAACATCATCTAAATTTTTTGGGTGCTTTTTGTTTTACCTGTGACAAGCAGTGTTGGAGCTATGTCTGTTCTTAGAGCACGTGGTAAAACATCACATATTTATAATAAGCAAAATGTGATGTTTCAAAATAAAAGTGGAAACAGCTCTATGATTTCTGTAAAATGAGTGCTTTTAAGGAGTTTGTAAAGTGTTAGGACCCCGAGTGAGGCAGAAGCATCTCATGGGCATCCCTTTGCAGAGCCCAGAGCAGCTGGTACTGACAAATCCATCACCCCAGCTCAGGATATTTCAGTGCTTGGAGTGACTCTTCACAAGCAGTGAGAATTATTAACCTCCTTCTGGAGCCCGAGGTCCCTGCAGTGACAATTATGCAAAGTGCAGCCTGGAGTCTGTTTGTCTGGCAGGGGTCTGTAGTTCATTCTTGCAAGTGCTGTTCTGTTTTACCATAAATCCCATTTGAGGAGCCCTGGAAAGCACTTGGATATTGACAGAGCTCAGAGGTGGAAGGAGGATGCTGGTGGTGACACCAGCTGCTGATGTGGAATGGGGTGATGGAGAAATGTGTGGGACTGATAAATAGCTGTACCAGGTGTGAGTGTACCATGAGCTGTCCTTGGTATGAACTGAGAAGATTATGTCCAGTCAGACCACACACACACACAAAATAAATTAGGAAGTATCTGTGTACACTTGAAGTATTTGTGTAAACATTGGTTATGTTTGGCTGGCTCCTGAGAGAGGAAGAGTCCCATCTGGAAAGGAATGAGAGACCAGAGACCTTTGGAGTTAGGAGTACCTAATCCTAATTTCCAGGATTAGATCTAATCCGAGCATCTATGATAACATGGTCAGGAAAAGAACTGCAGATGGAAATATTGGCAGTGTATTTGCCTTTTTTCTGCTCATCTATGTGCACATAGAGACATGCATGTGTCCATATGTATACATACATATCTGTGGGTGTCACTCTCTGCTGTTTTAACAAAGCATCCCAGGACATCAGAAGCAGATGATGTGTGCATCTGTCTGCTAGGAAGTTAAGCATGTTTGTAAAATCCATTTATTCATTTTTTCCCAGAACTGGCTGGGCAAGGTGCCACTTGTGGCAAGTGTAACCAAAGTTGATTATACCTGCTGGTCTCTGGTGTTGTTGGGGGATCTCTGAGGATGAGCCTGGCTGCAGAGGATTGACTATTCCACCTTTGCACAAGAAGAGAGTTTCAAAGCCCTCAGTGAAAAATAAGTGTGCAACTTTTAGTCAGGGTCCAGCTGTCTCCTGAGTACAAATAGCCAAGGTTCTTGATCCTATAGGTGGTATCCCAAAATCCTCGTGTGCTGTGGAGGAGAGAGGTTCACAGGCAGGTGATGAAAAGTTTATCTCAGAGGTCCCACTACAAAACAGCAGTGGTCTTGTCAGGCAGCCTGGTTTCAGCCCCGCATGCCCTGTGCTGGCAGGGATGTGGAGTGTCCCTCACAACCCCACTGGGGTCACCAGCTCCCAGACATCCTGCTGTGGTGTTTAACCCCAGTGGGTTACTCAGCCCTTTGCAGCTGTTCCCTCACCCCTCCAGTAGGTTAGGGGGGAGAATCAGAAGGGTGAAAGTGAGACAATTCATGGGCTGGGATACTGCCAGTTTAATGGATAAAGCAAAAGCCTCCCACACAAGCAAAGCAGAACAAGGAATAAATTCACCCCTTCCCCAGGCAGGTGTTCAGCCATCCGCAGGACAGCCGGGCTCCATCACTCGTAACGGTGACTTGGGAAGACAAACAGCACACCCCAAACAACCCCCCTTCCTCCTTCTCCCCCAGCTTTGCACACTGAGCACGGTGCCACATCCATGGTGTGGAATATCCTTGGGTCATTTGGGGTCAGCTGCCCCAGCTGTGTCCCCTCCCAAGTCCCTGTGCACCCCCAGGCTCCTCGCTGCTGGGGTGGGGTGAGGAGCAGAAAAGGCCTTGGCTGTGTGTGAGTCCTGCTCAGCAATAACAAAAACACCCCTGGGTTAAAAACGAGCCCTGAGTTAACAGCACTGCTTCAGCACCAATCACGCCCCCATAGCAGATTCTGTGAAGAAAATTGACTCTGTCCCAGCCAAAACCAGCACACAGCTAACCAGAACTCCTAATCCACTGACAGGAAAGCACTTTGCTGGGTGTTTTTCAGCTGATTTGCATGGATGAACAGGGAGAAAAGCAGGGTGATTGCTCTAGACAAGGCTGGCTGTACTGCCTGTCCAAGTGTGACATTACTGTGTGCTTAATTACTTGCTGTGCTCACAGTAATGTTCAGTTTCTCAGCATTGTAAAGAATATTATTTATAGGAACTTTATCCTCCTGGCAACTAACAAAGTAATTACTTCAGACTGCATCTTTCAATTGGATTTTGCTGTGATTTGTGGCTGTGAAGTCCAGAAGATGTTAAAGAAAGGGATAAAAGGGATTTGCAATTGCAATCTTGCAAGAAAAACCAACTGCAGCTTGTGTTTTGGTTTGATTAACAATCAGTAGAATATAAAGGTAAAGGCTTTAAAGATTATAAAGATTGCAGGAGAAATTCACTGGATGGGCCAATTCGAATTCCAGGCCCTCTGATGTGGATTAGCAGTGAATGTGTCTCCAGGTCCATCCACACAAGGGTGCCGAGGGGGATCTCAACTGGGAATTTTTGACAATCAAGACAAGATAGAGCAAAGTACAAGGCTGCATTTCCACATCACCTGCAGCTGGCTGTGTGGAGGAGTTAGGGGCTTTTGCCTTCACTGTCAAACTGTGCACTGTCAGCCTGCTTTATTCCCAGTGCAAAACTTGGGGGACTGGGTTAGCACCAACAGAAACCAACATCATCTCAATAACACTGAGCTCACTGAGGTGCAGTCTCAGTTCTTCCCCTCTACCCTAGTCCAAGTCACATCCACCCTGACAAAAGCAATAAAGAGCAAACACAACATCTCCTTGCACAGAACTAAGGGGGAATTAAACCCACCTTGCTAGAATAAGACAGCAGCACCTTTATGAGGCACAGAAAAAGTCCATGTGTGTTCTGGCACACATCCCTGCAGGTGCAGCGCTGTCTCTGTCTCCAGGAGTGGAGGAAGCTGAATTGCAGCAGGAAGGGATACCTCAGCTCCTTCTTTCCATTACAGGTGGGAATTCAGATGCTTCCAGAGACCAAGAAATTCTTGCAAATGACCTGAATTTTACTTAGACTTGGAATTTTCAAACTTGGAACTACTTAAATGAGTTCTAAGAGGCTCTCTCAGGCATAAACTTGCTGAGTGAGAGGGAGAAGCAAAACAGGGATTTTATTTACTCCCTAATCTCCTTTTTGAAGCCACTGGTGAGGAAAAAGAAGCTTGTTTTTTAAGCCCTCTATTGCTGTCAGGCTTTTCTGCTGGGAGAGAGGGTGGGTTTTTTTCCTTATTGTGACTCAGGACTGTGCACACTAGCAAGTGACTGCCTCTGCATAATAAATTGGAGGTGACCTGGGGAAAAAAAAAGGAAAAGCTGCAGTTTCTAGGGAGTTCAAAAACATATGCTCCAAAATCTGATTGTCTGTATATTGACTATTATTTCCAATTGCCAAGGAACTACATGTACATTTCTGTTTTTTTCAGAAGCACATTGTGTATATTGTTGACAGGAGGCACTTTGGCTCCAAAATACTGCCAAATAGCCTTGCTAAATGGAGACTTTTTTTGTCTCTTTTCTCCTTCTTTCCTCTCTCTCTGTCCCTTTCTCTGCTTCTCCCTCTCTCCTGTTCTCTCTGCACCTCTTCCTCTGGCAGAGGGTATGGGGTGAGGGTCTGTGCTGTGCAAAGGGATGAATTTCAGGCTGTGGATTCAGCTGTGCCTTTGTATTTCTGACATTTTAACTGCTGAAGGAGCCAGTGCCATGGCAGTGACCTTAACGAGGTGACAGGGCCCACAGGGTCACTCATACAGGAGTGATCATCACCTGCAAAAGGACATGAGAAGATGGCAGCACTGGTGCAAAATAAAAGGTGGGGAAAAGCCAAAGGTGGGGAGATCAACCCAGGCTCCTAAAGGCATGTGCTGTTGACAGGGGCCTTAATATTTAATTACTAAAAAATTTGGAATCAATACAATGATGCTTAATTAATTTAAATACAAAGTTATAAAGGTTTTTGGGTTGTATTTAGAAGTGGGAAAAGTTACTGGGAAAGTCAGTGAGCTAAAGTTGGTATTTTGGCTCAGGAAGTGTAATATGAAAGGGAAAGGTAGATGGCCTTTTTCTCCTGGATTTTGAGGCCTCTGGTTGTAACATTCTGGTTCAGGAATGTCTATTCATATTAAATAATTCACTTGGGTGCCTTTAGTAGGTGGAAACCAGAACCAATTTCAAAGGATTCTGAAGGAGGCCCTTCATAAAGGAAACAAATAATTACACATTGTTTTTTATTTTGTTGTTTTTACCTTATTTGTGTCCAAGAAACTTTTAAATAGGCCTTCTTTGTTTGTCCACACTGGAGCAATATAACCAGGGAATTTGGCAGAGTCCCAGACCCTGGCAGCAGCTGCCAATAAAAGCTAGCTGAGCAAGTACAAAAAATAAAATCACACAATATCATTTTTAACTTTGATTAAGTTGTGCTGAATTGCTCCAAGGGAGGTAGTGGCAAGCTCCAAGGGGTTAGGACCAGCCTGGGATGTGAAGGATGTTTATCTTGCAAGTGTTTGCTTTGGGCTGTGTGTGTAGTTCCCACTGCTGGGGAAACACTTTGTCAAAAGCCCACTATTAAAAGAGTTTGGGGAATAAACATTGCAACAATGGGAACAAATAAAATCCTTTATACTGTAATGTGCATAGCAAGCCACTGTCAAACATAAAAGCTGAATATGCTTTAAAATACTCTGAGCCATCCAGCAAGGGGCTGCCTTGGGTTTGCCAGGGCTCTGGTGCTGGGGCTGATGTGTGCCATGAGGAGCAAATGGTGATGATGATACGTGGCTGTGTGAGGCCATCATGTTTTCAGCCCCATGAAGGTGTATCAAGCTCTGAGAGATGCCAGCAGTTCCCAGAAATGGCTTAAGAAAAATTAGTGAGACGGCATGATCAGAGGCGTTTTGAAAAATCAAAAGGGTTTTAATTAAAGAGAAAATAAACTATACAGAACAAAAGAATAAAAGCTGTGCAGGGAGGTCCCTCGCACCTGCTAAGACACTCCAAAAAGGCCCCAAGAGGCTCTGTGTCCTCTCTTAAGTATTCAGTGATCTAGGAAGGGTTTTTGGCTTGCTGCCCAGTAGAAAATAGTTACATCTTTTGAGGAACAGCTTAAAGATCCAACAGGTGCTTTTGTCCTGGCACTGGGCCAATTATGGTGAGACAAGCGTGGAAGTTTCTGGTTCTTCTTCCTTATAAGTTCAGGGGTGAAACTCAAACTCTTTTCTAATATGGAAACACGTGTTAAATTGTAGTGTGCACTGCAATGTGGGGAGGGCATGGCCACGCTCCTGCTGCAGCACCAGCACAGCAGGGCTGCTGCTGCCCAGCCTGGGAAGCTGGCACCTGCTTTTTGGGCTTGTGTGCTCTGAAATGTGGGTCTGGGAGGTCTCCTGGAGAAGACACCTCTGGGAAGGGGAGGAGGAACAGCTCCTGGGACACTGGGCTACTTGTGTTGGACGGGCTCACGATTGGAGTTTGGCATGGTGAGGAGTTATGATGGATCCACGTTCATGAAGCCACAGGACTGGATCCATTCATGGGTTCATCCCTCACCTGAGTCCTTGGGGCTGCTGGCTGTGCTGTCCTTATGCCTTTTCCCCTGGTCCTTGGTTGCTCAGCACTGTTCCACTAGTTTAGGGCTGGCCTCCTGCTTTGCACAGCCTTAGCTGGGTCTGGACTGTCTCTGTGACACCTCTTTGAGATTTACCTCTGAGGACAGGTTCACAGAGCTCAGTCAGCCTTCAGGTGCTTCACATTTACTTTTTGTTTAGGGTGCAGGCTCTTCTCTCAGTGCCCAGGATGCCAGGGGCATCAGCTCAGCCTGTCCTGCTCTGCTCCATGGGGGAGGCAGCACAGAGCTACAGTTCAGTCCTCTCCCCTGACTTATCCTGTCCTGGAGTAAAAGCATCTTTACATGGAGGGGAGAGGACTGGAAGGGAAAATCCTCTAATCCTGTCTAATTCCACCCAGCCTTGAGACCTGCTCAACCAGCTGCCATTATACTGGAGGGTTCCAAGGAGTCACAAAATTTGCTTTTTCCTTGCCTGACTTCTGATAAGTAGGACTAGCTGGGGACACAAAATATGACTCTTTCCCCCTGCTCTGGTGTCCAAAATGTAAGTACATTTTAACTTTTCTAAGTCCCTGCACTGCCCTGCAATAGATGATTTCCCCATTCCCAACCTCCCTTCACTTGAAGCTGTGTCCTTGCTCAGCTCCAGTGTTTGTTGATCACATCCTCTCCCTGGACATTTCTAATGGCCTTCCTGTTTGCAGGTCTAGCTTTTTGCCTGCAGTAATTCCTCCTGAAAATCTTGGGTCCCACAGAGAGCTCTCTCTGGAGTCAGGAAGCATTTGTGCTTCCTGGTTTGTATGCAGATGCCAAAGTTCTCAGCTGTGGAGCAGAAATCTCTGTTCTGTCCTCCATTCCTTGGTTTCAAGTGAAAAAAAAAAACAACAAACAAACCACAAAAGCCCAAGCCCCAACAACAAAAAACAAACTCCAGAGAATTGTATTATTTTTCATTCTTCCCATTGATGGAGTCTCAGTGTTCATCAAATGACTCTTTAGCTTTTGCATTCCTGAAGACATAATTCTCCAGTGCCTCAATTCACATGCTTTTTATCACAGTGAGGCAGTAAAATTCATTGCATTTTTGTCTCCTTCCCTTTATCCCATCATCAGCCCATTACATACACTCTGCTTGCTTCCACATTGGTCTGAAAGTTGTTTGGTTTTTTGGGTGGGTTTGTTGTTGTTGTTGTTGTTGTTGTTGTTTTTCCCTCTAGAAATCCATCAGTTCTGGAAGCTCTGGCTTTGTTGCCAGCACACTGCTCCAGAGCACCTCTGCTCTGAGCCACATCATTTTTTTTATATCTCACAGACACATGGGCTGATGCACTGGGAGAAGTCAGGGAATGCCCAGTGCCCACACGGGTGAAGTGAGAGCTGCCACAAGGCCATCAGTGGATGCACAGCTCCAGGACAGCCCGTGGTGCCTCCACTGAACCTGGCCAGGAGAGCAGAGGAATGGGGTGAGTAGTTTATGGCTCAGTAGGGACCCATTGCTCCTGTGCCCAGCTCCTGTAAAACCTTCACCTAGGAATTGTTTAGACACCACCCGGCAGGAGGCTCCACCAGTTCCAGTGGGCAGCCTGGCTGGAAATCTGCACCCAAAGGGTGAAGGACATACCTGGTGTGAAAAATGTATCCCAAGGCATTGAATGCAAAACTCTTCTTATGTGAGAGCACAGAGGAGACACATTTACTCTCATTGGTTTTCTTTATGAAAACCCACAGGTTTTCTTTGGCTGCTTCTTTAGCACGTTTGAAAACACAAGAAACCATTTCTTAGGGAGCAGCCAATGAGCCCTCCAACTCCCAGTGCATTTCCATTGACTTTCACATATTTTTGTCATGTTTCTCTTGGCCTGTGCTACAATTTAGGCACTTGCTTCTATGCCTCTTTGGTAAGATTTAAATGGAACTAAAATCCCGTGGTGCTTTGCTGTGTAGGCTTGGGTCTGGCTAAATTTTTTTAGGATCTTCAGCTCTTTTGAGCTTTTTTTGTATGCTGCATAGTACCACTGGTTAAAAGCTCTGCTTTTGCAGTAAATTAAATGGAAGCCTGTTTGTATTCCTGGTGGTTTTACTTGCAGAAATGCCAATAGTCTTGAGGACAGCTTCAGCAGCAAAGGCTTATGTGACAATATATTTGTATGCTGATGTTTGAAATGACCTCCAGTTGTGCTAGGGGAGGTTTAGATTGGGTATTAAGAAAAAAATGCTTCACTGGAAGGGTGGTCAAGCACTGAAATGGGCTGTCTAAGGAAGTGTTGGAGTCACCATCCCTGGAAGTGTCAAAAAATTGTGTGGATGTGGCAGTTGGGGACAAGGCTTAGTGGTGAACTTGGCAATATGGAGTTGCTGGTTTGACTTGATGGTCTTAGAGATGTTTTCCAATCTTAATGTTGTTCCTTACTGTGCATTTTTTTTTTAACATTTCTGCCCTATTGTGATGTCTTCTGACAGAGGGAGAGCTTTATACTCTTTGTGAGGAAAACCTCAGCTATGCACTCGACTGCAGGGTTTGCAGCTTGAGGAGCAAAGCCCCACACCAAGGGCATGCTGATCTAGAGGGAGCTGGAATCAGTGTGTGGCTGTGAAACTGAACACAAATGTGCAAGACTGAAGAGCTGGTGTGTTTACCCACCCTGCCATCCCCTTTTAGAGCAGTGGCTGACAAAGCTTGAAAGGATATTTATACTGGAGCCAGCTCCCGTTAAGAGAATTGAACTTCTACCCTCTTCCCCCTGAATCTGGTATCAAAACACTTCAGCAGAATAAATAGAACAACTATAAAACATACTATTTACTTTTGACCCTTTTTGTATTTACTTTACAGCCTGTTTGCCCAGTTAAACCACTGGCCACTCACTCCAGCCATGCCTGTGGGAGGGAGAGCTCGTGAAGCCATGGTGAGAGGTGAGGTCCTACTGCTTAATTTTTTTTTAGCAGCTGAAGTTTTTATTTGGTGAAATATTCAGAATCAGATGCTCTTTAGGCCAATGGTGAAGCTGAAGCATGGAGAAACCTGCTAACCTCCAGCAGTGATGTGTGCATCTTCCCACAGCCATGTGGGCACTGCTGGGCCAGGGCTTACAGCTGGACACCCTTTCTGGTGCTGAAAACCCTCTGGGGGTTTGTGTCCTCACCCAGAATTTGGCATATTCCCCCTCCTCTGACATTTCTCCTAGAGGGTCCTTTCACACTCACAGGGGATGAGGGGGGTTTGCTCTTGATGGATGTAACTCTTTAAAAGTGGGGATATGTGCTTGACATGAGTTTTTGTCTTGCCCTTTGCCTGGTCAGTGGGGATGGAAAGGCATTTCCAGAGGGGGATTCAACCTTCCCAGCATCTTTCTTTAGGGTGATGATGCCTTAAGTTTTAGCTTTCAGGTTTTTCAGATTCTCTGTTGCCTAGGGGTGCAGTACTGAGCCTCACATTAAGTGCTGGTGAGCTCTCTTACAGGGCAGGTAGACAAAAAAAAAATCCTTTCCTGCTGAGGATCAAGGACAACTTTCAGACCCAAAAACACAAACAAGGGTGGGCTGAAGGGAAGAACAAGAAGGATGAGACCTCACAACCTGAAGCTGTAATTGGACAATTAAACCCCAACATGCAAATGGACCAAAACTTATAAAAATGTAAAACCTCCTGACTGGTCACCCATTTTGTGACCATTTTGGGTCCACCTTAGGTGCAGCCCTGGTCAGGCTCTTGTCCTGCCCAAGGTGTACCCTAAAGGTCTTTCAATAAATATCTACTTTATTCCCAGCTCTGTCCAGTCTCTGTTTCAGGTCAGCCTTCCCAAGGCATCAATAGGATGGATCAAAACCCCAAAAGGGCTGAGGGGGACTCATGGCATTTTTGCATGGTTTTTGCATTCCCATGCTGTAAGGCAGGGCTGACTTCCAGAATTGTCTGAAATCTCCCCACGAGGAGTTCTTGAAGGAGGTTAGACTGGTGGTGGTCAATCCAGAGTCATCCCAGCATCACTTATCCTCTGGCCTTTTCCTTCCTACATCCATGTGTGCCATGGACCTGCACCAGCATCACTGAGGACCTCTGTCCCTGGGGCCTTGGGGACTCTCTGGTCCCACCTGGATGTTTCAGCCAGCCACAAGGTTTCTGCAAGAGAAACAAAGCCAGTCTCTGCCTGTATCTGTATAACATGAAACTGCAGAGTAAATTTTCATTTGCATGTGTAGATAATCAGAAATATCAGGATATTCAGAATGATCAGAAATCAATGTATTTTCATGCACTGACATCAGCAGTGCTGTAATTTCCCTGGCTCTCTTGTAGGGCAGAAGGTCTGCAGAGATCTGATTTAGGTGGTTCATGTGCAGCAGCCTCTTCAATCCCAGTGTTATTACAGCTCACCCCTAAAGAAGAAGATTAGCACTCCACTTAACAGCTCTACAACACACCATGAGTAAAATTCAGTATAGGAAAGGAAAGGGTATGCATTCCTGGACCTAGTATCTGAGCCTTTCTGTTAGGAGTGGAGCTATATTCCAGATTAAGATGCTGTAATAGCTCTGGGCTTTGCCACAATTAAATCATCTTGAGGTTTGAGCTGTCACCTGAGACAGATTCACTTTCTCCTGAACAAAGACACAGAAAGAAAAGAGAATAGGCTATAATGGGGCAATTGGCCAAATGTCCTAATTTCCAGGCAAGCATTTTGGGGTGGATGAAGGTGTGAAGTGTCTGTGACAAACACAGAAAGCCATGAAGAAGCTGCCATAAGTGGATGGGAGAAGGAGGGGTTTAGAGGAGCCTCTTTGCATTCTGGAGAGGTCATGGACAGCAGCTGCTCTTGTGTCAGTGAGGTCAGCATCTGATCTTGGGATTGAGACATCAGGCAGCCAAAGGCTGAAGATGACCCGAGTAAGGTGCTTCTGGCACCTCCAGAAGGTTTAATAGAAAGACAGCAGAAAAATAGGAAATAATGAACAATTAAAATTATTTCCAAGGGCTATCACAGCTTCTCTGTCACTGGAAATATGTCCAGCTCAAGAACTACTCAGCTGATGCAGATTCTGATATCCTGCATTGAATAATGAGAGACTTGGGTGGCTTGAGGGGGTCTCCAGTGGGGTACACCCTCACTCTGGAGAATGGTGACCATAACCATAAATAAAATAAAGGGGAGGAAAAACCTCCTGGCAGGAGGATGGCCTGACAAGAGAAGGCAGACTGGACAACCAGGCTACATTAGATAACCAGAGCCTGGGAATAATTCATACGAAGTAGTGGACTGAGTGACAGCTGCTGGTGTGGCATTTGGAACTCACTGCTGCAGGATGCTGTGAGGGCTGGGAAATTATTCTGAGGCATAAAACGAGCAGACCTTGGAATCACGTGGGATAGATCCAGACCTGGTTTCTCACCTCTCCTCTTGCCCTCAAGAGAGAGTCCTGTAAGACACATTTAACCTTCATTACTATGCCTGTAGGTCATCCCCTCCTGAGACACAAGGGTGGTCTTTGACACTGGTTTACTCATACTGGCTTCAGTGGGGCAGATGCAAGGCAAGGCTGAGGGCCATGTGTAACTCTGTGGGTGTGAGGCAATGCTTCAGTTCTTTTAGACTTCATTAAGCCACCTAAAAAGAAAAGAAAGAGCTAAAGATGTTTAAACTCCATTGTGAAGGCATCCTGGGCTGGGGAAACTGGAATGGGATAATAGCTGACAGCCTGACACCTCTGCACAGGGAGGAGTGGTGAGAAATCACCATATACACACACACACATATATACCTAAATATATATAGATGTACACTGATATATAGGGCTTGTGCTTACAGACACTTCAAGAATGTGGTCACTGCACACAGGCATTGAGATGCCAATTAGACATCCCTGCAGCGTTGTTCAGCCAAGGAGAAATGAGAACAGGAGTGTATTTCTGCCTCTTGTTAAAAAGGCACACTTTCAAATACTGGGCCCTATCCTGTCCTCAATTACTTTGAGTGGGCTCTACACTGTAAGTGAGGTGGTTTGGTTTATGCTGTGATGTTGAAATGGGGATCTGCCCTGTTCGCTGACATTTTATTTTAATCTAAATATCAAAGCGAGTGAAAGGATGGTTGATCTTTAAAATAGTAGTTGCTCTCATTAATTGTTCCAAGTGCAGTTCCGACTGGGTTGTAGAATTCATAATTTAAAGGAACGTGTATATTTTAGTCCACCCCAGATTCAGCTGCAATTAGCATTCCCATTAATATGCTGATTTATTCCCATACAGTCCCTTGTTACTCAGAGAGCAAGGGAATGAACAAGATCAAAGACACATGGTCCTGCCACTTCAGCATCTCCTGGGAAATCTCTGCTCCCTCCTGCCAGGAATTTTTGCAGCTGGGGCTTGTGTGTTGCTGCTCCTGGGTACCCAAAACTGTGGTGTCCTACTGCATACAGCCACTTTCCCTAAAGTGATTAAAACAATTCCTCAGGAGGGGCAAAGGTTTCCATCCACATTACCTGTTGGAAAAGCAATTCCTGGCCCGTGCTGCTTTGCTCTGTCCCAGCATCTTGTGGGAGGCCAAGGACACTCATGGGACTACAGACAAGGTATTTTCCCACCTAGGATTCCAATCCTAGGTGCAATCTGTTCTCCAGCACCTCTGTCTAATGGATGCTGCTGCAGCCTGGCTCAGCTGCTGCCAGTACAGCAGATCCTGCTCTCTGCAGAGGAGAGGGAGAAATCTGCCTGTTCCCTTGTGTTCACTATTCCATGGCTCCTTTAGCAGCAAAACAAAACACAGATTTATTGCAAAAACAGAGAGGCTAGGTTAGGACAGTTTGTTCCTTTTTTTTTTTCTTTTCTGTGCACCCAGCTCTTCCTCCCACATTTCTGTGTGTACCACAGTGCAGATGTGCACAGCTGCTGTAACCTCCTCCGTGGTGGCTTTAGCACTGGGGCCATGCAGGACTGTCCTTTCCTGTACAAACCTCAGTGTCTGGCTAACCCAGACTGGAGGAAATGACATTTCCAGATCGTTTTGGGGAAGGCACACACTATCCCACACTCATGTTTAGGGTATTGGGTCCCTGCCCATCTAAGTCCTTCAGAGGCCAGCCCAGGAAATTTGAAATGGTGGCATGAAGCAGGGTTTTCCCCTAGATTAGAAGATAGAGATAAGAAGGGTTTTTTTTCACTTTTGCTCTCCTGTGTGATCATGGGGCATGTTCTACTTGTCAGAATTATTTCAAAGCTTTGTCTTACAAATCTCTTCCTATTGAATTTCACAGAATACTCTGAGTTGGAAGGCACCCACGAGGATCATTGAGCCCAGGTCTTAAGTGAATGGCCCAGAGACCTGGGTTTCTCTGCCTGTCTCCCACTGGCACATCAGAGTGATTTCCCAAGGTGTTCTGCTGCAGGGTGTGAGTTGGCCCCTTAAGTGGCCCTTGGAAGCCCTGCAGAGCACCACTGCCTGCCCAGGGGCAATGGAGGGGCTGTGCCACCTGAGCTGCGGCTGTTTTTAGGACACTGGAGGCAGTGCCCCTCTCTGCCTTTGCAAAAGCAGCAATGACCCCACTGTTGGCTGGGAAACCGAGCAGTGGCCACAGGCTGCAGCCCTGGCTCTGCCACCAGCTGCTTTTACAACTCTGCCCAAGTTGTTTTACATCGTAGGAGCAGTATACAAGGATCATACACCCCCAAAGAGCTTTTTTTCTCCAAATACATAACAGTGCTACCTAAGAACGAGATTACAGCTACAAATCACACCCCTTTTGCCTCCAGCAGTACAAAGCCTACCTCCCTGCTTTTAGTGCAATACCCCAGCTGTATATGACTGTACATTAGCTTTACTAGCCCCAGAGGTACTGTTCAGTCTGCCACATTCTCTTTTCCACCCTAACACCTGCACATTATTTTTGTCTCTTGTTTTTCTCAGCTGCGGCTGGGAGCTGTTCCCGCAGGCAGATGGGGACTGCACATGGAGGAGGAGGCTCTAGATGGTGCTGCTGTCCCGGGAAAGAAAAGCTGGGATCTGTATCCACCGATAATAGAAGCTCCAATAAAGGCAGTGTAAAATGAGCAAGTCAGAGGGACTGAGAAAACCAGGGCGGCTCAGAGCTGCGGGAGCACCTTGGCAGGTAAATCCTGAGCTCCAGGGCCAAACGCTGCTCAGTCAAAAATGGGATGCAGAGACTGTGGGGTAATCATGGACCAGTGTGGGATTCATCAGGGCATTCTCCTTTGGCTGTCCCCTGCAGACCTGCCTGCCTGAGGTGGGGCTGGATAGTGCTTTGCCCATGCCAGGACTTCCTAGGCACAGGCTGGGGGCTCTGGGAGGAGATGTAGCACACCTCAGGAGTTTGGGAACTGCTGAACTTCAGAGGAACGTCTTCCTAATCCCCTTTCACTGGTTTAAACTCTGAGGAATTTTATTTCATCCAAACATCTTATTTTTTGTTTGTTTAATACTGGCTCTTGTGACTAGCTAATCTTGTTAGCCATAAGTGCAAGCCATTCTCTTTTGGATTCCTGCTAGGTTTGTTGTGTATGGGAAGCAAATCTCAAGGAGCTGAAGTATCGTGGCATAATGAATCACCACTTCTGCACTGAGCTGTGGCCACTGGCCATTTGTGAGCTCTTAACCCTCTGCACAGCAAAGCTCAGCAGCAGTTTTAGCCAAGATCTAACCTGCATTTGCAGAAGGGTGGGAAGTCCCTAGCACCAGACTGTTTCAGTGCCATCCAGTGTGCTAAGGAAGAGACCACGATCTGTTTATTCCCAGAGTGCTGGTAATGCCCTGTGGCAATGAGTTTCACAGGTCAGTTGGACAGTATTTAAAGTATTTCCTGAAGCTGCTGACATGTCTGTGGCTGGCCAGGTGCCTCCAGCTTTCCTGTAACCTTCTAGCCCATGCAAAAGAGAGCCAAGATAGAAGCTTGGACTTGGCTGCTGTGACTTGCCAGGAGGTTTTCAGCCCCAAAATACATGTCTAGCACTGCATACCCTCACCCCTTTCTGTGTGGAGATGCTCAAGGAGGAGCTTTCTGAGCCCTTCATCTGTCCTGTGTGCAGTGCTGGGATTTGTACCACTACAGTAACAATTGTGGACAGTTCAGATTGGGCATTTTTTGTCACATGGCTCAAGGAATGCTAGGTAATGCTTCAGCTTTAGGGCTGAGTCTTTACTTCAGGGCTGGCAGCACTGCACGAGTCCTGAATAACACCTTCATCAGATCCTTAAATAAATCAAGAAAGCCAGCCCGCCTCAACTCCATTTCAGCCTTGCAAAGACTTTTTCTTCTTTGCCTTCCCTCTCTCAGAGGAAGTTTATATCAGAATACTGCTGAAATTCAAGATCCCTCATCTGCCTCCCCCCACAAAAAACAGAGGCACAAAAGAGGCATTAAAGACAGCGAACATGCAAATAATCGAATGTTTTCATATGTGGAAGAATGGTTGCTTTTAGTAACTCATCCCAGAACACGACGGCATTAGAGGTTTTGGAATGAGCGCCTCCCAACAGCATCAATAAGGGGAAAAGGTCCAAAAAGTAAGCTAAACAGTGCTGCTGCCTGAATATAGCCTTTCATTCAGCTCTCCCCACACTGTTTCAGGCCCATTTTGAAGTTTTTTTGATAAATGATGGAATTTGTATTTTTTGGCTCCTATTCAAGAGTTTATATTTTCATTCTATAATTTCCTTAAACATTTAATTTCCTACATTAGCTGACAGTCTCTTGCATCTGCTGGAAAATTAGTTCTGGTGCTTCTGTGCTTGTGCTGGGAATTTATTTTTTAGATTTTTTTTTGCTGAAAATACAGAGAGAGCAAACCCACCTGTGAGTAGATGCTGTTGCACACTGACCTCTAGTTTTGCAGATGATACAGGAAGACATAAAGGATAAAGAAATATCTGAGTCAAAGGGCTTCACTTTTAAAATTATTAGAGAATGTTCTGTTCTCCTTGTCTATAATACTGTGGCCATCTCCTACATATCTGGACCCAGAGGTAATAAATGCACAGGAAACAGAGTTTTCTTACAAATGCTGCCACTGTCCTGTGCAAGTTGCTGCTTTGAGGTATTGGTGCCACCTTCAACCACCAGGCAGCATTTCTGTGAGGTGTCCCCATTCCTTCTCCATCTAGGCTGTTCTTCCTTCCCCCTGCTGCCTCTGCAAATAAGATCTGCTCCTCATTCCAGACTCACCTTTCCTACAATGGTGGAGCCAGCACATCTGAGAAGTGGCAATCCCAAAATACAGTATGAGAAAATATTTTTATAGTGCCCTTTAGGTCTCCAAGGCAAGAATTCATTTAGCAAATATTCAGATAGCATGGAATATCAAAGAAGGTGCCCAGCAGCATTGGAGGAGAGGTGGTGGCAAGGTCTAGGAGCAGACATAGGAAATAACTGCCTAGAAAACAAGTTAGTTATGGACAGAGTAAAAAATATGAGAGGTAAAATTACCCTGAAAAAGAGTGGCTAGGGAGCCCACAGGAGTGATTGTTCCTGATCTGTCAGCCAGCATGGCACCTTCTCTGCATGCCTGGGTACTGAAGGCATCCCCCTTAAGCTGGGGCCAGCAGTCAGCAGACAGGGTGGCTCAGGATGCAGTTGTCCCTGTCTGTAAGAGTGTTTGGACATTTTTTCTTGAAGTTTGTGATGGCACTTTACACCTGGAGATTCTGATTCCTACAGTCCTGAGGAATCATACACTTTGAGAAGCATTATTTGACTCTCTGGTGTTTTCTTCTAATAAACTGAGAAGAGTTTTTTTAGACAAAACCCCTGAACCTGATGCCACAAGTATATTTTTTGTGCCACTGCAGGAGGCAGAAGTAGTCAAGTTGATTTCTCTGTCACCAGCAAATTATTCCCCACAAGGAGTGACTCCTCATCAGTTCCTACTGGGCAGCTGGATTTGAAGATGCAAAATGTCAGGGTCTGTCCCAGCTTATCTAAGTTGTGCATTATTAAGGTTACTGTAAGGTTGCAAATTTGTGATTTCCTTGATGCTTCACTAGAAAGCAAGCCAGGTGCTTCAGCTTTTTCCAGCACACAGGACTCAGGGTTCTTGCACTGAGGCAAGCAAAAGGGTTGGAGTTCTGGACTGAAGTGGGATCAGACATCTGAACAGCAGATGATACAGCAGTGGGACCATCAATAAACTACCCCATCAATAATTCAGGTGCTTTCTGACCAGGTTATATTATTTCTAGGATTTAGGTGTGGTCAGATGAGTCTGGTCTTATGAACACTCCTGGTTCTTGTAGCAGCCTGAGCTTGCCACCGTGGTCTCTGAGGAAATCTGAACTGGTTTGAATTAGCATAGTATTGTGAGAGATAAAGGCCTCCTCCCAACCAGCAGCTGATACTTGTTCCAACAGACATCTTGCCCAGTCTTTTCATAAGTAAAAAAGTAGAAAATTTTATGACCTTAAAATCTGTCATGTCTTGGTGGAAATGATCTGATGGAACACATAACAAATTCTCTTTGTTCTCTAAGCCCACAACATGCACAGTCTGTTTGTGCCCACCTTTGTCCCTGGCTGCCAACAAGACTCTGGCCCACAGAGAGACCTGCAGGGGATCTGAGAGAAAGCAAAGGGCAAGCCAGCCTGCCCAAAATGGGGCTCATACCTGGAGAGATCTGTCATGCACAGTTCTGGGATGTAGATCATGTCCCTCTGTCCTTACACTGTCAAAAGATTCACTAAATGCTCACAGGATTTTTGATCTGAACAAGGGCTTCACAGTCCATTCCTTTTGATGGCTGGATTTCATCTCCTTCCTTTCTGCACAGTGTGCTGGTTGTCTCCTCCATCCCCTTCTTGTTCATCAGGCTGGGATATTGGAAGAGCTGTGTGTGGTCCTGGCCAGCTACTGATCCACGCTTGCTCCAGGAGAAATTGAGGTTTGAAAGAAAAAGTGTGTGTGTGGAGTGGGACTTATTTTTCTTGATACCAAAAATGTCTGGAAAAATGAAGTTAGGCAACGACATGCCTGCAAAAGCCACACATCACCTGAATTCCCAGAAAAGCAATGGCTGGAGAGCACAAAACAATATGTGAGAAAGTATCAGAAGTGGAAAATGTACAATAGCAGTTTTTAGGCCAGACATGTTTGAAAAATTAAAGCTCACAATCAGTTTTGCCATCCTTTTCTGCGAGGTGAGGTAAAACCTAATGCTGAGACTAGCCAGCAGAAAAAGGCACAAGGGCTCCTGTACTGCTGGGAATTTTTGGTAGCTGAGAAGGAGGTTTTCCCTCTTTGCTCCAAAGATGACTTTCTTCCTGATGGTCCTACTTGCTGCTCTGCTCCCTGGCCTTGATCTCCTCTGGAAAACCCTGTGGGGCAGGGCTGGGACAGATGACCACAAGAGGAGGACACTCAGTGGGAGAGCCTGATGTCTTGAAGGTGATGATGGAGGGAATAGATGGACAGATCCAGCCCTCAGAATGGATCCAGGCCAAGGACATGCTGAAGTGGACAGACATTCCCAACGCTGGCCAGCACAGCCCCACTCTCCTGCCCATCTGTGCCACAGGGAAGGCAACAGGGGTGCAGTCCTGCTGTGCAGCTTGAGGTGGGGATGTCCCTGGAGCGCTGACAGACCAATAAAACTGATACAGCTGGCTAAGAATTGTCCATCATTTATGCTGAAAAGTAAACAAGGCCAACAATGCTGAAATGAAACATTTGGGCTCAGCTGTGTTGAGCATTTATGTGTGCTCATGACGGAGATCTGATGGTTCCTTCTACGCAGACCAAGCCATTGGCTGTATTAGGAATTCTGTGCTGAGCTACTGCTTTCTGCCTTCCTGGATTTCTGTGCGGTGCCATGGGACCTGGGGATGAATGTTGGGTGGGAAATCCTGGATGTTGTCCTTGTCTGGTACTGCAAGGCACTTGCATGGAGAGGCTGGGCAGGTGCAAGGTCAAGCCTGAAACACGTCAAAGTGACGTAAAAAACTCTGCTTCCCAGAACACTTCATCCTATGAAAATGCTTGGATATTTCAACATTTTGTCCCCAGTCATAACGGAAACAAATACTAAAATATTGGAAATTCCTGTGGGATGAAATTCCTGTGAGGTTCATTTTTGCATTTAGTAAGTACAAAAATGCCTTGTGGGTGCTTTTTTTTTGTTTTTGCTCCCTTAATTAAAGTTTCCTGATTTTTCCACAGTGTCAAGGATGGCTTAAAGAGCTTTCTTCCTTCAAGAGCCATTGCACACAGATAGGCCTTGAGATTTCCCCATGGTCAGGAGAGAGATGTGCGTGGAAATCCAGATTATCAGTGAGCATAGTCCAAGGGTGGGGAACAAAACCTCCTCCTTGTGTGGTTACGGGCACCTCTTTGCAGAGTGCTGATTGTTGCTCACTGCTTTGCTCACTGCTTTGAATCAATGTGATACGGTCAGGAAGAAACAAAGATGCATTTTTAATTCATTTTCTCCCTGGCCTATATAAAATGTGGTGCTTTGTTGGGAACCTTTTGGGTTTATTTTTAATAGGAATGTGGGGCTTCAGGAAACATTCAGATTTCAAGCCTTGCACAGTGGCAGAATTCACATTCAATGGGGTCTGAGGGAAGGCAGCCTTTGGCCAGCAAGGTGCTCCCAGCCCTGGCACTCATCCGGGGCCTCTTCCTTCTCCTCCCTGATGCCCAGCTCCAGTAACATGGCTGGTAAATTAGTTTATTGCTGCCTTGTTTGGCAAGAGATTAACACCAGGCTGGGGCTCTACAAGCAACTGCCATTTTTGGCAGGTTTAGTCAGTTTGCCTCCTGAGATTCCTGGTTTGAGGTCCAAACTTTAATTTTTGTTCTGCCTCAATGTCCACAAATATTAGTGATTTGAGATGTGACCTTTTGCTCCAGCCTTTCCCATCAGCCAAGGACCCTCAATCTCTGAAACTCAGCAGCAAGAAACTCCTTTTACTCCATACAGCAAATAGCACATGTGTAACAGGGCTGTGCTGTCTCCAGCTCTTGATATCCCACTCAGACTTCATCTTTGCTGTGTTTGGAGTGTGCAGGTGTTCCTCTGAAGGGGGTGAGTCTGGGGGTGTCTGTGGTATTAGGGTGGGTTGATGCTGCCTAGTTTCCCTGCCTTTGCCACTCTTCCAGGATCAGAGCTATCCAGTGCCAGTGAGTGTTTCCCAGCTCAGAGCCAAGGGAGCAATTTAGGATTGCTGGCACCCAGGACTGTTATCTTGAGCACACATTATTCCCAAGCATTTCCAGCACATTAGAAACCTGTTTATTGCATTTGTCCTTGGAAAGGAAAATGTTGTTTAAGAACTAAGTCCCGGGTTCATAATCATGGCAAGGTATAAGTACAATATTTACAAAGTGGTGAGCATGGGGAGACACAGAGGGACATGAATTTAAGGATCTTTATGTGTTTGGTGGGGTTGTGGCCCCACACCAGCACAAGTCTGGAGAGGTGACATTTCCAAGTGACTTAGAATCCACTTGCTCACGCAGATTCTCTTGAAAATTGCTGTGCTTCCTGTGCATCTAATTTGGGATATTGGGTCAATACTGTGCTAACCTGAGCAGGTGGTTTTGGGTGTAGGGACTGGGGTGGCTGCAGAAGGCACAGCTGCTTGTGGGCCCTCCTCTGCAGGCTGGTAGGGAACAGTCTCTCCTCAGAGAGAGGCTGCTGAGGAAATGACCACTGCAAGGACAATTTATTTAGGGGAAAAGCTGGGAAAGTGATGTGTCCAAGTCAAGGAGACAAGCCAGAGAGTCTCTTTTGGAGGGGCAACACCTGCTGCAAGCCAGAGCCTCTGCTGGTAGCACAGGGATGGGTGTCTCACGGTGATGCCTTCCACGCAGCTCTCCACAGCATCCTCTGTCCCCAGCAAACTGCAGTCTGCTCTCCTGAAGTGATCAGAGTGTCCCCTCAGGGCGTGGTGTCAGCAGGTGACAAAGCTGTTTGGCTGCAGACAAGCCATTTGTGTTGTCTCTGCAGAAGAGCACACACAGCTCTCACAAGTGCCGCTGTGTGCAGGGGAGGTGCTGGCTTGGGAACTGCACACCACGCAGCACCAGTGCAAGTTTGACAACACCTGACATGAAACCTCAGCTCTTTTATTAGCCAGAACAGCAAATTCAGTAGAAATGCTCCCTCCCTCCAGCCACTACAGCCTACTAGAATAATTCTTTCCATCTACACCAGGGACGAGTTTACACCTGTCTGCTCCAATCCCTTTGGTTCTCAGGACCATTTAACTGTAGGAAATGTCAGACAGAAAATATACAGGGTCATGTGGGATTATTTCACTGCTTGGCAAAATAACATGAGACACAGACCTACCAAACTGTTAAAACTTTTTTCAGCCTTGATCCCCATTAAAATGCACCATATGGTGTTATTTTAATATAACATGTGCTACAGTGCCTAAGTAGCCACACTGTCAATACTACGGTACAAAAGTACCTTAGTGCTAGGATAAGAACAAAATAACTAAAGCTTCCAATAGAATAATTAAACTTCTCCAAAATCCCCTGTGCATGAGGGGATTTCATCCTCCAGGGATGGGCCAGGAGGGTGGATCTGATAAATGAATGATCCTGAGGGACTTGTGTCTGCTGGCAGTAGCTTCACACATCCTTGAGCCCACTGCTGCCATGATGCAGCCAGTGAGAAAAGTGGTTCTACCAAGTCACTTCCATTTTTTCCTACATTTTTTCTATTTAGTACCCAAGAACAAGTTGCTCTTTTGTGCAAAAATCAGTACATAAGATGATAAGACTCTAATCTTGATTGACTTCTGGACTGTTAATGTTAACTAATGGTTCAGAGAAGGGAGACATTTCAGAGGAGATTAATAGAAGTCACAGATAGCTACTGGAGATTTATTTTCATGTTTGTCTGGAGGCTGCTACAATCTGAGTTTCAGTGTGCTCCCCAGACACAAAAACAGTAAATAGTTCAACCATCAGAGCAACATACACATTACAAGAATAAGAGGAATGGAGAGGTGGCTTCCTAGCTGGGTGCAAGCGGTGAGATATTGGTATGCAGAGCACGAAAAATTTGTCAACAAATTCAAAGAGCCCTGGGGTGGGGGATGACTGACATGGCCAACACAGCCTTGGGAACACACTTCAAAAGGTGAATGTGTGGGATGCTGCCAGGCAGGGTGAGAGGAGACAAGCAGTAGCAGCTATTGCTGTCTGTGAGATTTTCCTAAGGGAACCAGATGGTTGGGACATGAGTGGTGAGTCCCCAAAGTCTTGCTCACACAGGCCTTCTCCAGGACAGCCCCTCTGCTCCCCCCATGCTCACGAGCACTGGGTGAGCATGTTGAGGGTTGTGCTCAAATGCTTCGCCCTGACAATGTTTTTCCTCCCCTGTGTATGGACAAGCTCAGCTGAACAGTGTTTGGAGCTGTATAAATTCACTAAAATAAATAAGAGTGGAGAAAGCAAAGCTGACACTGATGGTTGTGAAGGAAACTTTTAAGAAGTCTTTTAATATAGCTGTTCCCCCCTCAGGCATTGAAGAATTTGCTCCCTGTTTCTTTAGCTTCCCCAGTGTACTCTGGTATGTGATTCAGAGCAGATCTGCTCCTCCATATGCACCTCACCTGACAGACTGAGCACTCCAGTCAGACCCAGTCCTGTGGGGTGATGGAAACAACTCCAGAAGAGACTGTCCCACCTGGGGAGCTGCTCCTGCTGCACTCTGCATCATTCCTTGTATTAGATTTGGCTTTGAGAAGCTGCCCACTGCCTCTAGGAGGTTTCACTGCCTATCCATGTGCATCCTTCAGCTGCAGACCCTTCCCAAATATCCCACAGATCCCCCTGTGAGAAACCTCCACGTGAATCCACACCTGGAGGATGTCTGCCCCTACAGTCAGTGTACATCCCTGTTTCTCCCTCATCTTCTCCTGCTGGTGGGCTTTAAGCTGTTGGGACCCATCCTGTGGGAGCTGAAATGAAGTTATTATTTTTCCACAGTGCAAGGAGCTTTGCAAATGCAGAACACATCAGAGAATGAGCCGAGGTCAGCTGGCACTGAGCTGGGTGAATCAGTCACCATGCACATTTTTCTTTGTGGTTTGTGTTTCTTTTTATCACAGAGAAGGTGGCTTTTGTTCCTGAAGAAGGGGGAGACTGTCTATAGTACTGCTAGTATTTGCTTAACTACCTTCCTGCGAGTGTAAATCTTCCTTCTTTCTTTCTCTCTATGGGGGTAAAACATCCAGCAAATCCCCTTTTTCAAACCAGGGATCAGGTATATCAGCAGGCACAAAATGAATTCCGCATTGAGTTTGGATCTCCTCCTCTGCAGGGGTCCCTGGGTCTGCTAAACTTTCACACTTGATAGCCGAGGTCTGCTTGTGATTAAAGGGGAAAATGAAAAGCAGACGGCTGAGGTGAAAGGTGCAGACTGCTCTGCTTTGCTGCCCTGGGAGTGAAGAGGGTTGGTATGCAGGCCACTGTCGAGCAGCTCAAGAATTCCTTTCTTATTTCAAAGGCTGAAGGGAGCATCACATCTTCCAGACAGTGCTGGTGAAGGGCCGTGTTCGTACTGCCCAGTCTCGGGATGCAGCAGTTTCTCTGTAGAGGGAGCTGGGGCAGGAAAGCTGGATAATAAGGGCCCCAAGTTGCCCATCACTCTCTCAGTATTGGCCAGGGGCATAGACAGGCACCTGCTGGGGAGGCAAACCCAATCTGCACCCTGTCCAAACTCCTTTCATGGGCGGAAGGGTCAAAGGAAGAGTGAAGCAGAGGAACCAATCAAGTAGCCAGTGATGCCTGCCCAGGGTTCTGTCACTTCTTCCAGAGGACATATCTGAGACATTGTGGAAAGGTGTGACATTTTGCTGATTTTAGCAGTCCTGGCAGGAGTTGGAGGGGAAAAACTGGCTGATGCATTTGTTCAGGGTGATGGAGTGGGAGGAGTAGAGAGATACGCTGGTACCTGATGAAACAACTGAAGCGACAACATCTGTAAACAGAGGTGAAGAACTGGTTCCATCCTTCACTTACTCCTTTCCAAACCCTCCTAGTTCACTTCTCCCAGACTGGCTGTGTGCTGAGGTCAAGCTGGGACTTGTGTCTGGACTCAGTGACTGCTGACTTCAGCCCAAGAGCTGAGTGAACCCACCCCATTGACCAACACAGCCCTGGGGCCATAGTCACCATTTCATGCCTTATTGCATTCCTGAAGGAGCATTCCCAGCTTGGAGCATGAAGCAGAGGCCAAAATACAAGGGGGAAATTGAGAAGTTTGGATTACACAAGCAAAGCAAACTTTGCCTTGACTTTTGTGCTGGGCATCAATCACTAAAACAGAGGAATGTTTTTGCATGATTTAGAAATCATCACCAAACCTTCCCGGACAGGCACAGCACCACTTTTGTCTCCCTCAATACAGATGGGCCTGATGATGATATGGGATGCCTTTTTGTCTCTCTCTATCTCTTCAGCTTGGGAATGGGGTTTTAAGCAGGCTAAACCACTGTGTTTTCACAGTGTACACTCTCTGAAATGCACAGCCCGAGAGATCCTACCCTGGCAATCAGACAGACGCTCTGCTCATTTCAGTAAATGAAGTGGTGAGAAATTGTAAAAAAGATTAGCTGCTGGTCCAAAAGCTCTCTGCTGGGGCAGCCAAAATACTCTGCTGGTTCTTAAGCTTCCTCTTGTATTGTCTGAGATTTCATAATTTGGGGGTTCAGAGTTCATAGACGAGTTGAACTGGTGAAGCAGCAAAAGGGCAGATTTCTGACCGAGACCTCTGAAAGAAGATAAAATTAAAAATGCTATCAAAATGTCATTTGCTGTCATTATCAATGGAGCCAAATCACAGAATAGACCAAGGAGGGCCAGACCAGGACTCTGCCAGGTAACTGCAGGAGGCACAGCTGAATGGAGCAGCCCCTCTTGCCACTCCTTGCTCCACTCTATTTAGAGAGGGCTGAGAAGGTGTCTGACCTTTTCTGAGGCCCTGAAATATTTGCCAAAAGGGAATTCTGGCTGTGTTGGGAAAAGCCTCAGGCCTCATAGAGGAGGCTTCAGCACCCCTTCTGCCCACTTCTCCTCCTTCCTGCCAGCAATCTCTTGTTTGAGGTCCTGGGATATATTTGCTCAGGACTTTGCCCCATAGCTCAGCAATATTCCTCTGAAGCCTTTTACTTCTGAGCCAGTCTATATTTCTTGTTCTCTTAGGCAATATAAAACCAAGGGTGCTATTTACTCACATTTCCACAGTGGTTCCTGCCAGAATAAAGAGAAGTAAAATTTGCTCTGTTGCTTGATTGTTTTCTCCCAGCCTGAGATCCTGGATCTGCATTCCCTTGAGGGCAAGTAGAGACATTTAGATCCCATGTTTAGCTTAACTTGTGGCTACAAAAAAATCTAAATATATATATATAACAATAAGAATAAAAATCAGTTCTAGGCTGGCTGGCACTCCAGAATTCAGGACTATGAAGACCTCAGGGTTTGGTTTCCTAATTATATATTGCCTATTTATGAAGCTCAGACAGGAAGCAAAAGCAATGAACAGAAATTAGAGGAGAAAAACAATTTAGACATTAGGAATAGTAGAAAGACAGCGAAGCATCGACAGCATTATCTATGAGATCTGCCATGGAGATCTGTGGGAACAGATTAAACCTTGTCTTCATAGAACTATGGAATGCTTTGGATTGGTAGGGAACTTTAAAAGTCATCTACTCCAAGCCCCCTGCAATGAGCAGGGATACCTTCAACAGGATCATATTGCCCAGAACCCTGTTCAACCTGATGTTGAATATTTTCAGGAGTGGGTCATCAGCTAGCTCTGTGAGCAACACATTCCAGAGTTTCACCACCCTCACAGTAAAAAATTTCATCCCTGTGTGTAGTCTAAATCTGCTCTCTGTCAGATTAAAACCATAACTGCAACAGGCCATGCTAAAACTTCTGTCCTCACCTTTCTTTTAAGCTACTTTTAAGTACTAGAAGGCCACAATAAGGGCTCCTTGGAGCCTTCTCTGCTCCAGGCTGAACAACCCCAAAACTTTCAGCCCTTCCTTATAGGAGAGGTGCTTCAGTCCCCTGATAATTTTCTTGGCATTTTGTGGATCTGTTCTAGCAGGTACCTCTTATGCTGGGGACCCCAGGGCTGGATGCAGCCCTGCAGGTGGGGTCTCACCAGAGCAGGGCAGAGGGGCAGAATCCCCTCCCTCACCTGCTGCCCTGGGGCTTTGGATACAGCCCAGGACATGTTTTGCTTCCTGGGCTCCCAGTGCACATTGCTGGGTCATGTCCAGCATCTCCTCCACCAGCACCCCAAGTTCTTCTCCACAGGGCTGCTGTGTTGGGACAGCAGAAGGTGGCACAGGACTCCTGGGATTGTTTTCAGCCCTTTTCAGTGGTTTTGTACCAAGGTTTTCCCTAGTTTCAGCTGGGCACAATATTTTTTTCTCTACTTCTAGCACCAGTGATTCTCTTATTCTCTCTTGTCATAATGTAGGCTGAGGAAGGTGGAAATATCTCCATATGTAATCTGTAATCCTGAGTTCCTTTAGGATTACCAAAATAATACAAACACAGCTATGATTTATTATCTTCTGTGCCTAACACCTAAATATTCCTCTGTACCCTTTGTTTGGAGTTCATTCATGCCATGCATCTCTTGTTCCCAACAAACTTCTTGATTCTTGAGTTTGATTTGCAGCACTCAAGGAGATCTGCTGCCTTTGTAGATTTGCACAGTTTTCTTAATCAGCCATTTGACTTCCTCTGGATTTATTTTGTGGGCATAAACAAAGTTTTTTCTACAGCTCTTTTAAGTGCTAACCATAAGTAGGGAGAACAACACACAGAGAAGCAATAGAGAATGGAATGAAAAACCTCTCACTGAATTGTCAGGACTCCAATGGCTTTTTATACCAAAGCTCTGCTTGTCTGAGCTTACAGCCATTACCCAGCTCAAGATGTGAGGAGAAGGCACATTTTCCATGTTGATCAGAACTGATGAACATCTGCTGGATGGACAATACTTCTGGGTCTTTACCTGGCTGGGGCAACATTGTTTTCCAGCTTGGGAGAGGTTTTTATGAGTCTGTGAGTAATTTGATGTCTACCAGAATGATTTATCTTAGTGTTATTAATTGTAGCTACCCAAATACCATTTTAAGTGCTGAGACAACGTGAGATCCTTAATGAGATATTGACAAGTATGGAAAGCTGCAGGAGAAAAGCTCTCTACTATCAGGAAAAAAAGGATGAATCCTGATCTGACTGAGGTCCACTTATTACTGATTTCAAATCATCTGGTGTCCATGCAAGCCTTTCTGTAGGCCCATGGGACCTTCTTGCAAACCTACATTTGCTCTACAAATGAGTCTACAAACGAGTCTACAAACATTCATTAGTTAGTATAGAGCTATAATAAATCCTCGAGTGTCCAGGAACAGACTCTGCAAGACAATAATTACTTGACAATTCCCAAGTAATGGCATTTGGGATTTCCTCTTTATCCTGGAAAATAAACTGTTTAATTAAAAGGAAGAGTAGAATTAAAATGATAGAGATGAAAAGATTCTTCATTAGGTCAGATTGTAATTGGTTCCTTAGCTCAGTGTGGTTCAATGAACTCTCCTGCACTCAGTGGCTCAATTATCTCTGAGTATTGAGGGCAGTTTTGCAGCATTTCCTAGCTAGTGTAGTGAAAAGCTTTAAAATAGAAATATCTAGAAATAGCAGAGGCTTTCTGTTTAGCTTTTCCTACTCAGAATCAGAGAGGAGGTATAAAGAAGAAGAGGACAAACTCTGGCATTTTGGTGTATCTCTTGGAATGATGATGTTTAGACATTTGCTTAATCTTATCAGGCCACCCAGAATGTCTGTGTGTCTGTTGTGTTCCCTCACACGATTACAGAAAACAGCCAGAGTGGTGGAAATTCCAAGATGATCCTGCCAGGGCAGTCACAGGCAGAGCTGGCTGTCAAAGGCCATCCCACACTTCCCCTCTGCCTGGCTTCTGCCTTTCACCCCCAAATCCAGGTGGGCTTTGAAGGTGATCCTCATTCTCTAGAAGCCCACAAAGGGGGAGATTTTGGCTTTCTCTAACTTCAGTGGGGGACCTGTGGAAGCACTGTCGGTGCTCCACTCACATCCAGGACCTTCTCACAAAATGTGGCCATTCTGTGTTTCCCTGAATTGTATTTACATCAAAGTATGAAAAGCAAAATGAGAAATCCTCAGGTATTTCTAGACATGCCAGTTCTTTCTCACTGGACTGAAGATCTGTCAGCAGAGAGAAAAATCCATGCCTGCATGCAGTAGAGTGTCCCAGCCTGCAGCACCTCAACAGCTTTGATCAAGGTCCCTCTGTGCTGGAAGTTTGAGAGGTGATAGTCAAGCTGTCAAAAGAAGAGACAAGTTCATAGAGTGAGAAGAAACTTTTTAGATGCTTTTATCTAGATAGAAATATTTCAACAACTATTTGGACACACAGAACAAATCTGAAGGACCTAATTTCCTCCAAAACATGTCAGGTCAGCTGCACAAGAAGGGCTGTGTACTGATGTTTAATTCCAGCTTTACCTGTCAGAAGTTTGCCCATGGCAGACTTGCACTGGTCACCAGGGAGGGGCCCGTGCTCACAGCAGGGAATTAAAGCAGGCAGAGACCTTGGGGAAAGCCTGCTGTGGGACAGGAAGAATAGCAGCATTCATTGCTTTGAGGGAACCTGGCAGGACAGGCAGCTCCCCCTGTATCTTGGCACTCCTGCTTCTGATCCAGGGACCCTGAAAACTGAAAGGAAAAGAAAGACAGGAGAAGAAGAAAAAACTAAAAAACCCACCACCCCAAATCTCTATTATTCAGACTTTTAAAAACCTCCATCAAAGGGTTGGTTTGTGTTTTGGACATGTCTCAATGTAGGTTGTCATTAGTGATTGGCTAGCTATATTTGAATAGATGCAAATGACAATCCAGAGCCTTTTCCCAGCCTTTTTTTCACTCTGGTATGTAGGACAAAAAGGTTCATTGCAGTCTAAAATACATCTGCAGATGGTGTGTGCTCTCCTTGGCTCCAGCTGGGGCCCAGAGTGAAACACCACAAAATGCCTATTGTTACCAGCACTTTCTGCCCTGCTATGGTAAGAAGCCCTGTTTGGTCTCAGCAGATTTGGATCCCAGCTCCTGGCCCTAATGTTTCATGTGAACTTTTTGGATGGCACACTAGCCTCTCTGAGGTTTGCCAGTTTCTGATTATAGGCTGCTTCCTGGGAACAAGAAACAGGCCAGTTGTCATCCTCCCCAAATGTGGGCTGCATCCCAGGACCCCTGGAGTCAGCAGATCAGCAGCAGTGGATGTTAGAGGGAGAATGAAACCACAGCAGCTCTGCTGAAGCCCTTGAAAGGTGAGTAAAGTTCATAGCCCTTCCACTTCCAGTAAGTCTGGAATTTGGATCTTGATCCACAGAGGCACTTAGGTCCCTGACTCCCAGTGGTTTCCTTGCCATGGTGCAGGTCAGGAGCTGAGTCCCTAAATAACTGGTGGCTGTGAGCCCAGTCTCTCAGATGTATCTAACATTACTTGTGTTATTGTTGTGTATTGAGATCCTGACTGGAATCTGGGCTCCTTGAAATAGAGACAGAGACACACAGGCTGGGATTTAGGTGGCCAAGTGTTGAAATTTATGGTGTGGGTGCCACATCAGAGCTGTAGACAATGGAAACAGTACAGAAAATACAGTTCCTGTAGAGTGGGACATCATGAAGTAGTCACCTAAAGCTGATCTTCTGAGAAAGTCTCTTTCTCTTCATCGACTGCAAGGGAAGCTGGAGTTAATCTATATTACTGGTATCTAAATGGAGGTAGGAGGTGTCCCATTCAGAATGGAAGGAATTCCTTCTCCAAGGAGGCCATGATGTTGTATAATCAAGGCAGCTTGAGCTGGGCTGTGAAAAGCAGAGACAGTGGATTTTAGACAAGGCCCAGCCAGCAGAGCCAGGAGTTGGCACAAGCTGTGACAGTCGAGGCTGTTAGCCACTCCTGAAATCTTGGTCTGCCTGGTGTTCTCTCTGATCCTCTTCTCTCTCTCCTCTTGCTCTCTGGCTCAGTTGTTTTGATTATGTGAAGGACAAACTCTTCTTTCTTGCAGCCTTTGCCCAAAAATCTAGCAAGACACTTTATTTCTGGCTTCCAACATCTTTGGAGCAGATCAACAAATTTTAGAAACCTAATTCTCCAGTGGTAGCAAATAGGAACATTTCACCTGACCTCAAAAAGTTTTAGATCAGCTGGGGCTGATCCAAGCATCACAGAAGCATTTTATCTTCTGTGATGTACTTCAGAGAAAGATGGCAAACCAGGAAAATGTTTGCTGAGTTTTGTTTTATGGATTATAGGAGGCTTTTTGTTCATTTCTGAGTTGTCTGGGGTAAACCCTAAAGCGTCAGTCTTTAGATGTTCTGCTCAGATGATGTCAGAGCAGATGGTGAGGGAATATTTTCACCTCAGCCTCTCCATGTGCACTCAGGCAGCTCAGCTCCACAGGCCTGTGCCCATTCCTGCAGTACACATGCAAGATAATAGCACGTTCTCTTTTCTCACATCAAATGCTGGGTGTGTTTCCACCCCTTAGATAAACTTTATGGTGTTTCTGTTTCCCTTCTTCCCGTGGTACTGATTATCCCAGAAATAGATAGGCACTGGAAAACTGTGTTCTGGATCTGAACTATTTCTGCATTGCATCTGGCATCGTGACTGGATCCATTTTCCCATTTGGGAATGTGATAATTCTCTATTTGCCCTTGTGCCAAATTTTCTGTCTTTAAATATTTTTCTTTTTTTTTTTCCCCTACAGGCATGGATTGAATTTTTTGTCATTTCAAGTGCTTTTTGTTCGAATTTTTTTGTTTTCATCTTCCAACTTGTGCATCTTTCTGCTCCTCTTTTCTATGAACTTCTGCTGTCTCCCACCCTGGTCTCACAACAGGGACTAACAGCTGAAGCTTCTGCAGTTAAAACACAGCAACAGTGGGGCTCTGTGTTCTGAAGGGAAAAGAAAGAAGACAAAGGCTATCTTTAAGTTCAGCTTTGCCTGAAGAGAAGCTCAAATCCTGGGTAAGATGCTCACCTGTTGATCAGACTGAGATTTCAGCACTCTGCAGTTATTCTGGAAGGATGTGAAACTTCCCCAGGAGGAATTTGATACAGAAAACTTTGGTGTCCTTTTGGGAAGAGCAATGCTTCAGTGCTGGGTTTTCTACCCAGTTGAGTGTGGGATGGGGTTAGCTCATGTCTGTGGAGATGATGGCATAGAGGTTTCACTTTTATTGTTTGTTTCAGGGAAGATGTGTCTGTGGTTAGGACAGAGCCAAACACCAGACAAGACAAGACACAACCAAAATGAGTGCCCAGTGGCCAGAATGGGCTGGGAATGGAGTGACCACAAAGGGGCAACACAAAGTGCCACCAGAGTCCTGGACTGCAGGGATTTACTGTGCTTCCCTGTGCTTCCCACAGCCATCACCAGAGCACCACACTGCCTCACTGCTCACCCAGACTCAGCCTAACAGTTCTGCACATTTATTTTGGAACTGGTTTCCCCAGTTTGGTATTTCTCAGGGTTTCAAGCAAACTGGGAAAAAAATGTTCAAGATGCAAAAGATGTGACACTGTCCATGGGGAGGGGTCTCCTTGCTCCTTTCCAATTTCTGCACAAAAGGAATATCAGAAAGAAAAGAGCTCCTGCCTGAGGCAGGGAGAGTGACCCCTCTGAACAGATAACACCATCACAAATACACAGCCTGCAGTCTTTGGAACGGGCCAGGCTGCTCCACATTTTCTTATTGAGATGTTTTCCTTCTCTAGAACATAAACCAAAAAAAGAAGACCCTTTGCCACATTCCCAAATGATCTACCAAAGCTCAGGAAACTGGATCAAGAGGTGGAGGATGCTGAGCTGTGTCTGCCACTGCTTTGGCACCATAAATGACCTGGAACCACAGCCTGCAAGTGTTTGGTGTGGGGCAGGGAATCCCACAGGACTGTAGGGAAATGACCCTAATAGGAGTGAAAAGTAATGATTTGTTTTTTCAGGATGGTGGTCCAGGGATTTCTGGTGTGTGAGCTGGTGAATCACCTATGAGCTGATATTGACTTTTACGTTTACTTCACATGGAAAGGTAAATTCAGTCTCCAAGAACACTGCAGCTTTGGAGGCTCCAGCATGAACTTGGGGCATCTCCTGACAAGGGAGACAGGACCTTGCCCATGATTTGCAAAGCTCTTTCAGATCCTTGAGATGCAATTATTATTTCAACACTATTGTGAAATCTCGAGGGTCGTGACTGAAGAAATAATTGGTTGTATGGAAATAAGGATGAGTTATTTCAGCAGATGACAGGACTATCCAGCACTATAATAATAACATTTTAAAGAATGGATAAACAACAGCTATGGGAAAGACATAAACTTTTATATTTCAGGGCATAACTATTGTGAGTCAGGAAGTAATTCTCCTTTTAGGCCATTTATTCTGTAACTGGTGGCTGCAACTGGAGCTGGACACCCTCAGAATCAATAACCCATGGCAGAGGCACCTCTGATTGTTTGTTACTTCCATGTTTTGCAATTAATTCATTGGGATAAACAAGCTTTTGTTGTCCTATTGCAAATTTGACCACCTCCCCACTCCTTGTATTCCCATACTTTATATTCTTCTTGGCACTAGCTGTGTGCTTTCAGTCAACATGTTTTAGCTTTCCAAGACTGTAAGGCATGACTTGGGGGCACAGTCACATTTACATCCCTTTGCAGATGGCCTGTATCTAGCACTGTCAGTCCTTGGGTTTTATTTTTTCCTGTCTTTATGCTGAGGGACAGACCCTGTTCAGTGGGTCTTTGTGATTCTAATCTTTTTCATGCAGTTTGAGGAGCAATGAACTTGAAAAACAAGATCCCTTTTTCCTGGGAGAGAAGGCACCTGAATTTAGGCCTGTCTTTGCCACCCACTAAGGATGTGTGTGACAGTTTAGAGAGGCCTGAGAGCAGAGTGTTAGTGGTTGCTGTAATGCCCTTTGTTGTTTCCATATAACTCCCATTTCTGTGGGCACCATCTGTTTGTTGGGAACTTTTTTTTTTGCCTCGTCATTGCAGGCTTCAGGAAATGCCATCTTGCCAGGTGGCACCTCTGTTTGCTGCTGATACAGCAGCTCCAGAAGCAGGTGCAGCCCGTGGGATAATGCAGCTTTGTGCCAGCCCATTACAAGCCATGGCCCATTCAGGGATTTGGATGGGGTTATTGCGTTAGCTCAGCTCCATTTGGGATGTGGGCATTGCTTCTGAAGTGCCCCTGGCAGCTGACTTCTCACTTTGATTTATGCTAACCTTAGAGCTGCTGGTAATTACATGCATGTTCTTGTATTCAGGAGGCTTTTGCAGTCACCAAGGAGCAGGGACTTCTTCACGCAACACCAGGAGAATGAATTGTTCCTTTTGATGGGCATCTCAGACACTTTGGGGCACATGAAAAGGCCTGCCTGTGTGTTCCTTCTTGTCATGGAGGAAGGGCTGGTGGTGGAAGGATTGATAATAACACTGCAGCTCTGATCTCAAAGAGTTTCAGTACTAATTTGCTGGTGTTTTGTCAGCCAAAATACTGTGTGCAGAACAATGGGTTTGCATAGTGTGATTCTGTGGCTCATTAGCCTAGCTGGACGACTAGCTGGGATTTGTTGTCTTCTTGACACCCCTTACAAACAGTGCAAGGGAAGGAGGGGCCAATACACATTTTTCCATGGCACTTTATTTACCTGAACTGAATCCAAAGGGTCACATCACAGAAATGGTCAAAAAATCTTTCTGTACTTGTGCCTCCTCTGTGAGTGCCCTGAAGATATCATTTAGCTGGTGTTTTACACAGGAGAACTTGTTCTGATCTGGGCAGGGACCACTAACATTTCTGTCCATTTCATATTTTAGATCACATTGCTTCATGTAGATTCTCATTGATGGTTTTCATTTTCATGCACTGCTGAAAAAGATCAGATGCAGTCAGATGGCAGGAAGAGGAATGGGAAGAGGAATGGGAAGAGGAATGGGAAGAGGAATGGGAAGAGGAAGAGGAAGAGGAAGAGGAAGAGGAAGAGGAAGAGGAAGAGGAAGAGGAAGAGGAAGAGGAAGAGGAAGAGGAAGAGGAAGAGGAAGAGGAAGAGGAAGAGGAAGAGGAAGAGGAAGAGGAAGAGGAAGAGGAAGAGGTTTTCCAGCTTTAGCAGCACAGGGAAGCCTGAAAAGCTTTGGATTATATCCTTTATGAATTTTCATTTCTGCACGGTGTCTAGGTACACATTAATACACACAATATACATTAAATGGGCTGTAAGCAGAGTTGGTGATGCCCCTGATAAAGGTCCAATAAAGTCATTAACCCATGTGAAAAGAAAGATCATTCTTTCACTGTGAAAAGATGTGATCATTCCCTCTGCCCATCTGTGTCCATCTTTTTAATCACTTGGCTAATTACAAACCAGTTTTGAGAGAAGAGGGGAGAACTCCAATACAATAAAGGTCCTGCAAGTTCTTTGAAACTTCGTGGCTGAGTAGAGAATTGAGATGCACATGAGTGTTCTGAAAATGGTGAGAAGAGGCCAAATTTTGTCATGTCCAGTCTGTCCATGGGCAGATGGCTCAGGACAACCATGGTGTGTTTTGCTGATTGTCCAGGGGGAGGTCAGAGGCCATGTGGGGACGAGGGAAGTTGTAAGGGGTTGAGTTACCAGCCCAGCCTGCATGTTGAAGTGAAACCACATTTCCTCAGTCTCACTCTTCGTGAAACAGCTTCCTGAACGTGGGCAAAAGAATGTATTTTTCCCTTGTCTTGTGCACAAAATCTCCTGAAACATTTTGTCTCAAACTGGCTCAAAACTTTGAGTGTGCAGCAGATATTCAGAGCATAACATTTCAGCCCACACAGTTAAATCTGGCAAAATAGGAAGTGACTGAAAGTAGGGTCTGTCCAGGATCACTCAGGAGGGGACTGAGCCGAAAGGGACAAGCTCTGCTATTTGTTCCAACCAAGCCTGGCTACTTCTGGAAAATATCACTGAATTTCTGGCTGTTATGGCCATCCTCCACTCCAGACAGATAGGTCTGAGTTTAAGTAATAGAAGTTGTTTACCCAGGCAGAAGCTGAACCAAGGCCCTTCAGAAACCCAGATGTGCTGCCTGTGGTGTTTCACTGGCAGCAGAACTGGAGTCAGGATATTGTTTTGGTTGAATTTTGAGTATGTAAAAGCAAATGTGCCAGAAACACCAGAAAAGGAGAGAAAGCCCCAGAAAGCCCCAAGCTGCCAGAATCAGGCGTGGACATAATCCCAGCTGACCACAAAGAGGATGTTTTGGGTGTAGATGTGACCAGAAGAAGAGACTAAGAAGATAGGGAGAGGCTCTTTACATTTTGATTCCCATTATGCCCAGAAAAAAATAAGAACATGACCTTACTCTGCCAATAAACAGGACTGGGTCAAAACCACTCAATTCTCAATTTTATTGTCATCTTTCATGATGGAAACATTTCCCATGATCTGAACTCTCAGCTCTCTATTCTGGCCAAATATTGCAGTGCAATTTACATACAGATGAAATACATATGTATATCAAATAAAGCCACGTTAGACTAAGCATCACTTCACAGGTTTCTGAAAGAATTCTACTTCAATTTTAGTTTATTCCCATTTGTCGTGTTGGGTGAGATATATGTGATCAAAGTAGATGCTTGGACACAGATGTTTTCATCTAAGCTAGGCTCTGGGGATTTGTTTTCTGGTTTTTTTTAATATCCAGGGTATAATTCTACTAATCTTGAAATAGAGCTTTACAGTAGATCAGACAAGTGTCTCCTTAAAGATCATATATTGAAGAACCTGAGGGTGGCCAGCTCTACCTTGTAGGCATCTGAATTAGATGAAATTAATTCCTTCCCCGCTGATCACTACGTACATGGCACATAGCTCCTGTGCTGGAGTGGGTGGCCTGATCTTTCAGGCCCTGAGCTCAATGACAGGGCTCTTTGCAAGTGGTTTCCATGAGCTCCCTGTAGTTTTCTTTGCAGCCAAATGTTAGCTTTTCATGCTTAGATGGTGGTGGGACACTCGAGCTGTGACCATGTGCTTGTCTTTCTGCAGGAGGTGTGTGTGATGTGTCTCACTTCTGCATTTCAGCAACCCAGACGCTGACCCTGGGCTCTGTTTTTGTCTCTGTGGGATGGCTGGTGCCAGGGGGTTTGGAGTGCTGTCCCTTAACCCAGCTCCAGCAGGCTTGCAAAGGAAGGAGGGTGGTGTGGTGGTGAAAGTGCCCCCACTGCATGGCAGGAGATCTGAGCATGACTCTTCACTCTGCCACAAAAAAATATCACTGTTGATCTTGGGTGTGTTTCTTGCACTCTCTGCTCCACCACAGTTCCCCCATCCGTAAAAATGTGAAAGATTTTTACCTACCTGGCTGAAAACTGAGGACCTCATAACTGGAACTCGAGGAACCTGGAGGGAAACTCTGGTCTGGATTTGCTCATGACAAAGCATCTACTAACATATTTTCATCCAGTGCCTGGCAGAGCAGAAACGTTCAGATTTCTGTTTAAATAAGCTCTTTCATCAGATGAAAGAACATACCAGGAACTGGTCAGCAATATTCTCTGCAGAGTGGCCCCTGGAAGGGGAGCACAGACCGGGGAGTTAATGGCTTCCAGGTAAGGAGAAGGTGCAGAGCTGCAAAGAGATGGAGCTGGGAACAGAGGCTGAGCCAGGGAACTCCTCACTCCTGAGCAATCCCAGTTCCCAGTTGCTGGTCACCTCCACAGGGGGAGGACAAGGTGAATGCAGCCACTGCTCTTCACTCTGCTGGTGAACATTGAACAACAACCAGTGCAATAAAGCCTTTAACTGGCACGAATCAAAGGCTTTGGTCAGGTTGGCCTTGGAATTGTTTAGGATGAAATTGATTCCTTTTAGCCTTTGAGAGGGTCCAATTTAAGCTGTTTAGCTGAGCAGTGTGGAAAATGCAGCAGTTTAGCTATTATGTGGTCAAACTGGAGAGCAGACTCCATTTACCGATACTGCTGGATCCCTAACCTCATATCCTCTTGGAAACACTTCTTATTACACTTTCTGTGGCTGTTGTTGTGGCCACCAGCGATGAAAATCCAGCCTGTTTTATCCATCATGTTTCTTGGCTTCCATATTCCTTATATGTCTCGTACACCTCTCAGAACATTTGATGCACATGTTCATTGCAGGTTTCCACTGGGAGCAGAAACGTGTGAGTTTTGAGACAGCAGGGCAGGAAATGCTTTTGGAAGGTGTCAATGGCCCTGTAGTTTGTAAAGATAAATGTGGCCACAAAAGCTGTTATAAAAAAACCCAAACAGATTTCTGAGAGACTGATTGCTTGTGCTTTTAGCCCTAGAGCTTTTTAGCCTGGATTCACTAGCACCTTGTTTTACTGCAGATGTGTAAAGATTATATGAATTTATACAATAACCTGTTTTCTGCACTGGACAGTCTCTTTGCCCATCCTACCTGAGGGATGGTTTCTTCCAGCAAGACTGGAAATAACTGGTTTGTGAAGCCAGGACAGTCTGAAAACAGAGGCTCATCTTTTTCTTCAGATGCATTTTACATCAATTCTCAGCTGCCATAAAATTATAGAGAGTATGAATTTGTGAGCTTTATACTGGCTGAGAATCTGACCTAAATTTTGGACAATGGATTATATATATACAAAGGAAAATGTTAATTTGGGCTGCTTTCTGGGAGGAAAAGAATGTTTCTCTCTTTACAGCTTCCCTTGGGAGCTGTGGAGGTACAAGACAGAGCATGAGATAAAATTGAGAAAGGAAAATTTGGGGCCACTTCTAGTAAAGTGAGGTGTTAATCTTTCCTCATGAGGACATGATGATGATTTCTCAGCAACATGCAGAGGGAAAAGAAAAGAGATGGAAATAGTGAAGTAATAGAAAAGGCATCTTGGTTCAATGGGCACTGGTTTCCCTTGGGTATAAAATGAAGAAGCACAGGGTAAAACAAGTAAAACATGAGTCCTCTTCCAGAAGAAAATAACCATGTGATGTGATTCTGAGGCTGGATTGCCAGCACTAATTGCTGCCTCAAAGGCATAAAACCCCTGCTTTGAGCAACTGCCCTCCTTGACAGGATGAGGACTTCTTCTGCCTTACCAAAATGAGAAGGTTGGTTCCATGGCAAGGAATTTTATGCCAGGACTGGACAGAGTGGAGAAGAAGTATAACCCTATCCTGGCAGATAAATAATCTGGGTGATCTCAGAGGCAGTTTCCATCCCTGTTTTCCCCATTTTGCTCAGAGTGGTTAAACCTCAAAGCAGTCAGTATTTATCCAAACACCTCCATTCTGAAAAACTGGGCTTTGGCCAGTTTTCCTGCCCTCCCTTGTGCTGATGGCTGGAAGTGCTGCGAGGGCACCATTGTGTGTAATGTTTCCCACTTTTGGCACAACTCTTAGGAAGTGCACAACCGTGCAAAGAAATAAAAAATAAAAGGCCTTGTGGCTAGATAACTCAGGTAAAGTCAGTCTGAGAGTCTACAGGAGGACCTACTTGAAGCTTTTTATCCTTGACATTGAAGCCAGACCCTGTTCCTGGTGTGGATGTTGCTGGTACAGTGCCCATGGCTCACATCTGGGGCAGACCATGCCCCTGGTTAATATGGGTGGCACGAGGGACTTTGTCTTCCCCATGCCTTCTGCCCCCACTGATCCCTCCACAGCCCAATACACTGTCCCCAAAGTCACAGGAAACACAAATGAATGTAGAATGTTCAAAATAATCACCTAATTTCCTGAAAATATGTAGGAGGTTTTCTACTTAGCCTGCTGGAGAATCTGGAAAAAAAAAAAGCTTGACTATTAATTAATAAAGATTGGGTTAAAATTAGTAGTCTCTCCTGCAATAAAAACCTGGTTAAAATCATCAACATGATCAAGTGCTCCAACACTCATGTCTGTCTTTATTTATTAGAGGGTTGGGAGACATCAAAATCTCTGGCTCTGCCAAAGCAGGTCTCCACTAGAGACTGGGAGCTACAGTTCATGGTGCTTTGAAAGAGCTGGGTGTGCCCATACCAGAGTGATCGCCAACCTGACAAAGGCAACTTGTCTGTCTTGTTCACAAATAGCTCTTTTTTCCAAGAATGATGGTTTGGTGCCATGGGAAATTGTCTCCTCCTTCCCAGAAATGATGACTTGTGTGAACAGCAGGCGCTCATCCACAGCCAAGGACGTGCTGTACCTAAATCTGGTTATGTGTCAATTGTATTAGAAGAGTTTTCACTTTTTGAAATGGTTTGTCTTATCAAAATGTAATTTAGGTGATGCTTAAAACAACCAAGCCTCCATCTTGGCTGGGACCTTTGATCTCAGTGGAGCACCATGACAATGACATGGTGCTCTGAGGGAAGAAGCTGCAAACAAGCAGTGGCCATTGGTTGGGCAGGTGCCAAGGAATGGCTAACAGGGATGGTGTGTCCTGGAAAAAGAGCAGGGATAGCCTAAATATGTGTATTTGTTTGGAAAAAAATCTATGGAGGGAAAAATGGGTATTATTGATAGAACATTGGCCGGGGACAAAGAACTGGGTTAAATACCATTGTTGGCACAGGCTTTGGGTGTGCCCCCAGGAATAAGTCATGGTTCTTCTCAGCCCATAAAATGGAGATGTGGCAGAGGATAATAACAGCCCCTTTGCTTTATCCTGGCTTTATGTGTCAAACCAGCAATACTGGGGGTAGGGGCTGCCTCAAGCACAGTGGAGGCTGCTCCCTTTCCATCATGGCTGTGCAGCAGACACAGGCTGGGCTATCCCAAGGCCTCTTTCAAGGTTGTTTTGTTGAGACCAGGATTTAATTCTAGGCTTCAGAAACAGAAAATGAAGAGACACAACTGTTTAAAAGGTCAAATTGTCCACATGTTCTGGGCAGGCTGGGTTTGTGGTGTGCACTCTATGGCTGTGATGATTTTACCTGAGGTCTGAGATGTGAGTTCAATGGCAATTTGTAGAGCAAAGCAATAGCTTGATTGGCAAGTCTCTAAACGTTTGAGCTCAGAAAAACCTAACCCTCCTTCTGGGACAGCATTTAATTTTAAGGTTAGGTCATTTTTGTCCAGGACTTGCTTTCATGAGAAATTCTCTCCCAGTTGGGAAGACAACCTATACCTGTAACATAATGAAAATGGAGAGGATGAGTTCTGATTCTTGATTTTGTATTTAATTTTGGTTTTGTGCAATAGGTGGTCCTGTTAGGTCCTATTGTCCTATAAAGTGGACACAAAAAATGAGTTCACTCTTTCCTCCACCATAGCTTTTTCAACAGGAAAAATATTTATTTTCTTTAGTCCTCAAATGAAAGCAGCTCCCACAGTGAGAAAGAGTATTGTTTTTAAATTTTGAAAGGGAAAAATTCCCAAAGAGGATTTTCTTCTTATTACTTTTTGCTTTTCCTTAAAGAATGTTACATTTTTGAAATAAAGAGATGTCAAAAAAAAAATTTAGCCGTTTGTTGCCATATCCTTTCTTCCTGCATTTGTGGGTTGGTCTATTGCATAGCTTACAGAATCATAAAGAGCTTGAACTGTTCTAAATTACCTCTGTGGAATCACTGTACTAATGTTTGGAAGACAACCCATGAAAATAGAAAATAGTTCACTAACACCTATTTTAGAAACATTGATAATAGGCAAGACAAGAGTTACACTCTGTTCACAACCTGAAGTAACCTTTCTGAAAACTTGTAAGAGGATAAAAAGATCATATAGAAGAAGAAAAAAAGAGAAACACAGGTGAAAAAAATTGAGAAATCGCCAGAAAAATTTATTTTCAGTTAACCAAGATGAATGCACAAAGTCTAAAAAAGCACTGCATATGGCTGATAAATTTCAATGTTATTTTGTTTCCATTTTGAAATATTATGGAGTTGTGCTAAGCAGAATTCCTGAGGCTGAAGGAAAACTCAGGTACTCCAAACAAATACCATTTGAAGTGAATGTTTTTTGGCAAGGTGTTTCACAGTATGCATTGAAAAATTCCATCCAAGATATTTTGATACCTTGTTTTAGGAAAAGAAAATGCTGAGGATTCAAAGTAAAATAAGACTGCGGGGGAAAGAAAGTTAATCTGTTTTCTTGGAACATCTCTCAGAGCGTTACAAATCCTGCAGAAATTTATGGGTAGCCAGAAGCATCAACTGAAGCCCTCACCATTCACCAGCCTGTTACCAAAAGTGAACATGAGAGAACATTTCCATTTCGTGGAGTGTGTATGATGATTTTATGATCGAGAGAGGTCAAGCTCAGACTAGCTCCTTAGGAATGCTGCTCTCCAAACTTCTCCAAAAATCCTCAGCATCCGGCAGCACGTTGCGTTTTGTAATATCTACTCATTAATCACCACCTTAAGCTATTAATTAATCCTGGCAACATCTTAGTCAGATGGGGAAATTTAAGGAAAGATGAAGTTAAAATCCAAATCACAAAGGGATTCCTAGCTGGCTGTCAAGAAAACAACACAGAAGTCTCAGGCATTTCTAAACAATAGGTGAAGCTGGAATTCTAGAGATATTTAGACACATACCACTAAAACCAGGAGGTGATGAGGAGATGTTTCTGTTTCTGCTGCAGTCAGCATTTTGAGAATTTTCTCTCTTCTGTACCACAGAAAAGATTTATATGCTTGTGGCATACATTACAGAGCTGGAGGAAACACTGAAGCCCATTCAACATTTAGAGTGAGCACACTGAAAGTTGTCACACATTATCTGGGATTAGAGCCGATTACTTCTAGCCAGAACCTCCACTACTGAAAGTTAATTGGTGAAATTTCATAGGCTGGTTTTATAGGCTGAATTTTTATAGGCTGGCAAGATGCCAGTGTCCCTCAGCTGGAGGTCAGGAGTACAGTCCTGCTCCCTGGCTAGGGCGAGGCAGGATGGGAGAATTTCAAGGCTGCTTCCATCCTTCATTTTTGGTGACAAGCTGTGATGGGTCTTTAGAGTTGGGGGGAAAAAATGAGAAAAAGCACATTATTTCTTCCAATGCCCTGATTCAGAGGAGTTTATAGAAAGAGCTGTAGAAGCCCTGGATGATCAAAAGGACTGAGATGGCCAGGAGAATCTCCTCCCCTCCTCCACACTTGGGCAGGATGCAAGGTTTGGCTGTGGATACATAAGAGCCATGTCTGCATGCTTGTAGGATGCTTTAAATTTTATTTTAAGAAGAAAATCAAATTAGTACAAATTAGTAGTTCCAAAAGGTGTCTGCTTTGCTCTTCTGGTTGAGACAGACTAAAGGCTGACTTGAGTTCAATGGGATGAAACTCAGCCCAGCTGCTTCATCAGGTTCTGCTTCTCTGTGAGTTATTGACCTTCAATCAGGTCTGGTGGTCCAGTTTTAGGGTGACTTTGTCTGGATCAGCAGCAGAAGCAGGAATCCAAGGTTTATTTCCCAGCTGTAGACAACTTCCTCCTCACCTTGTCTGCAAATAGGAAGCAACAAGGTCACAAGGCTCCTCCCTGGGGTCTTGTGAGCCCACCAGGTGTTGGGGCTGCCATCGGCATTGTGCCACCCTGTGCCTGCAGGGATGGCATCAAAAATGATGGGGATGCAGCTGCACCAGAGGCATTTCTTGCTCAGATACCAGGTCCACACAGATCTTCCCATTTCTGTGTCACACCAGGACCAGGAGAAGGCCTTGAAAAACGAAGATGGCAGCATGGAAGCAGCAGGGGAACGCTCACAAAGCTTTCTGGAAAGCTGAAAACAGGAAATGTTTAATCAAGCTCTGAGGGGAAAAAAAATACTTTAAAAAAAAGAAGAAGAAGAAGAAGAAAAGTCAGTCTCTGAGCAGTCAGGATGTTTGTGAAATCCCTGCCCCGTTTATTATGATGCTGAGTTTCAGCTGGCTGTTTTATTAAAGGCAGCTGGGACACATTACTTGCGCATTAACACTGAGCCAGCTTTCATTTTAAAACTTGCCCGTTGCTGGGAGCTTTCCTTAATGCCTTCCTGCTGCTGCCAGCTCCATAATCCACACCAGCAGCCACGGGGGAAGATCACCTCACTTCACCATGCTTCTTATTTCCGGAGAAAGGGCTAATAAAACCCAGCCTGGCTGCTCAGGAGCGGGACCATCGCGCTCCTCGCCGCGTCTCCGAGGTGGAGCAAAGCTCGCAGGAGCTAAACGTCGGCGGCGCATCTGCCAAGAGGACATCTGCTCGTGGTGCAAACCCCTCCACATCACGTGCAGCTCTCTCTTAATTGCTTTCCAGGGATGTATTAGAGCTTTTTGCAATGTAAACTGTGTTTCAGTACATCACAAATCACTGAGGGATGGCTCCAGCGGATCGGGTGGAGGCTGGCGGTGGGGAAGGCGCTTCGGAGGTTTGTCCGTGCGGCGTGGCAAGAGGGGTGCTGGGGTTTGGCAAGCTCAGTCTCTGTCCTCCAAGTACACAGGGCCAAAATGTTCATCTCAGGGATCTGAGAAGTTACTGAAGTCCGTCACCCTCAAATTGTTCTGTTTAAAGAAACACTCATGTGCAAAAGGAGAGAGGGAACGTGTCCCTCTTGTGCCCCCAGCCCTGTACTTTGGGGCATCAGAAGCTGTCTGGGCCCTGCCTACCATCCTGGTCCTGAACACAGCTCTAAATGCCCTCTGGGAACCTGAGTATAAAATGCTGCTGTGAATTTGGGAATTCACAGTTTTGGGAAGGGGTCAAAGGAGTGATGTTCCTATGCTCACATCCCTTCTTAGCCTGGTGTCAGAACAAGACTGGTGCCATCACACAGTGTGGGGCACACGTGTGGTTTGCAGCAGGTTTGTTCCCTAACTAGTTTGGAACTCACAAGCTGACTTCAACTAAACATAACTGAGAGGCAGAAATTTCAGAATTATTGAGCCCTTACAAGTGTGAATAAGCTGTGGGCTGGAGAGAAGCAGTTCTGTTAATGCCCTTGCTGACAGGCTGCACTGGGCTTTGTTAGACACTCGAGAACCCACACGAGCATGCTCCATCAGGTGGTTCCAGTGCAGAGGACAGTTCCATTCCTTATGCCTTATTAGTGTTCACCCTTCTCCCATGTTCAGGAAGAACCCTTTTTCTTTTACATGGGACTAGCCTATGGAACAAATGGATATGTTTCCTCCTGACATATCTTAGCTGATGCCATTTCATTTCTCAGCGATTCTAGATGTTCCCTCATGCCATAAAAATATCAGAAGCCTTTTTCCCCACCTCAAATCTCTTTATGCCTTAATTTGTAAAATCACACAACAGGTTCCTCAGATTAGTAACATCCATACAGAAAAAGAAGGGGTTTCTTCCTATAAAGGCCTTTGTTTTGTCTCATTGTCATGCATTTGCACTTCTAGAGAGGATAAGTATCTGTACCATTCATTATTTCTTACCATATTTCTTTATGCTTTGTCTCCACAGAAAAAGGGCTTTAAGTTTAGTGCAGCAACACTCTACAGAAAGGCTCAATGCCTGGGAAAGCCAGAGGTACCAATCAGAGCCCTCCACAAGTTCTTCTTGGAAGGGAAACCACTGAACTACTGCAATGTGTTTATTAGGTTCATTAAATATTAAGGTTATATTTTATTAAATATAAAGTAGTGTAGAGCTGTAAGCCAAAATATGGCCAATATGCATAACTCAGAAGGAGATGTTTGTGTGTGTGTAGCTGTCTAATATTTCTGAAAACTTTCCTCACCAGGTCAAAAATCATGGATTGAGAATCCTTATGAACAATTTTTGTTTCACCAGATTAGCACTGCTCAAAGGGAAACTATCTCTGTGGGAAATTTTTGAAGGTCCCTGAAGACTTTGACATGGAGCAAGATGGAAGAGGAAGGAGGTATGCTCCCAGTCCTCCCAGGGAGGCAGCTAAGGGTGTATGTGTTCCCTCTCAGAGACCACTGGGGAGTTGACCTGAGCTTTAATGAAATGTCTCTCCATCTCTGGGAAATGCAGACAGGTGAAGGAGCTACCCTGTAAAGTTTCTTTTTTGGGTAAAATTTCCCTTTGCTTTGGGTGCTGCTCAAGCAAAGGAGTAAGTTGTGCTATGAACATCAGCTTTCAAACAGAGGGCTCTCTTTTGCAATACTCCTTCAATTCCTCTGCCTTGAAACACCTTGTCTTCCTCAGCTCCTCCATTACCATGTCATAATACTCATCTGAATAAATGTGAACTTTGTTTTATACCAAGTCCCCTGTGTTAGCAGGGAATTAATTACTGGAGTTCAGTATAGGAAGGAGCTCTGCACTTCATTCATTGCAGTTTGCTGTGATGAATTCAAGAGCAGTTGTGTCAGGCCCTGGGCTCGAGTAAATCTACATAACTGCACTAGACCAGGTGATGATCTGCCCTATTATTTTTCTTACAGTGCTGCAATTTGCCTGGGACACTTGGTTTAACATTTACATCCTGAGTCTTGCAAAAAGTGCCAGAGGAAATTTATAACCACGAGTTAATTAACCATGAATCAGTTAATATTTGGGCATGTGAAGTGCTATATACATGCAAGGGATTAAGCTGTCAGAGGGAACTTTGGTTTTAAATCTCTTAGGAAAGTTGTCACTTCTGGCAGCCTGCTGGTCTCCAAGTTAATGCTGTGCAGGGCCACTGCAGGAGCACTGATCCAGGGACAAAGTTCCTCTTGCTATTTTTTACATTTTCTGGGTTTACTCCATGGGATCCCCATCCAAATAATTCTCCCCCTCTCACCCTGGGAACCTCCCCAAGGCTTTGGTCAGGGGAGGAGCTGGTGCACAATGGCTGGGTGAGATTCATACTCCTGTGCTGTACAGATCAGTGCGTCCTTTCAGCTCTGGGAGACAGACAGACAGACACACACCTGTAAAGTCTGTAAGATCCCTGGTGTCTGCAGGGATCTTAGCAGCAACTGAGAGGTGAGCTCTGCATGGCAGCAGCAATTCAGTGGTGAATTTAAGGACCATCTGCTGTTGTTCCTCGTTCTGGCCGGTTTTGCTGGAAGATTTATACTCTAACCAATCTCACATTTCATTTTTATCCTGAGCAGTGCTGTAAGGAGTTAGTGCAGTGACCCTCTGACACTGCCTCTGCCCCTGCTGCTGTGCTTTGCCCTGGCCCAGAGATGCTCCATAGATGCAGGTAGAGGTGAGCATCTGCACATTAAAGCCAGCTCCTTACACCCCCTTGCTTCTGGGATCTTTGTGCTTCCACATGGGCTTTAAAACAGCTGCTGAAGCATTTGGGCAGCTGGGTGGATGGAGAGGGACAGAGATGTTAGTTTTGTGTCTGGCTGGCAAACCCTACTTATACTTGGGCAGCACGAGCTCTTAGGATAATATTAGTATGCCTTGTCATCAGAGAAAAGAAGATAAAGGCTAGGGATAAAGCAGGAGGGTTTTTAAAAATCCTGTCCCTGTTGATAAAGTCTGGCTTAATGGTGCTGTTTGCAGAGCTCTGGCTGTGGTCAATGAGCAGGAGGAGGAGCAGCATACCAGAGAGAGCTGGTAATCAATAACAGAATCACGGAATTATTTGGGTCAGAAGGGACCTTCAAGATTGTTATAAATGTCCAGCCAATTCCAATTAATAATTTTTTTTTATTAACTAAAGAATTACAGAACAAAAATTTTGGGCAAGCCAGCAATTGGAAGCACAGTGTTGATGCCTGGGATCGGCACTGGGTGAACCTCAGCTACGGCTCTATTGCACCGTAACTCCCCCTTGTTCACGAATTTAGTCCCTTTTGGGGTCCTCTTTTATACAGTTTATTTTGCCTGCGACAGAGGATTTCCCCACAGTTCGTCTTTGATCCTTCTTCTTCACATTCATTTCTGCCCTGCTGAATAGGGCTTCCGAGGAAAGATGAATATCAAGTTTGTTCCTCAGGAGCATGAATGGGGAGATGAAATCATGAATGGAGAGGCGTTCTCCCTGATCTATATCACCCCTGATGACTGGGTGCTTCACAGTTTCACCATCCCAGAGGACCAGTTCTGATCTCCATCCACCCTTTTTTCTGGTGTTAACGTTGCAATTCCCGAGTTCCCAGTAGGGGTATTGTTTCTCCCGGATTCCTGGCCTTGGATGCTGCCCATCCTAAAGTTCATCGGCTTCATACCCGACCTGCTTGTACATTTTATTTCACAAAACATATTTTACATCACATTTTATATACACCATAACACGAATTGTTCTACTGCATTTATCACAAAGATTATCTGATTCCACCCCCCTGCACACCCTCTTCTAGACCAGTTTGCCCCATTCTGCCTGTGCTTGGGTCTTTGCAGGGACACCGAGCAGCTCTGGGTAAATGCGCTCAGCAACTTTCAGCAGGGAGCGCCTGCTGTGAAACCCCTGAGCAGCCACTGCTGCCGGGCGTGTCAGCCCCTTGCTGGGACAGGGTCAGGCCCTGCTGCAGGTGCCCTGCTGGGGCCAGGAAGGGATCAGGAGCCGCGGAGAGCAGTGTTGGTGTCTCTGCATGGCCCAGGGGCTGCGGGAAGTGAGGCGGGCTGGCACCGCAGGACCCGGCACACGGCTGTCCCCAGGCCCCGGCAGGCCCGGCTGGGCTTTAGGATGTTGTCGTGGCTGCCCTGAGCTCCCTGAGGTGGCAACAACTGCGTTTCCCACAGCTTCAAAGAGCCAGCTTTGATGTGACAAACTCATTTTTTTTCTGCCTACTTGAACCTGATGAAGGTTCTGTGCGAGCAGCAGCTGCTGACAAATAGTGACAGTTTGCATGAAGAAAATGAGCGTGAATGGAGTGTGAATAAAGCTCTGCTAGACCCACTTAAAGCAGCTGAGGGCTGACTTTGAGTCACTGGAGTTGTGTAACCAAAGGAAGGGATGGAGCTGGATTTCCCTGTCTATGATAACCCTTTCTAAAATACTTGGAGAAATAAAGTTTGCATAATGATGTGCCATTATTCAGGGGCTCTTGCTACCTGTTTTGTCTGCTCTGCAGGTCAAATTCAGAAGCATTTTCATGGACAGAGAAGCAGAATAATATTAAGAAGGGTATTTTTTGCTGGGGGATGGTTTTACAGTTATATATGGGGTAGGCAAATGCCTTAGGTAATGTCATGATACCCACCATGTCCATTCACCAGTACAACTATTACCCATATTTCCTGTGTTACTCGGTCTTTTGGGGCCCAGTCAGGCTGGTTTTACCACAGGGAATAGCAATTAATGTTTCCTCCCAGGCTAAAGAGTATATTTATCTCTGTTCTCCTCAAAGTAACTCCATGAAGCATTAACATCTCAGAGGCTACTTGAGGATGATCAAGTGTTATTTATAATGCAGCCATTTTAACAGAAAATGCAGAGTTTTGGATGTAGGGGGCTAATTTATCAGTACTTCTGCTGTCTGAGAGCTTGAGCAATGCAGAAAATTCAGGGCTTATAAAACATAAGGCCAGATGTTGCCCTGTTTCTCTGCATGAGTTTAGCCACTGACATCTGGGGGCTGCTCCAAGGGCAGGGGTGGAAAGGCCCAGCTCTTGACATGGCAGTTGTGAAAGAAGCACTGAGGTGGAAACTTCCTGCATATTCTCCAGTATCTGTCTGCAAATCCAGACAGAAAGCCTTGTGGGGAGAACAGGCTGCCATTTACTTTACTTTTCAAACATTTATTCTGTTCCAGCACCTACCACAGCATCTTATTCTGCACCAGATGGGAATGGATGAGCTGAGCTCTTGATATGACCACAGAGTGAATTTTTTCATGCAAGCATAAGAACAGCACAGTGAGGGAGATGGATAGATATCCAATAAGTTTTCCCCCAAACAAAACAGTTATTAATGATTCTGCAAATTTCCCTCAACACTAATTTCCTGTTTCATGCAATAGGTGAAGAATGTCAGTACTTTGTGGACTTCAGGGCTCATTTTTTGTCCTTAGTTCCAAGTCCCTGATGGACCAGACACCTATAACATCTTTGTGATCAGATACGGTCCAAAATGTTTACTTCTTGTTTCAACACGTAGTTTCTAACATTTTGCCTCCCTTGATTCTAAATCTCTCAGGTGCCAAGAACCTGGAATTTCACCCAGCCCATGTAGGAGCTGGTTTGGCATGCTCTCACCCCACACCCATCAGGAGCAGCCTTACTGGAAGAAAGAAAATTGTATCAACAAGAGATTAGGATCAGATCAGCTCAAGGCAATATCCCTGGAAAAAACCCAAACAAACAAGCAAACAAAAAAAAAAAGAAAATATGAAGTTGGCTCTAGGGTGAGCATTACACTTGACTGGCAGAGGTCTCTGGCTACAGAAAGGTTTGGGAAATGGTGGCTTCATTAGTGTGACTGATGGAATTGCAGAGAATCCCCATACAGAGCCACGAGGCCCAAGCAGGCCGTTAACACAATTCCACTGCATTTTTCTTAAACCAGCTAGGCTGTACTGTTGTGGAGGCCCATTTTTTTTCTCCAATTTGTAGATTCATTTCACAGGGAGTGATTTTGCAGGAGCACCTTCTGATTTAGCTCAGCACAACCCAAAGTCAGACTGTGGTCTCCTGAAGGAACACTTTAATTTCTCTCACAGTCTATCCCCTCGTGCTCAGTCTGTTGGCAGCTCATAGCATGCACATGTACATTTCTTATGAGATCCCTGATGACCACAGGGAAAAGGTCCTGGGAGATGCTGGAAATACATGTGCTGTATGGAAACTATATCTCACCCAGGTGCACAGCCCTTGTGAAGCCTGAGCCTCTGAGGAGCTGAAAAACTCTCTTTCCTGTGTGGGAGGAAAAGGTTTTGCAAAGGTTGTCAAGTGGGAACAGAAATGCTTAAAACATAGACAAGAAATACATATAATTTGCCTGTGGTACCTTAGGCTGTTGGGTTTTACAGGCACATTCATATAGAAATCAATTCAAATTCATCTTCCACAATAAAATGAAAGGGGCAATTAAAAACCACCCAAATAATAAACCCCAACCACGAGAACCTATCTACATAGGAAATTTGCTTTGTTACTGCAGTCGTGATAAACCATGCCAAATAAAGTTTAGCCCCTCTGTGCTGGGGACTACACAGAAAGATTGGCAGCCAAAATTCAGTACAAGGAACATGCAACCTTCGTAGTCAGAACACCACACCACACATTTTCCAGCTGTTTTTCTCACATGAAAATTGTAGCCTCAAAATACTAAGCAACTCAGTGACACAAAACCAAAAGGGCATGCTAAAATCAGAAATTAAACACTGCTGTGCTGAATTCTGATCCAGCGAGGGGTGCAGTTGCTCAGGCACTTCACAGTGATCAGCAGCTTCTGCAGATGTGTTTCCAAATAAAAACATGACCCTGCACAGAGACCTCCCCTCTTGCCTGTGATAACTCCTCCATGAAAACATACCTTCATCATAGGGAGGGTGGGTGGGTTGTTTAGCTTTGGAATCAGGAGCTGCTTCAGCTTCTCCCATGCCCACACCTGCCTTCAGTTCCTTTCTGAAAGCAGCTCAGCTGTGTCTTCACTCAGGTGCACTCTGCGTGTTAGCAACAGCAGCTCCTCTCTCTGCTGCTGGCATCATCGTGCTTGTTCCCTCCAGAGCAGCAGCAGCTGTTTCCTCTGCATGTATGAAAGTCTTTACACTACCCAAGAACTGCTAAATACCTCTAATTGCCCGTGTAATAATCTCAGAGGGAAGGACATGAGCTGGATAATTCCCATCTGTAGATGGAAACTCTCACTCCCCTCTCTGAGGAAGCACAGAGTGGCTCCTGGTGAAAAAGAGGTTGTAAGTTGTTGGAGATGATCCTCCCAGGCTGGAGCCTGTGTCTTACTGGTCTGGGGAAGAGCATACGAAAATGGCAAATGTAGTGTTGCTTATCAAAAATAATTCCCTTCCTATCACTGATTTGCAGCTTGACTACAAATTACCTTTTGTTGTTTCATGTCTCTCTGTTGCTTCCTCATGCGTGTATTTGCCTGGTGGCCTCTTTGAACCCAGGCATGTGTCTGATATCCAAAGCACCCAGTGTCAAGGAGTTCCAGAGTTTAACAAAGAAGCCTTTTCTTGTGTTAGAACTTGATATTTTTGTGTGGTCATTAATTGTTATTCTATCAGGAGGGGATCTACTTGTTGCGGACCCTCGATATATCCTCTTGTGCTCAGAAGTTTCCAGAACCTCCTGATTTGTCTCTTGTAACTCAGTGGCTGTGGAAACCAGCAGCTGATGAACTCAGTTGCCCCACTTCTCTGAACTGCAGGAGGTCAGAACTATTACTGTTTATTTTTCTTGGTTTTTTCCTCCTAAAATTATTCTTTTTTTTTTTTATGATTTACATACTAATACGCAATTAAATGCTTTAAAATTTAGATAAGCCACTCTCTTAATCCTTTTCTATACTTTGCCTTCCTCTTCCAGCCTCCTGAGGGTCTTGACCTGCAGTTTGAGAAACTACTGCACAGCATTTGAGACAGTAGGCTGTATCCTTAAGTTGCCTTTTGTAAGAATGAAACTTTTATTTATGATCAGTTTGTGGTTTGAAAAGGAACTGTACATCTCTCCAGCAGCTCTTTCACAGCTCATAGAGCAGCATATCAACATCAGTGAGCTGAAGTTTACTGAGTCTTAGGAGATCAGTGAGTCTTAGATGTGCTTCAAGCCTTGCCATCTCACTGAAATGTTGATGTTTCTGCATTGGAAAGAGCCAGGAAAAGCTCAGTTTCATGTTTTCCTTGTCCTTGATCTTGTTCTAATACTTACCCAGGTTTCAGAGATTTGGAAACAGGTACAGAAACTTGGGCTGCATCAGAGGACAAATCCTGGGCAGAAACTGTGTGCTGCTTTCCCTTTCCTTACGCTTTAAACCCAAGCTTGGACCTTATTGAAGGTTAAGAAACAATTTGCAAATTGTTAACTGAGGAGTGATGATTAATGTTTCATTTCACAGAGGAGCTGGAAGCAAGGCTGTTTCCATACACAATTCAACAAGGAGGTGAAGGCAAAAGGAAACTGCACACCATCCATCTCCTATGGTTCTCCTAGGATCCAGATGGATCCTAAAAGTCTTAAATGCTAAGGAAAGCAGAGGAATTTTGCAGGATCACAGGCCACATTAGAATTTCTATTTTATACCTCATAACCTGGCATTTCTTTTCAGGAGTAGTGACATACCTAATTCACGGCAGAAGAAATCATTGTCAGGTAATCCAGCTTTGAAGCAGAACAAACAGTGAGAACAGCATCAGAAGCTTTGAATAACAAAAAACTCATACCAAGGAATGCCAGTGGAAACATGCTCCTTCTGCAGGTCTGTTACTGCCATTTATTGGGCATAGGCTGTGAATAAACACTAGAAATCTAAATGGCATTAAACTTTGGTAATGGCAGCACAGACAGGATGTACAGGCTTGGATTCCTCCGTAGCCACATGAAGGAGGAGTGATTAGAACTGGCTGGACAGTTGCCAACAGAGTGTTCTCATTGAGAAATAAAATCTTGTTACAATGCAAGTACTTAACTAACTCACACAGTAACTTTGAATGTCATGTGCTGGAGAAAGGACCAAGTTCTCAGATTTTTGAAATGAACCTCAAACAAAATAACACATGATTTTTTTTTTTTTTTTCTCACAAATGATGTTTTGGTTTGGAATTTAAAGCTATATACTTGAAAATGAAAAATAAATCCCAACCCACTGACACTGTGTAATCAATCCTAAATGCTATTTCTTCCATCAAAGAAGATTTCCCCGTTTACTGAGCAGTGGAAAGAGAGGGAGTATTTTAATGTGGCATGAAGACAGATGTCAGCCTCTCAAAAAAGATTAGTCTCTACTGTCAGTGGTACCCAGGCCAGGGAGCAACCTCTGGCTCCAGAGAAATTCAGTGCAGACAGTTTTGCACTGGTAACATTCGGGGCAACTTCTAGGAGCAAAATGTCTGAGTCCATGCTGTGTGTCCAGGCACAGAAATCTTTACGTTGTGGAGGGAGGTGTCTGGTTGTACAGGGTGCAGTATTGGATGTGACCAGAGCCCTGTGGCCCGCCATGACCAACAGCTGCAGTTCAATATTCTCAGAAAACTTTAATTCTCTCTTTAGATGGCAGATCTTGTTGCATGGGGGATGAGCCCTGCAAGCTTTCTGACTGCATCATCTCTGCCCGGGTCTGAGCCCATGACTTTGTACAGTGGCAAAGATCTTCAGTGGTTCAGAACACTGATGGCCTCTCCAACTTATTTTCCTGCTGATCAAAAGTTTCTGGAACATACAACCAGATTTCAGGCTTGCCTGTTAAAGGAAATAGATTTCAATCTTGGCTTTTTACCTGGTACTCTGTTGCATGGAAGCACACAGCCAATAGCCATGAAAAGAAAGGGGCTTATGATGAGATGATTCTTCTATTCTGCAGGCAAACCAAAATACTGATATTCATTTAACTGATTTAAATGAAATTTCCATTTTGTTTACAAAAGAGATTGTGACAAAACACTTGCCCTGGTTTACATGTAATGTTAGGGTTTAGGCTTTCAAATGTCTTAAGAATTATCTAAATGTAACTACAGAGTGAGAATGATTTAATTTCAGTTAATCTGTTTAAGTGAGAATAATTTAATTTAACTTAATTACTTTGAAGACAAGCTCTTTTCATACTCCATCTAAAGTTAGGCAGCTCCAGAGGATAAATCACCCCATCTGTTGCAAAGCTTTAAAAGCAAAATTGTATGAAGGTTTCCCTTGAAAGCATCAAAATCAAGTATTTCTGTGTTTAGCCTATTTTTTAAATAGCTTTGTGAAAGCAACACATGGAAAAAACATTAGTCCCAAATTAGCCAGTTGACTGGAATCAACATTTTAAATTAAAAACGTTCTAATCAAAGCCCTTTCTTGTCAGCCATTCAGAGCTGTTTCCAGCAGCTGAGGAGTCAGGCATTGAGGACACTGAAGCTGCAGGAGCAGTGTGGATGGTGTGTTTGTGCACACAAATGCAGCTTGCATGCTGCCCCAGCGGTGCATTTCCTGCAATGATGCATGTGCGTGCAGCAGCACTGCCTGCCACACTGCCCTCTGCCCTGAGGTGCTCCCAGAAAACATGCCACTCTGCAGAACCTTAACTCTGTGCTTGTGACCCTGTTTTTGAGCCCTCTGGAGCTCCGAGCAGATCATGCTTGCAAGCTTTGATCTGCGAGACTGCAGGCCAGAGCAGCGGGTCTTTGGTGAGATCTCTGTGTAATCCACAGAGTCAAAGAGCTGATGTTGGGAAGAATGCCAGTTGTGACAAAACACAATGAAATGATGAGCATTGGCACCACTACAGTGCAGTGTGCTGCTCGTCCCCGACAGCAATCCTGAAAGTCATTTGTACATGGAAAGTACAAAAAGCCATAATTAGACCACATGGCTGAGCCGTTCCTCTGGGGTCACTCAGCCGAGCTGGAGAACTTTTCTCTTGCAGCAGAGGAGTGACTGGAAGGGTCAGGTCCAACCTGGAGGATTTCCACTTTTAAGAATTTTTTTAGAATTTTCTCTTACATCTCTATGGAAACCTCCCATTATTGGCTTTCTGGGGGGGGGGGTTGGAAATAGCCTGTATCTTTGATCTTAACCACAGCCCACACGGTCTATGAAACCTGGAGAGCTGCAGTACTGGGATTCAATACCCCAGAATAGAGCAGCCATTCTTAATATGTCTGTATTTTTAACATCCTCGTCTTGGGCAAGGTACAACACTCCAATGACTGAAATACAGCATGGTGCAGAAGAAAATACGGTTTATCCATATATATTTGCTTAACTGACTCTGAATAAAAATATGAACAACTCAGGGAGCTACATGGGGTGGAAATCTCATGTGTAAAGGGAAGGTCTGGGAGTCACCCCCCCATGACATTCACTGTCTTACTCTTGGAGAAGGCCAAGTGCTGTGAAGAGAAATAATGACAGCTATTTGTTTCAGGTAAAATGTGGGACCTTTCCAGTTCTCTCTGCTCGTGATACAACTCCAGGAAACGTTTCTTTAGTCAGCAGGGTTATATCAGCAGAGATATGATGGAGGTGAAGGGAACTGTCACTTAGAATTTCATATCTGTTTTTTAGACCACTGAAAACTGATATAAAGCCAGTGAGAGAGCACACCACCTGAGAACTTGTTTGCCAAAAAACCTTGAATTTTGTGCATGTTCCACTTTCATGGCCATCATGAAGCATCAGCAACATCATCAAAATCAGCACCCAGCCCTAGGAAATGTTTATGTCTTAATTTTTCAGGTCCTGAGCATTTTATAATCAATAAATTATTTTATTCACAGAGCAGTTCAGTAAGGTAAGGGGTCACAAAATGTATTTCTGAAGGCTACAAAAGATGATGGTGAATGAATGATGGTGTCCCTCAGTTACCCAGTAAATTTTTAGTACAGTTGGTATTGATTCTCAATTCTCATCTGTTGGTTTCCATTTCAATGCCTGAATTATGAGAATGAACTTTATTTGTCTTTTATTTCCTGGCTCTTTTTTATTCTTTATTGACCCACTCTTTTCACCATTATGCACAACAAAAGTGATTCCTTTCCAGGCAGAGAAAAATCTATGAGTGTGACAGCTGGTTCCAATATTTCCAATTTCCAAATACTGGTGTTTATCACAAATTTTGAATTTCCCTCCAAGCAAACCCAGGAACCCACGCATTTTTTCACCAAATTCTTCCTCATTTTTTACCAGCCATGTGCAGGATGTGGTTGGGGTACAAGACAGAGAAATGTCAGTAGCATTTCAAGTGAAATCTTTGATATCAGTCTACAAAAGGCAGGCAGATGGGGCTTTATACTTCTGTAAGGGAAAAACTTCAAAGAAATTTATTTATTTATTTGAATATTTCTATAGTGTAGATCTAATTGAAGAAGGTGTGTGCTAAACATGGGCCACCTCATGCCTTCAGCCCTTCGGACTCTACAGAGACATTCCCAGCTCAGAATCTGTGGTGGAAATGTCTTGTTGACATATTTCATTCCTTTCACCATTTTACTGAATAGGCCATTGATTTTCAACCAGTCACCAAGCATGGTTTGTCTGCCTGAGCATCAGAAAAATGAGCGTCAGAGACACCAGAAGGCCCCAGTGTTTATTGGTGTGGCTGGTGTCTTGACTTCTTTTGATACCTCACATGTTTTTATGGTGGTGGGTGGGGAGGGCACCTCTCCTGCCTTGTGGGAAGCTCATCTGAAGTGAGGGAGGACGAGGAAAGCTTCGATCATTCAGTGCTGTGCAAGCCCCAGCTCTCACGAGGCACCAAAGCAGCCCTTGCTCTGCTCGTGAGGGGAAGGAGCAGTGCTGTGTTTATCAAATTAAAGCTGGGTACAGCTCTTCAAAGGCAAATCCTTGTGGCACGTCACAGCAACACCATGATCAGTCATGATTTATGAGTGTCTGGCAGCTTCTCTGCCAGATGTGCCTGTGCTTTGTTTTCTGCAGGAGCTGGAAGCCGTCCATCCCAGAGCCGACCCACGCAGAGGGAGTGTGCAGAAGAGACAGGTTCTTGGAAAGGGAAACCAGGCATTTTGGAAATGGCAGAGCCCCTGGGCACTGCTCAGATGTCTCATCTGCCTGTATGGAGCTGCATCTGCTCTTTACAAGCTGCAGGTTTCACTGATGCGTAGAAGGATGTTGTGAAAGGCAGTTGTGGCTGGGATTTGCTGGGGCTTGCAGGTGGTAGTAAAATTTTGGAGAGCTGACAGCAAGTGATGTTGTAGTTCAAAATCTTAGAGAAATAACTGCGACAGTTATAGGGATATAAAACACTCAAGATCTGTTGAAGCTGGTGGAAAATTTCCTATTCATATCTTGGGGACAGAAATAAAATGGGATTCAGTGATTCCTGGTAATGTTTGTTGTCTGGAAGGAGCCACACATGTAATTCATTCTGCATTCATTTGAAGTGCTGGTGGAGGAATCCAGTCCACCTGCCTAAGGCATGTTGAGGAATAATCCTCTTACACTGGGTGAAAATGTCTCTGCACAGTTAGTGAAGCTACTTCCCTCTGGGCTGGGCAGATCCTCACATTATAGAATTCCTAAGTGCTCTCCTCTCTCTCCCCATAGGAGATGCACAATCACTTGCTTTAGGATGCCTGGTTCACCTGGCCCCTAAAAAGTACAGCTGCTAAGGGAAGCAGAATCTATTTCCCCCAGATTTTCCCCATTCCTCTGGTTTGGGACTACTTGGGTTCCAATGACTTCAGCTCAGTTTTATCAGTCAGTCATGGAAGTGACTCTGCTGAAGCCCATCCTAAAGCAGCACTGCAGGAATTGGGAATTGGAGATAGTGAAGTCAGAGTGAAAAGGTTGTTGGAAGCAATCTGATCCTGAAAGGAGATTAACAGACATGACTTTCTAGCCTTCTGGATCTTTTGTTTCTTTGGTGTGCTGAAAAGATGATATAAACAGAAGAAAGATGTAAATGGGAGTGTACTCTGGAAAAAGCATAGCCTGGGGAGGGTGTGGAGCAGGAGGGGACATGCCTCTTTGGTGGGTATTTAATACTCTTTGATAGGAGTCAGCAGAGAGGCAAGGAGAACCTTCCCTTCATGTTCCCAGGCTGTGAACTGATCAGAGACTGTCAGATCACAGATCACTCCCTTGTTAAGGCCAGAGCCATCTCCAGGCACAAAGCTCAAGAGATCCGGGGTCTCCAGTCTCTGTGGGAGAGGCAGTGCAGGTCTGACAGCTCATGCTTTAGTGGTGTTCAAGAGGGCTCAGTCTAAAGGCACAAAATAAGTGATTTTAGACAACACTGGACTCTACCACACATCTTGAAGGACTAATTGGAAATAAATGAGTTTGGAGGCAGACCAATTCCTGTCCATGCTTGGCTGTAAACCCCTTTCTAAATGCAATTTCTTGGACAGGTAGGCCATAGAGGGGTCTCACCTGGAACATCTCACCACTGTGTATCTGATTTTCCTTTATATGTGGGCAAGAAGCCTGGCAAGCAAATGATAGCTGGAGATGTAAACTCTCAGGAATAGCAAGTTTCATCCATTTCAAACTCAAATCACTTTAAATCCAGATGGTGGCTAAATTACCTTCCTTGAGAAATTTGTCATCAGCAAATAGAAAGGTGACAAATTCCACAAACCCATCAACATTTATCATTGCTGAAGTGTGAAGAATTTGCAGAATCTGTAAGGAGGATGCTGCTTACATACTTCCCTTTCTCCAAAGAGAATTCACCTAGCAAGGATATATATTATTAATGATCTTTTAAATATTTTAGATACAGTCTGATTGGTGGGTTAAGGGCTTTTGCCCTGGTTAATTTTACTGTCCTCTGTCCTCATGACTGGATTTTTATTTTACATTACTGGTAATACTGCTGAAATGCAGGCTGTGGAAATGTAGATTTGGTGACTAGATTAGACCCCTGGGGTAAAATGCAGAGAATTCAGAAATGAGAAAATTATTTGTGGGAAATCTCAGCCATGAAACCTCTAACTGTGGTTCTTATTTCCAGGTGTGAGGCACACAGGGGCCAGTTTCAGCCCTCCTTTCTTCCTGGGTCCAAGTCTTAGAGTGATGAAGGTCAAAAGACTTAAGAAGTTTGCTTTTAATGTGGTTCCCTCTCTTGCTTTATGAAAGGCCATTGCTGGATACCCAGAGGCCACACCTTAGGATGGATCTGTCCCTGTGAAGCCAAACACCTGAGATCCTGACAGAGGTAATGTGGGTGCAGAGAGATATGAGGAAGAAGAATTTCACCTGTTGGTCCTGGAGCAGTGTTAAAGAGTAGCTTAGGTCTGGGCTGACAGTGATTGTCCCAGCCAAACCAGGCAGCAGCATGCACAGTATAGAAGAGAGATGATGATGATGATGAGGGTCCCAGAGGACCCATCTGCTTTTGGAGAGAAATTTGGAAATTGCAGACCTCAGACTGCAAGAGACTTCCCTCAGTATCTGTGCACCCATGGGCAATTCTTGTCCTTATGTGAAAACCATCACAGCTCATACCAAAATACAAATGCACCCACACACCCACAGAGTGAAACCTGCTGCTCTGAGCACTGACTGTTGGTGTCAGTGACCACTTCGGGGTCTGAATTGTCATTAGCAACCTCTGGGGCTTGAAAAGGAGCCAGGAGCCCTCCTCTGCAAGGAGTGGTGTGCCTTGCTGGCCCTGTTGTGGCAGTGGCAGACGTCCTGGCCAGCACCAGCAGCTGCCACCAGCCCCTGGCCATCGTTCCCCTGCTCTTTCCCCTGTGCAGGTGTCTTGGGTTATGTAAGCAAAAATGTGTATTCTATTTCATCTGTTGAAACCAGCTGAGGAGATGTCTTTTTTCCTTTATCTCTTGTAACTCCAGGGGGAAGGGGGGTGGATGCCTTCTGTTAATGGGCCAGCTGTTAAAACCAGGGGAGCAATGTTCCTTATCTCTTCCAGGACCCATCCTCCCTCCAGGGGACATCTGTTGTTAATGAGCCATTAAGGCTCACACCACATGACTGATAAAATTAAATCATTCCATTGTGAGATGCTCCACCCGGTGGGAGGAGCCAAGCATTCCTACCTGGATAAAATGTGAGATTCAGGACACCAAGATCCTCTTGTCCACTGGATTCTCAGAGGAAGACCAGACTCATCTCACCACCACTGAATCCTGTCTACAGGATCATCTCTACTCCAACAGAACCACATCTGCCACTCCAGGAGGACTTATTTGGACTGCTTCCAACACCCTGGCAGACAAGTCGTATTCCTGACTCCGTCAGAGTTTTCTAGGACTTTTGTTTGTTTTGTTCATTTGCTTTCTTTCTTTTTTTTTTTTTTTTTTTTTTTTTTTTTTTTGTTACTGTGTTTGCATTTTAAATATTCCTAGTAAAGAACTGTTACTCCTATTCCCATATTTTTGCCTGAAAGCTCCTAATTGCAAAACTGTAATAATTTGGAGGGAGGGGTTTTTACATTCTCCATTCCAAGTGAAACTCCAGTTTTCCCTGACAGATACCTGTCTTTCCAAACCAAGACAGCAGGGCAGGGAAATGCCCCAGCAGAGTTAATGCCAGACCACTCTTTTTCCAGGTCCCAGGGCTGCCAGGAGGGACTTTGGGGCTGATGGACTGTGTGAAAGGTGCTCCTGTCTGCTCCGCACAAAGCCACTTATCAGAGCCAGGAGGTGGGAAGGGGGAGAGTTACTGTACAAACAGGCATTCAAAATTAATTGCTTTTCATCTCTGGAGCAGGAGCTGGCCTTTCAGCCACAGGATACAATAAGGGCCTGTTCTGATTGTATCTGCTCAGGGGCCGTGTACAGCCAAGGGTTGTTTGGCAGGGGCAGGCTGAAGTTTTTTGGGAGAAATTAATCGAGCTACCAAGTGCTTTGTCCTCCTGGGGCTGGAAACAGTTACAGTGCTAATGGAAGTGATTACCTCGTGTTTACAACCACAAATGGGGTGTTTGCATCATATAATTTCTCTTCTCCTTGGAATTTGTGCTGTGAGCCGTTTTCACACCAAACACCTGCTTGTCATGGTTTGTCACTGCTTGTTGTGCCCTGATCTTGCTGATAAATCCCAGTATTTGATAGCGTGATTAATGTGTCTGAAATCAGTTTGCCAGCTCTGGTGCCTTTCTTATGAATCATGCAACATTCAGTGTTTCCTTTAAAACTTGAGGAATGACACGTAAACAATTACATGAAAATCTCTACCTTCATTGAAAAAAATAACTAAAAATTGCCCAAAGGCATAAGCCAAAAAAGCTGATATATAAAAAAATAAAATATCGCAGAATCATAGAATCCTGGAATGGTTTGGGTTGGAAGGGACTTTAAATATCATCTAATTCCAGCTCCCCTGCCATGAGCAGGGACATCTTTCACTAAATCAGGTTGCTCAGAGTCCCATCCAACCTGGCCTTGAACATTTTCAGGGATGGGATATCTACAGGTTCTCTGGGCAACCTGTGCCAGTGCCTCACTATTCTCACAGTAAAGAATTTACTCCAAATATCCAGCCTAAATCTACTCTTACTCGATTCACTAATATGTAATACCTGATGGTAAACATCCTGAGAACTCCTTGTGATCCAGATTATGCCATAAGATCCATGAAAGAGAAACCATGGATTGCACTGCAGTGATGATGACTCTGGACCTCAGGGGGACTCAGGGGGTCTACATGCAGGCAGCTTTTGGAGTCACCACACATCCACTTCACACCAATATACAAAATGTAAGGCCTTTTGTTCAAATGCCAGCTGCCTCATTCAGTGTAAACTGCTCTCCTCCTGTGATGGGCTGTCGTCTCCCAGTGTTGATTTCAAAATGCCAACCACAATGCAGGCAGGTCCCTACCTGCAGTTCTGCCCCACCTCTCTGCAGAGGAAAGACCTGACTGTGTCCTTACTCTGCCATTGTGTGCTGTGTGTAGTAACTGATGCTAAGAAATGGGGAATATCTCCCTTTACTGGGCTGAATTATGATTATACCCTCCTAAAATAGTATCTCTGCAAAAATGTCAGCAGGTAGTGAAGGAATTGGAGGTTGTTCCTGACATGAAGTATTTTAACTTGTTTTAAAAGTGGTTCCAGACTCTAACTCCATTGTTCTGATTTAACCATACCTTCCCCCAAATTTACATTGGAGGAGATAAAAAACCCCTTCAGTTACTTAACTCAAAGCATGTTACAGCGAGTTGCCAGCATAAACTTGTACTGACTTGTGGCTGAGTTCAGTGCTCACCCATATGGACCAAAGAGGTAAATATAGACCAAGTTAAAAACAAAGAAAATAGTGTCCTTCTGGGACAGTGTATCTTTATACTGGCCAGAAATCTCACATCAATTTTTCTTATACCCTCAGAAGGGAAAAACTGGAAAACAATGAAGAGAAACAAGCACATTTTTAAAGATGGGAAAGATATAATTTTTAAGGCAACATAGTAATTTTTCTGATTTCAAAACCACTTGCCTCATTGATTTTTGATCCAAACCACATAAACTCCATATAAAAAATACAGCCTGTCCCTATAGGGCATTTAAAAATATACACTCTTTAGTTCTTTTCCTTTGTCAGTATAGCATGTGTCAGTGTGGAACAAAAACACCAGAAATAATAAAAATGATAAGAGGGGATTATCTGCATTAGTCCAGGAGGTGCTGTGGAATCCCATAGCTGGGGATGAATCGTGGTCCCAGGCAGATGATGGGGAAGTCAATAGGGCCTTTGTCCCTGGTTTCAGTGAGGTTTCCATTTGCTCTGCTTCTGCCAAGGATCATCACATGAAGTGTGTTGCTAAAATGATGCTAATATACAAATGTTTTTAGCTTGCACTCCACAGTGTGTTAGGGAGACCAGAACCACCTAAGTTCAGGATGGGGAAGATGTGACACACTGTAACCAACAATTTTTTACCATACCGATCTCTGTCTTGTGCTGAAGTTCCCCATGTTAATCTAATATCAGGACACTTCACCCAAACCCAGCTGACAGCAGCAGAATTCCTCATCCACAGCTCTGGGCTTTGATTTGGGCCCATCAAAAATTTAGTGTCTCCTCGTTTCCATTGCTTTCCCCGTGTCACTGTGCATTCCTAAGTAATTCTACCATTACAATAACACCTCAGTGTCTTTTAGGATTGGTCATCTCATCTGCTTACCTCACTTGATCCTTCCCCCTGCCCTGGGGTCACTGCTGGGGTTCCCTTCTGCCTCCTGTGTTGTTGGAGGCAGAACTGATTGTGCTCCTGATGCAGATGGGCTGGATGAGCAATGAGAGTGTGGCAGCCTCCTCCCCTCACAAAGACTCATTTTTGGGTAGGCAATGTCGTATTCCTTGAAGCGAGCCTCCTGAAGAAAAGAGAGCTCTTTGTGACTGAACACTGGCAAAGTGTTTCAAGGGGTTTCTTTTCTGTGGCCTTTGCAGGACGGTGCAGGGGAGTCCTGCCCTGGAGAAGGCAGATGGAGCAGATGACCCCTCTGGCTCCCTTGGAGTCCTGTTTGGTATGGATGCTACAGTCCATCAGCCTCGGGGTCATCTTTGATCTCCAGGGTGCTTTTGTTTTCAATTTTCTTTACATCGTAAACCTTTGCAGCACCCAACAGGCTGCTGACCTTGGTGTTTTGGGAGCACACCAAGTCATTTGTTTAGGCTGTACCATTAAACCAGATGGCTACATTTGAAATTCTTTTATCTCAATCAATTTGGGTGGACTGAAATTGCAATTGCATGACAGCTTCTTGGGAATCACAATGATTGTCAATATCCTCGTCCTTGATACTCCTGTGTTGAAATTTCTCTGAGTCAACTTCCAGAGAATTAAGTAATTGCCATTGATAAATCTGTGCTGTGTATTCTCATGCATATTATGGAAAAAATGCTTTACATTCTTTTACATCCTGTTGACTCCAGAGGTGCACAGGATATGTAGGTATTTCTCTGGCTCCGGCTAAAGGAACTCATGTGTCCAACTTCACCATTGAAAGTCTGCCTTTGACTTGCTAGGAGCTCAATACATGCTGCATCACATAACTTGCCTGCATGTTCCTAAAATACAAATCCAAGATGGGTTTGGGTTTAAATGTTTTCCCTTGGGCACTCTTAAATCATGCTAAAAAAGTGCAGCTAGGGGAGGAGAGCGTTTTATAACCGACATTATTTATTTTCTTTTCCTTGCGATAAAACCTTGATCCAAAACTCATTAGAAACAATAAGAAGACACTCCTACTCACTCGGCGGGGTGAGAGTCCAACAAATCGTGTCCAGAGGCACTGTGTGGAGTCATACCTTTCTGCTGACTCACTTGGCTTTGGTGGAAGGCCTGGAGATCCCTGCCAGCTCCATCCCGCCCCGCCGGAGCTGCGGCCGGGCTGCCAATCCCGGGCGCATCCAGCGGAAGCGTTCAGCGTTCCTCAGGGAGCACACCTGGCTCTGGGTAGGTGTGTTTGTCCAGGCAGTGCTGGGAAGCCTCGTCTCCTGACTGGAAGCCAAACACCTCCCAGCTCGACGTGCTGCAGAGCTGAGATGTTTGCTCTGGGCTCAGCACCCGCCGCGGGCCAGCCCTGCCCTGCCGAGGGATGCAGGTCACCTCCAGAGGCTGCTGGCAGGGAGAGATTTGCTTGTTGTGGCTCCTTCCTGTGATAAATGCAGTAGATAATTCGTGTTATGGTGTATATAAAAATGTGATGTAAAATATGTTTTGTAAAATAAAATGTACAAGCAGGTCGGGTATGAAGCCGATGAAGTTTAGGATGGGCAACACCCAAGGCCAGGAATCCGGGAGAAACAATACCCCTGCTGGGAATTTGGGGAGCACAACATTAACACCAGAATAAAGGGTGGATGGAGATCAGAACTGGTCCTCTGGGATGGTGAAACTGTGAAGAACCCAGTCATCAGGGGTGATATAGATCAGGGAGAATGCCTCTCCATTCATGATTGCATCTCCCCATTCATACTCAGAAGGAACAAACTTAATATTAATTTTCCCTCAGAAGCTCTATTCAGCAGACCTGGCAGCAGAAATGAATATGAAGAAAAAGGATCAAAGACAAAGAACTGTGGGGAAATACTCTGACACAGGCAAAATAAACTGTATAAAAGGGGACCCCAAAAAGGACTAAGGATTCGTGAACAGGGGGAGTTACGGTGCGATAGAGGCTGAGGTTCACCCAGTGCTGATCCTGGCCATCGACACTGTGCTTCCGATTGCTGGCTTGCCCAAAATTTTTGTTCTGTAATTCTTTAGTTGATAAAAATATTTTATTAATTTGAATTGGGTGGACATTTATAACATTCCTTTGAGGATCCTTGGCATCTGCAAACACAAGATTGCCTCCTCAAGGACAGAAGGGAGGGGAAACGTGGGGATTAGGGAGGAAGTGGTGACAAAAAGGCGCTGGCTGGAATTTTCGTGCCGGCAACAAAAAGGTTCCCCATTTTTCTCTGCTCCTCTACCATGGCCTTGAGGAAGTGGGAAACATCTCTGGATGAAAATGAGAAGCCACCTTCTTTCACATGAAGGTGGTAGGACAACTGCTCTCCTGATGCTCTTTTAAGAGGTTCTTTTTTTCTGTACATTATGATAGTTTAGAAAAGGGTTATTTCAACTTCCTAAGATGACTAATGTTGATATATTAATTATACGATGTGAATTTGTTAATTCTCCATATTTACAGTTGATTTTTTATATGCTTTAATATTTCTTTTCTAATTATCTAAAAGACACACGTCATTTCAAGATCCTTCCCTTTTATTTTCTAGCTATTTAAGCATTTTATGACATTTTTGCCTTTGGGAAAGATTTTTTTTAATGACTAACTCAACAGGATGATCTGAATCAGGACACTGTGCCTTCAGGGGCTGGGCCCCACTCTTCTCCACCCAAAAGTTTCCTCTGCAGAGGATGGAGTAAAGGAGTAGTTCTTCCATGAGGTACAGCCCTACAGAGTCATCAATGAGACAGTAGTGATACAAGAGGAGCACCTTACCTGTTGTTTGAAGGGCTTTTATCCAGAATTTTAGAGGGCTCAGCTGGGGTGCAATGTAACCAGGCACATGGAAATGCAAACTTCCACAGAAAGCAAGGATGGATCAACAGCCTTCCAGGTGGTGCAAAGATTCACAAGCTCTCTAGAGCCACTTTCAGGCATTTTTGTGGTGCCTTATTTAGGCTCTGGGACTCCTTCTGGTAACCCAGAAGAGCTGAACTCAGGTCATCTGAGTTTATGCTTGAGCTTACAGATGACAGCTGCTGAAAGAGGAGCCTGACAACACATTGCTCAACCACAGTAGAAGCTGGCTTTAGGAACACACATCCCATTTTCAGGATGAGATTGTATATGAACAATAGGAAATTGTTGCCCAATGAGCTCTGGGTTCATCTGCCTCTAAGCCATAGGGTCACTGCAAAGACCTCATTCAAGATTGCTTAAATTTTCATGGAACTGTTTACTTTGAGAGGGGAACCAACAAGGAAAAGATGGACAGAATTCAAAGGAGGGGAATATTTGGAGTGTAAGCTGTTCTCAGCCTATCTCTGCAGGTTATGGGCACAGCTGGGAACAGAGTGTGTTAAAGCTTCCTTAGGTATGGGTGAAAAACCAAACCTACAAGTAGTCATTGTTGTTAAACACTCTGTATAGAATTAGGGTTGGTGGTTCAGGGAAAAGTTTTTTATTTTGTGTAAACTGAATTATCAAGTTATGTGACATGGGTGAAATTGGCCTGATTTGCAGAATTGAGTGTGGGTAAGGAACAAATTTTTGGAACAGCTCCATTGTAACTGCCTCCAGAAAATTAATAAGGAGCTTGAATGAAAGACACAACATTATAATCCCTAACTGGAGAAGACCAAGTGTCAAATCCCAGGACTGACACTGCAAATAACTTAGAAAACAGCAGTCACTCAGGTCAAGGAGAACAAATAACCACGTCTGGAAATTGTCTTGGTGCCACTCATCTCAGTAGGAAATGACACAAAAGTGATGATGAAACAGAGCAGATTGCAAGTTCTCCCTGGGAGGTGGGAAGCCCCTGGGAACAGGCTTAGACAACTTCACTAAAAACAACCAGACAACTTGTTTTTATTATACAGAATAATATATTACCTTGAAATTAACGTGCGTATTCACACTGGCCAGGTGGCTCACTGTAAGACTGAGAAGGCATGGAATTACAACAGGAAAAGGAATCCATCTATAAATAAAGGCATGCAGCCTGGATAATTGATAGATTGTGTCGCAAAACATCCCTCAGCTTCCTTGACAGCTCGTGGGTTTTCCTCAGCAGACACCCTCCTGGTTTCATGGCTGACTGTCTGATCACTCCTCAGCGTTATCACATCGAGTCCTGGCTGAGTTGTGCAGTATTTCCTGTTTACAAAAACAGGAAATCGCTGGAGCAGAAAGGGCAGGTTGCAACAACTCATTTATTGCTGCTGATTTTTTCCCCTGCCCTTCACTACCTTGAAAGGAAAACCACTGTTGGTGAGAGTGCCCTCCATATGCATACAGCACAGGAAAGGATGTGCTTCACTGCCTCTTGTGCTGGCATTAGGCTGTGCTCTCATTTATTCACCTGTAGCTATGTTTTGCTTTACTCACTGCCTTTACTTCTTGTAAAGGCAAATGTATCTCCTGTATTATTTCTAATCAATGTGGAACTTAAAGCAATCCATTTATGGCATATTTCTCCATCTGAATGGTGTCTGTAGCTTTCCCAAAGTCCTGGCACATTCATTAATTCAACTATAAGCCATTTTATGATTCTATGCTGCGTGTATGCTCTTCATGAAATAACACAGAGACCTGAAATACTTTCTTCTTGCCACCTGAGCCTTTTGAAGTGCTACCTTCTTTGGGCAGATGGAAGCTGTTTGGTCTCTAATGTGCAAGGCTATGGATGGTTTAAATTCAAGCTCAGAGATTATAGATGGAGCTGGCATGGTTTAAGGAGCTCAGCCTGCCCATCCTGCATCATTTGATCTCACAGATTTGGGAGGGTCTTGTCCCAGCAGGTGTTGCAATCTAGAACTTGAAGCAGGGAGACATCACTGCACTTTCAGTTACCATTACTAAACTTGTAATTTAAATGCTGGTTGGGCTTAAGAAATAAAAATTAGGGTTTAACATTAAGAAGAAAAGTAGCAGAATGGACAAAACTTGAACACCAGATCATTTTGCAGCTGGGGAGAGTGAGCTGTCCTTCTCATTCAATTGCTCTGCTAACCAGGGTGCCAAGCATTGGGCTTCCATGGATATCAGTGTAAACTACCCACTGTAATGAGGCAGGGAAGGTGTTAAATACAGGGGACGTTTTCTGTGGGTCCTAACCTAGCAAGTCCTGCTGTGAATTTTGAGGGTGACAAGGAACATCCTCTTGGTCTGGGGCAGGAGGAAGAGTAAATCCTTTGTGCAAGGGCTGAGACATCACCCACCCCTGCCCATCTTCTGCTCGTGGTTAGTCCTTGCCTCTGCACCTTCCATGGGCAGTGGTGACCCCCTCCAGCAGCCTGCTGGCACCCATGGGCTGAGCTCCCGGCTCTCCCAGGCTGTCTGCAGAAACTGGTTTGAGAAAGGGCCTTTTTCTCTGTGCCTAAAGGATTTTCAACAAAAGAGCTTGAAAGGGAAAACCGACAAGGGCTGCTTCCAAAGGAGGCTTGGCAGCACTGTCTTCCCAGCCTTGCAGCCCGTGTCACCCCACTGGCTTGAGAGGTGGCCTCAGGCAAGGTTGCCACAGCTCTGAGGCGGTGGTGAGCTGGGAATATTTTCCATGTGATTAAAAGAGAAAACAGAAAAAGGCCCTAATTCCAGAGAGAGTTTCTTCTTGGGGAGGATTTCATGCAGCCCCTCAGCCTGGGAGCAGCTGGGCAGCAGAGCTGGGGTGTGCAGGGCTGGGAAGCCAGCGTGCTGCAAACACTGATGGTTTGTCACCTGGGATCTTCTCCAAGGGGTTTTGAACCTTGTGGACCTGGAACTACTTGGTCTTGGGTGCTTCCTTTATAATCAAAAAGCTCTTTGTTACTGAGTCATCTCCATCCCAGGGTGCCCCAGCCTCTGTCCACACTCTGGGGGCTCCCTTTATTTCAAGGACTTTTTGTCCACAGTCCAGGAAATCCCATTATTTCCACAACTTCCTGGTGAATGCAATGGAGCTTAAACTGGTACTTGAAGAACACAAGGACAGGAGAGACCCCCCCCCCTCCTCACCCCTTCCTTCTCCAGACACTATGGAACATTGCAACACCTGGGTTTTTTTGGGGAAGAGCAGTTTTCCTTGAGCACCAGGCTGTGCTGGTGTTGGCAGAAGCCTCTCTGTGCTGTGCTGACACACCAAACCCAGCTCTGCTGAGCCTTCCCCGGGGCAGTGCTGGCCCTCCTCCCCCGGCTGGCACAGCCCCCTGTTCTCCCTGCCAGCCTGTTAGCATCACAATGGGGCAAAACAGGGAAATACAGCTCTGCTGGTGCCAAACTGGAAGGAAAACCCCGGCAGAGGGCTGGGGGAAATGAGGCCCTGATGCATAAAGGCAATGGGAACTGGGGCATTCCTGAGGGTTTGGCCCTAAAACAGTGCATGAGGTTGGTGCCTTGGGAGGCTGACCCGAAACAGAGACTGGACAGAGCTAGAGAATAAAGTAGGTTTTATTAAAAGGCCTCCAGAATCCACCTTGGGCAGGACAGGAACCTGACCAAGGCTGCACACAGGGTGGACTAAGAATGGCCACATAATGGCTGACTTGTCACGAGATATTAAACTTTTATAAGTTTTGGTCCATTTGCATATTTTGGGGTTTAATTGTCCAATTACAGCTTGTGAGGTTCCGTCCTTCTTGTTCCTCCCCTCAGTTCACCATTGTTTGAGCTTTTGGGCCTGAACATTGTCCTTGGTTTTCAGCTGGAAAAGACTTGTTTTGTCTACCTGCTCTGTGAAGAGAGCTTACTAGCATTTAATGTGAGGCTCAGAACTGCACCCCTAGGTAGCAGAGAATCTGAAAATATGAAAGCTAAAACCTAAGGCATCAAGGTTACAGTGGTGAAGCAGGGCTTGGACCTCCAGACCTTACAGAGAACTGGGCTCACTCCCTCTACCCCAGGACCGTGAAAGGATGCGTACAGCAAAGGTTGTCACTTGCTCTTCCTTGGGTTTAGGAGCTCTCCCATGTGTGTCCCATCCCAAATCCCTCAGCTGGGACTTGACTGGAGACAGCAAGGCTGAGCCAACAGGGGCAGCTCTGCCTGTGAGCCTACGGCAAATACAAAACCCCTGACAAGAAAATTGCATGCTTCAACAGGAGCAGGAGAGCCTGGTTTTGAGCTGCTGAAGCAACCTGTCCTGGCAGAGCAGGTCAGCTATCTCCAGCTGATAGGTGCTGGCAATCAGCAGTGTTTGTGGAAGGGCAGCATATCCCAGGCCTCTGGGTAACCTCTATACAGGGAGAGACAAAATTGTCCTTTCCAGCTTGAGCCAGCCCTTCCTCTCACATAACATGATAGAGAAGCACAAGAAGAAGATGTATACATCATCCAAGGGACCCCATGGGAGCAGACATCTCCTGTCCTTTGGGACATCTCCTGCCTTGGGAAGGCTGACCTGAAACAAAGACTGGGCAAAGCTACAGAATAAAGTAGATATTTATTGAAAGGCCTTTGGGGTACACCTTGGGCAGGACAAGAGCCTGGCCGGGGCTACACTCAAGATGGACTTAGAATAGTCTCAAAATGGACGACCAGTCATGAGGTCCTACACTTTTATAAGTTTTGGTCTTGATTTGCTTATTGGGGCCCAATTGTCCAGCCACAGGTTGTGAGGACTCATCTTTCTTGTTTCTCTCTTCAGTTCACTGTTGTTTATTCTTTTGGACCTGAAAGTAGCACCCATTGTCCTTGGTCTTCAGCAGGAAAAAGATTTCTGTCTACCTACTCTGTGAAGAGAACTGACTAACATTTCCTATGAGGCTCAGAACTACACCCCTAAGCAGCAGAGAATCTGAAAAACATGAAAGCTAAAACTTAAGGCATCAGAGGGACCAGCATTGCTGTGGCAGGTTGCTGTGAAATCCTCTCTCCTGGCTGCAGCTGCAAGTGCCACAGACCTGCCAGGCCTCCCACTGTCTCAGACTTGCTGCCCAGAGTTAGATGTGTCATCTGAATTTTCCTTTGAGGTTCCCTCCAAGGAGACCTGGCCTATGAGACAGCCCTGTCCCAGGAAGGGCACTGAGGCTGATGGGGCTGGACCCACTTTGTTGGACTGTGCTGGGAGGAGCAGCAGGTAGACAAGAGAAATGTGATTTCACATGGATTGAAAACCTTATGAAATGCTTTGTTTGGAGTCTTACTGGATCTAAGATAAATGCTTCCATTTTTATTTAGTGAGGAGAAAAGGGGTAAAACATAGTGATATAAAGAAATCAAAACCAAAATGGAAACATTCTCTATCAGCAGGAACTTCTTTTTTAATAAAGTGTTTCAAAACTCCATTTTCCAAAAGAAGCTAAAGAGAATTTGATCAAATCATAGTCAGTTTAAAATGAGACTTAAATAACAGTGTTTCAGCAATTTACTAAATAAGATCCCCAGCATCCTGTGCTGATGTGTTAAGAGGTGATCTATGTAGAAACAGCATTAAGAAGCTCTGAAACACAGAACCTCTTAGGAAAGATCTCCCGCCCCCCAAATAATCACAAGCAATAAAGTGAAATACCTGGAGTTAAATGAGCTTAACTAAGAGATGATGGATGTATCTAGGGCCTAGCTTGATCTGTTCTCAATTGTTTCATTTAGCTGACAAAATTCTAAGCAGATTTGTGGTAATTTGAAAGGGCAGGAAAAGCACTTCTCCTTTAAGTTTGGAAGCAAATAGTTTTTCTCCATTCTTCTCTTCCTCAGCCTTTACTTTATCTTCACTGTTCTGAGAATTTGCACTATGAGAAGTGATGTGCAGACTTCCCTGTTAATAGCTGTGCATCTTGAGTATCTCTCCTGGTTTTTAATTGATTTTTTTCCTGATCTTGAGTGATTTTTGCCTATGGGAAAAAAAAAAAAGAGAGAGGGATGTTCCTGTAGCTGATGGAATTAAAGCCAATGAATGTTGTTTGGGGGAAATGCTTTACATGCTGCATAATTCCAATTACAAGTTAACAATTGTTTGTGGATTTCTATCATGGGATATGTAGCCTTTTGTATCATAAAACAATAGTCATAATTATGTGTACTTAGAACATCCCAAGGCAATCTCTTTACTCAGCAAATCTACACGAAAGGGCCTTTTTCCAGCTGGGCACTGTGTCCAGATTCCCTGTGGAAAATGGGAATTTTCCAAATTACAAGCTTTTAGCTGCAACCTTGGCTCGGTTTGTATCCCACAGAAGGCCTGGCTTTGCTTTTGGAGCCCTGGAGGGGCTGAGAGAGGCGTTTCACAGGAATTTGGAGGTGTGCACCTTGGCTGGGTGATGGATGCCGTGCCTGCAGTGATCACTGGTGTGTGGGGAGAAGAGCTCATTGCCAGCCCAAACACAGGTGCACCGTGCTGCTCCCACAGCCCACGTACAACAGGCATCCCAGAAACCAAGGAAATGCACCGTGGGCTGTGATGAGGCCCAGAGGGCTGATACTCCTTCCCTTTCTCTAAAGGTTCTTATGTTTTATTGAGTGATATTATCTCTTTTAAGAGCAATCTCACTCAGGGTCCCTGGGCAGCAGGGCCAGGCCAAGCACAATAAAATAAGCTGGGCTGCTAACCCGAGGCAGATTGCTCCAGCTCTGCGGGTGCACATGGCAGGACATTGCACTTCCAGACCCAGCACAGGCCCCCAGGCCCAGCCAGAATAAACTGGGTTGCAGTCATGCCTCAGAATAAGCTTCAGTAAGTTTAATAAATATCATATTTAAATGTGTGCGGCTCCGTGTGTAAACCGCTGTGACCAAACTGAAGCGAACTGGAGCTTGTGTTACAAGCACTGTGGAAATATCAGCATTTGGCTTTTTTCATAGCCCACTGTTTGTACTACCAAGCAACAAGAGCTCCAAATAAGAAGCCATAGCAGACCTCACCTCCTCCTGACGCCTACTGTCTAATGGAGAACAGATGCAGAAGGATATCTGGCCTGCAGTGAGTCAAAAAGTTGGGATGCATCCAAACACGGTGGTACCAGGTCCTGGTAATGCAAGGGACGACCACTTTCCTCTTTTGCCTGGGTTAATTTAGTCAGTCTGCCTTCTCTGCCTTGCCTGATGAGATATATTCTGGTTTGAGGAGTGTTTGTTTTTTTTTCTTCCCATTTCCATCAAAATCTTTTTGACTGGAAGTTCCCCAGTAATCCCCTGTGTTATTTTTGTGGTGACTTTAATGTTCATGCTCAGGTGTTCATGCTCATTCTGTTAAAAATGAACAATAGCAGCTGCTTATGTTCAATGGCTGTTCAGGTTAAAGAAGTTATTTCCTTTGATCAGAAGACAAAGAGGGGTTTTGGTGAGGGAGAGAAGTGTGTCTGGCATATCCAGAATACACCATTCTCACTGGGAACCCAGAGGAGGAGAGGCTAGATGAAAATATCCATCACTGGGTAAACACGGATTGGGAGTATTTACTCAGAAAACAATAATAAAAATGCCTTGCCCTCAAATTAGAGGATGCACTAAGTGGCCTCCTGAGGCAACAGAGTAGACTGAGATATTTTAGATGTTAAAAGAACACCAAGATTAGCTAGGCTTGGAAGAAAATGTTAGTATTTTCTATGGAAGACAGTGTTGGAATTTAAAATTATTTAAAAATTAGAGACAGAGCTCTACTCTAAAAAAAGTAAGGGACCCGAAAAAGGAAGGGAGCAAATCAGGAAGGTTAAGACACTCCACTTTGGCATAGGTAATTGTCCCAACCAATACAACAAAAATTGATTAGGCAGCAAAGTATCTGGAAGATGCAGTGAGACACAACCTGATCAGAGTCTGAAATGTCACCCTGCACGGAAGACAGGGAGGTCGTGGAGGTATATTTGAGTATGAAACTTCCATGAAGAAATTTTTACATCCTACTTAACATTGGTAAAACTTTGACTGTGCTTCAGTGTTGCTAGAAAGGGAAAGGCTGTAGACAGCTTTTTATTCCTGAAGTCCATTATGCATAGAGCAAGATGTTGTCTGTTCATGGCCATTTTTCTTTTCAGTTCTCTGTGTGAGCACTGAATTTATTTTTTATTCTTATGCATGTTTGGTGAGAAACACAGATTTTTTTGGAAAGGTGTGTCTACAGATGTGTGTAGGCAGTGATGTGCAAAGGCAGCTGTGTGAGATTGTGAATACAAGTCCCTGTTAATGGACACATGGACAATCAAGCACACTCATCACTGCAGAGTAGCCAGTTGCACATTCCTAGCAGCAAAGTGAATTTAAACCCACTTTGGCTGCAACTTCAGCAATAAGCCAGAAGCATGGACTTTCAGCTCTGCCAATGCACACCACCCAGGAGGCCAAAGCAACTTGGTACTGATGTCTGCAGCCTGATGTGCTGATCCACCCCCCCTTTTATGCACACACCCCCCTAGTGTAGCCCTGGATCCTCCCCCTGCCTCTGTGTGCACCAGCAGGAGCCCCATGGGCATCAAGGTGGGAGGTGAAGGCATACAGCAGGAAAAGAAAGTCAGACACATCCTGTGGGTTTTCCTGAACACTGAAATGTTGTAAGTGCATAAATCCTATTGATTTCCGTGATATTTTAGAAGAATGCCACTCAGTCTGTGGACAGAAATGGGATGTACTTAGGAATCATTCACAATGGATAATTGAGTGCTTTCTTGCACCTACCACAGCATCCCTCTGACCACTGACATTATCTCACTGAGCTGAGTGGTGGGAGAAGCAAAACACTTAGAAGGAGATAAATGGGCTATATTTGAGCACTGTATGCCTGACAAATTAGCTGTTCATCCAGGCTGCCTTTCATCTCTGGAGGAAGGAAGGAAGGAAGGTATTTCAGAGCACTGTGATCTCCCAGCCAGGGAGAAGCTCTCCCTGCCCTGCCAGAAGCAGAAAGTGCATTAGCCCCTTGGGCTATCAGGGCATTTAAACAAAACCAGCTCACCTTTGGCAATTTGCTGTGTCCTCACCATTGCCTCTAATTTGGGGATGTCAGAGGGCTGCTTCAGTGTTGGCTCATGCCTTTATGTCGCTGCTCACAATTCTCAGCTGCTGCCTCCAAAAATCAGTATTGAGAGACCAGTTTTCTAAATGTTCCTTAAGCAGTGCATCCTTGCTTAATGGGAGAGAGCCCTTTCAGTGAAGGGAAATCAAATCTATAACATGGAATCCCTCATGTCCTGTATGAGATTTTAAGGTTTCCCAAAAATAGCCTCCATATGAATTATCATCAAGGTTGCAGAAGTTGGGATTGATGTAGTGAAAACCTCATACATGTAGATCAAGAGGCCAGGACAATAATGACACAAGCTGATTTTACATGAACACCTTCATTTTGGCCATCTCAGGAGAGTGATTTTTTTGTGATTTTGTGATTTTCCTCAGCCTTTAGGTCAGAAGCAGAATGCAAGTTTCTGGCTAGTTTGCACAAACCCTGCACTGAGGCATTTGAAACTGGAGTCTCTGAAAGCTAAGCAGGTTTAATTCCTCTACAGCTGAGCCGTGTGCTCAGGCTCTCCAATCCAGCTGAGACAGAGTGTTGGAGCTTCAGAATTCAGGCTGAGGAGATTTTTCATTCAGTCCTATCAAAAAGTTCAGTTTGCTTGGAAATATAAATCCAAATTCCCTTGCCAAATTTTACTGTCACAGGAGAAGAATGGCCTGCTTCAACAGGCAAAGTATGGCAAGGCAAGATAAGGAAATAAAGGGTTTTTTTCATGCAGAAAAATCTCTGGAAAAGTTTATTTGGGGAGACTTAAAGTAGATTCTTCTCTAGAAGGTCAAGGTCTTGAGTTACATTTACTTCTTCCTCCTAGACATGACTCAAAATAAAGAAATATTTTTTGAATAGATGGATTAAAGGTGCTTACCTCAATTTCACTGATGGACAATGGAATTTCAAATGACATTTATAGATGTCTCCTTGGAAAATATTGGGGTTTTTTTTCTTGCAAGTTGTTAGCAAATAATTTGTGATCCTGCTTCAGGGCAATCTAGTCCTAACTGTTTCTTGTTTAAAGGTGTAATGATAACCAGGTTATAGGAGAAGAAAAGCACACCCCTATGGAATCTCTGTAATTTCATGCAAAATATGAAATCTATACTATTTTTCTTATTTTTTTAAAAAGTAACTAAGCCTCACAAATAAAAAGAGAAATGTGGCTTTTCCATTAACCTTTGGAATACTCTAAACTGATTTTTTTTTTTTTATTGTGGCTAACAGCAACTCGAAGAATGGAAACGCAGTCTGGATTCATGGCATGTACTTCCCCAGTTCTCCTTTGAGTGCCTTGGCACCATCTCCCAATTAGTGCTGCTTGGTTAATTGGTGTACCACCACTTTAGGCTCTAGAGAACTTGAATTAAGCTTCATGATTTTGACTTCCAAGGACAAGGGCTCTTAAAGGAGCAAGGGCATCAGAGGGACAGCATTGATCAACTGCTCAGACAATTGAGATAGAAAAAGTGCTGTGCACGGGAATGTCTCAGTGTTTCCTAACACCAGGGAAAACAAGAGTTTTCAAGCTTCATGAGAGGGTGGTCTTTGCTTGAGACAAGGACCAAAGGGATGAACAATCGCAGGTTAAAACTGTCAAAATATTTATTTCTTGGTTTTGACCCCAGTAAGCCTGTAATTAGGAAATACATTTTTTCTTCTGAACACCCATTTGATGTGCTATGTAGAGCTGGGTGGTGGCCAGAAGAGGAATTTTTTTTGCTGCCTGTTCCTGGCTGACCCTAATAACCAGAGATGGAAAATAGCCCTCCACTGGGTACTGCTTCAGGGAATACCCAGACAAACAGAATTTGCTTCTCCTAGAGAAGAATAAGCTCCCATTTAAAACAGGGTTTATTTCAAGCATCATGTCTAAAAAAAATAGGACAGAATATCCAGGATATTTGTCAGCTCTTCTGCATCCATTAGTAATGATGGGCAAAAATGCTTAGGACAAAACAGAAATGTCCCTCTGCTCCTCCCATCAGTGTCCACAATCCAAGTTTACAGGGTCACCACTTCAGCAAATGGATGTTTTTGTTAATATCAAGCAGTTCTCCCATTTGTATCTATTCATGAGAAAAAAAAAATGTTTTCCTATTGGAAAATTTCCTATTGGTCCAAAGCTGAAGGACTTTGAATCTTTAGTTTTTTCATTTTCACCATGTGATCCTCATGCCTCTGCTGCTGTGCTCTGTGCTGGTCTGACCTGAGCCCCTGAATCATCCCTGGGAATGGCTGCTCTGAGCAGTCCAGAAAGAAGTGTGAAGCTCTGTGGTGGTTGCTGTGGTTTCTTCTCTCTGTTTTGCAGGGCTCAGCTCTTTTCAGTAAATGACAAATATATCCACTTAGTGGGTTTGTAGGGAGGTGTGAATTGTGTCTGCTGGTACCTGCTTGTTGGTTTAGCCTTTTCAGTAACTCTTAAACTTATTTCCAATAAACCTGATGGAGGGATGGGAATATCAAACATAATTGTTCTCTTACAGACTTCATCAAAATCAGCATGTGGGAAGGACAGAGAAACCGGAATTTGTGTTTTCTAGGGACATGGTTTAGTGATGGATGTGGCAGTGCTGGCTGAACAGTTGGACTTGGTGATCTTAGAGGTCTTTTCCAACCTAAACAATTCTATAAGATCCAGTCTCTGTGGTTTTCTTTGACAGCATCCAGCTGATGTGCCTGATGTCCACCCCTGGCCAAGCTGCACATGGGTCATTCCAGTGCTGCCATAGTGTGACCTGCCTTGTCCTTGGGCATATCTCAGGGAATGGGGGGCAGAGATGGGGTCTGTGAGTGTGATCTGGGGGGACACAGAACAAACAATTCCTTTAAAATGTGTTTTTGCCAGAAATCAGATTGGGATGCAGCTCAGTGTGAAAAGAAAAGGAAATTAAATATTGGTTCTGTTGAGACCAATAGCAAGATTACTAACCTTGAATTTTGGCCACCCTTTGTAATAATGTGGCCAAAGAAGAAGTTTTTAAGAATAAAAAGTTGTGGATGCAACCCTTGCCATAGATAACACCCCAATAATGTGGTAGGTGATTCAATCCAGTCTCTCTTTGGGAACTACAGCTTGTAAATGCAAAGTTTGGATTTTTGTCTGTCTTCCTTGAGACTCCACTGCCCACACAAATCCAAGTATTTGTCCTCCTAAACTCCTTGTTTTGCCTCAGATGAGTTAAGCTAATTCTTAATTTGGATCTGAATGAGGAAAGTGTGTTGGATGGGACACAGGGCCCTGTGTTGCCAAAGGACCTCAACAGGGGAAACACCCACCTGCCTTGGATGCTCATCTTGGGGTTCCTGAGTCTCCTTCTGGAGCTGCTCATCCCTTCCTGGGACTAGGAGGGAAGCTGTGATGTTGGCGGGTTCCCTCACTTTCAGACAGCTGGGAGGGGATTATCTGTTCACCCTGGAGAGTGCTGGAGAGATTCAGTCTTGTATTAAAAAAAGCTTGAGAAATCTCCACGGGGAATGTTTCCTGGTGGAAAGTAGAGAGTAGCAATCTTCACCTGACTTTTTCTGAGGTTCATCATTAGTGTTTACAAAGCAGTAAAGGTCAGCACCATTCTGTGTTATGCACAGGCAAGAGAGCCAACTCACTTGGTTTTGGAAATGTGAGCCGTACTGAGAGGTTTAAAAAGAAGTTTTCAAATGAGCTTACTCTTTTCCAGCATTTAGGAACAACATCAGCCATTAGCTGTCCCTCCAGCTTTTAATGCATATGATCAAATACTTGAAGGCATTTCTGGAGTGCTCAGAACTATTTCAGTGAAAGTGGTAATTACAGAAATGATGCTGCTTCCAGCCAGCAACTCCCCACAAGATGAGAGCACCAGACAGCCCCTGGCCACAAGTACCAGAAATTTGAAAGAAAATAAAGGGTTCATTTAAAAAAGAGAAAGATCATAACTTTATAATAACGCTATTATTCAAAGAAAAATACTTCCTTATGAATTTGCAAAACCACTTTAGGCTTCAGGATTTTTTTCCATCCCCCAATTGAAATTAATTCTAAACCATGAAATAGAGCATACAATAACATCAACTGGTTCCCCAAAGGCTCTCACTTTGCCCTGGTCTACCAGCTGTTTTCAGGATTACACCCTACAGACTTTGAAGGTGCCTGAGAGAAAGCAGGTTAAATTCTGCCTCCTGGATTTTCTCTTTGCTGAAAAAGAAACTTTATTTATTGACACATAACTACTTGTTGTTCATTATTTCAAGGGAGAAGAACTTTTGGTCCATTACTTTTCTTTCAGTTCCCCTCAAATAATGCATACATTTCTTCCAAACTTAAAAACTTCTGAAGAGTTGACTGGTTTTGTGAGCAATATTTTTCATTATTCTGCTCATTTTATCTGTGCACAATGCTCTTGTTTTTGTGTGTGCAGTGAAAAGTCACCCTTCTGCTGAAAGCTGTCCTGGAGTCTTTCTCTACAGAAAATTGCCCCTTTTGTACAGAAGAGTGAAACAACACCTCTGTTCCAAACAGAGTTTAAAGGTGGAAAAACTCATGGCTGGTATTTTAGGTTTCTACTGCAGAGAAATAGAAGAGCTGCAGTTCAGCCAATCTTAAGGACAGTCTTGATTTCCCCAGAGTTTAAGATATATTTAAACTTTCATGTGCTCCACATCTGGACCAAGACTTTGGCTTGTAATTGTACAGAATTTTGTCAGTAAAGCATCAGCGCTGATACAACCCTTGTTAGGCTGTGAAAAATAAATCATCTGTGAAAATTTGGGTTACTTGTTTGGTTTTTTGTTGTTATTGTTGTTGGGTTTTTTTGGTTTTGTTTTGTTTTGTTTGCTTGTTTGTTTGTTTTGTTTTGTTTTTTAAGGAGAGAAAGTCCAGAAAAGGCTTTACATGAACCTTGTTTCTCCCTAATTCCTGACTGGATGGACTTGCTTTCTGGCATGAGGCTTAGAACTGTCTCGAAGCTGTAAAGTATTTTCTTCTACATATGGCACACAGGGAAGCTTCCTCATGTCTAGCACTGAAACTGGAAAAGTGCCATAATCAACTCCTTCCTGAGGAAGAAAGAATTGCAAGAGTACCCCTCAAACAGCCCTGGAGTGTAGTTTGCTTCATTTACCCTAATATTAGGCAATCTCTTTAAAAGAGAATTATTATTATTATTATTATTATTATTATTATTATTATTATCACTAGAACAGGCTTTTCCATTGGCTCCCCCAGAAAATCTGCCATACTATTTGGTGTATTTATCGTATTATTGAGGGGTTTTTTTCCCCATGCAGGATAAAAGAAGAAATAACCTTCTTCAAATTTGCACTTTATTACTAGCAAGAAGCTTATTTTCAGGGATGGGTTAGAAGGAGAAAGGAGTTTACAATGGAAAAAATGACGCTTGGGCTCTTTTCTGGTAAAAGAATGTTTTGTAGAGCATGGCAGAGCTGTCTGTACCAAAAGGCTCCTTACAAAGCTAATTTGTGGTAATGGCCACTATTACCAGCCTGTTTAGAACAGACCAATGGGTTGGGCAATTGCTTTTGCTCCTAAAGGCCAAATCTGGGTGCAGAGGGACATTGGCACCATTCTAAGCCCAATACATTTCTCCAGAGTGAAGGAATCTCAGCCCTTGCCTGTAACCCATGTTCTCCAGGCCTAGATCCACAATTACCCCAGGAAATAATACTCAGGAATGTACCTTAAGCATCATTGTTCTATAGGGTTTATACCCGAGCCCAGGATCCCAGGAAGATTCTGTCTGTCCTCTGGTAGACATGAATTCTTGAATTCTCTGTGTCCTTCCTTTCAAGAACTGAGGAGAGACTCATCTTTTCTCTCAGAATTTCACTGTGACAGGGTGGCATCCACTTCAGAGTCCTTCTCATGGTGCTCGAATCCTCTCCAGAGCACCGAGGTTGTAACTTTTTCAGGGGGGATAAGAGATGAATGTTTAACACTTGGGGAGTTATAAGAAGTAAAAGATTTATGAGACTAGAGAGAACATGGATGAGCCTGGCTCTGACCAGTGGGGTGAGTGTTCCAAGACTCACTCGATGTTGTGTTCAAGTATTTTATTCAAGTATATTCCACAAAACACAGAAATGATCTTTTGAGCAATGTCAACATCATGGTCTTGCTCTCCCACACAGAGCCCTTAGGTTATAATGTTATGTTTACTCATTCCCACATGTTCACAGAAATCTTTCATTTTTGTACATAGGGGCAGAACTCCTACTGGATAAAAGGATGCTGCTTCCCATTCAAGTTAGCTTGAAGCTGGCAATTAGGGCACCGTTCAGAGGAGGGAGGAATTTGAGGGAATCTCTCTGAGGCAAGGACAAGAACAGAACCTTGGTTTCCAGACTCTGAGTGTCCTCACACCCTTCAAGTGTTGGAAGAGTAAACTGGGTTTAGTCAGGGATTTTATGGTTGTATATATTCTCATGTATGGGACAGAGACACAATTAATAGGACCTATCTCTGTGCCATATCTGCTGGGCTTTTTCAGATGTCTTTAATGCCCTCAGCCACCTCTCACAGGTTGTTTATCATCCAGACTTTCACTCAGAGTGGGTACAGTCTAAGTTCCAGCCCACACTGTGTCAAATGCCCTTGCCAGGGAGCAGTTGGGTGGAAAATCCACTTCTGTCTCCCCATGGCCATCGACCACCCCACGATCTCAGCCTTGCCATACCCAGGAAAGAAGAGGGACTTTACAGTAAAAACAGAGCCAGGAGATTTCACTCCAGACAACAAGAGCTGGGTACAGTTCTGATTTCTGTAATCAGCTGAGGAACACAAAAAAACATTATAATAGAAGTAGGGCTTTTTTTGCTCCTGATTGTGGTTTTATTAGTCATAATGTCCAATTTTCTTTGAATATTCCAAATATCTGGGCACGCACATTTTGCTGCAATAGTTCCATGTAAGGCAGATGTCCATGGCTCACAGTGTCTGGCTTGGCCTCTTCATCACTGTACAGATATATTGATTTTGTCTCTCTCCTCAATAACTCTACATGAATGAGGCTTAACCTGCCAGTGAGGCGAATGATAACACAGGGCTGACACTGTATCAAATTACCCTTTACAAAGCTGTAACATATGTCCAATACCTGAGTCTGTGTAAGCCCTAAAACATGATACTCTGCTAAGATATAAAGGGGAACTCCTGTGTTTGGATACAGCACAGGTCTGAAGGTTTCTTTTTACTTTTTCTTTCCCTGCTGCTACCACTGATAAAGAAATCAGACTGACATCTCTGCTACTAATGTGTTTAAACAAAAAAATTTCCTAATAAATACATTATTTCTGAGTGCAGACAGAAAATTATTACACGTTATTTGCTCATCAGGGGCCATTGAAGTTTGCAGACTTGATCTTGCCTGACTGTGGAGGGGTTTATGTCAGAGTTAATGTCCAGAAATATTCTTCATTGTCAACAGAGATAAAGACTCTCTTAGAAGGTGTGATTCATGTTGTCCTGTAATGTTCAATGGTGGCTATATGAGCAACATCCTAGAAATGCCTCTCTGTCCACTGACTACACAGACACCTTGTACAGGGTCTAGCTCAGTTGTTGACATCCTTTGTGTAAAGGCACCCAGAATTGATGAGATGGGGGATTCTTCCCACCTTGGCAGTCTGAGTGGCTGCATGTGAAGTGTCTGCTGCTGTGAAAGATCTTTGGAAACAGCCAACCAAGTTACCTTTTCCTTTTCCTTGTACTACAGTGGAATAGCCTTGAATCAGGGGAGAGCTTGCACTCCACCTCTTCAGCCCCTATTTCCATCTCAAAAATCTGCACCAACCCAAAGAAAGAAGATGGAACTCTGGTGCTTGTCTGAGGCTCCTAAGTGCTACAGAAACAGCAAATGCTGTTTGCAGAGAACAGCACAGTAGAACAGCAGAGACTGTCCCCATCTCTAAGGTTTTCAAAATGTTGTGCCGGAGAGGTGCTTAAAAAAGGAGGGAAACGGGTTATACTAAAGTCATTTATTTGCTATTTGTCAAGACTACTTCTTGCAAATGCCAAGGAAAGGTGCAGAGCTGGGATTATTCATGAAACAGATTAAGGAAAATCCGTGTCAGTGAGAGCAGAAACCCAATATCAACATTTGTAGAGGATGGTACCCACTGTAATACATGGCAAGGGAAGTAGGAGGAGACAGTGATACCTCCAGATATTATGGAAAATAACCCAACCTCCACATGGCACTAGGGAGTGCTGCATTTCCATCCCAGCCTGGGAGAGAAATTCATCCAGCTCTGGTGTGTGCTCTTTCAAAATCTTCCTTGAACACTGGAGCAGGTGCAGAGAAAAGTACCCAATACAAACCAACCAACAAACAAAATCCTGAAACCTAAATGATTTGATGATTGCAGGAAATGCTGTGCAGTGAGCCCCTCAGTGATCTCAAGTTCCTTATTTCACTTTATCAGGAAAGTTGAAAGAGGATTTCACCGTAGTGTGTAATTAATTGTTTTTCTTCAGGAAGAATGTGATGCCTGTTTGGGGCAGGAAGCTAGAAAAAGGCAATTCCAAACTGGAAATCAGGCACATTCTAACTGAGAGGTTGATTAACCATGCCAGTGAACCATGGAAAGATTGATAGATCCCTTCATTTCTCAATGTCTTCAATTAAAGCTGGATGACTCCTGAAAAAGTTGTTTTAGCCAAACAAAACTTGTTGGAAAATTTAAAGGCTGCGTAGTACAGGAGTTGCTGAGGACTTTTCCACAGGGAGGAGAGATTTATATGCTCACTCTGTGGTTTATTATTTCTGTTTACTTTCTGTAGTAGAGCTCAAATACAAGAGAGATGCTTGAGATAAGTGTGGAAACAAACAAGCCAAGACTAGGCTATCTCCTGAAGATAAATGTAAGCTGAAGTTGATGTGGCTAATTCAGATATGGAGTTTACCTCAGTGAATCTACAATGTGAAACTCTTCTGGAAACTTTTTATTTAGACACCCTTATAGATCTTATTTGACTACTTAAAGAAAAGAAATGAAAAAAACAACTTCAAAAGTTCAGAGTTGCCATAACCAATAACTAACGAATTTGTCTCCTTTCTCTCTGATTTATAAGTTCCCTTAATCATAAACATTCCTCCAGTTTTGCTAGCTGACCCAAATCAAAAGGACAAGTCAAAGATCATTGTTGCACATTTTAAAATGCAAGACTGTCTCCTTCTCAATAAAATGTGATGGATTCATGGTCCAGCACAGAATTCACAATCATAAAGGCGGGTGATAGAGGTTAACCACCACATTGCAAATACCAAGGCTTTGATTCATAAATTGAAGAATAAAACATACTTAAAGAAAAAACATGGTTTGCAATTTTGTAAACTATTGACCTCCCTCAAAGCTGGACCTGCCTTTATGCTGCTGGTGAAGAACCTTCCAAAATGAAGCAAAGACTAAATTGGCTGGACTCTGTACGAGACTGCCACAGTCAAGAAGTCAAATCCAGTTGCCTTCTATTTTTTTTTCTCCAGACATTACTGTGCACATCAAAGCAGACAGGTCTCTTGAGCTATTTAGCAACAGATTTACATAGTGCTTCAGGGATCTTGAAGACCCACATTTGTGGCCAAAAAACACCCCAAACAAACAGACAAACAAAAACCAACTCAGGACAGCAAAAAAAAAATGTTTTCTGTGTGTTCATTTTTTAGACAAATATTTATTTTAACTTTATAATTGCTATGATGAGGTGGGAAATTCCCCCCTTTTCTTTTTTGAAAAGCTGGACAGTCTAAAGACAAATGATTTGCTATTAAGAGCAGTAGTCATCTCAGTAGTATTTCTGCTGTAGGAATTTCCTCTGGATTGCAATATTTATTTTCATTTTGCACCTCTTTTTCTGTGGGATAATCCAGTGTGTAGACAAAGCAGCTTGGAAGGAAACAGCAGAAACTCCCCTGGCTGCAGAAAGTAACCTGCAAAGAACCTGCAGTGGAGCTCTTTCTGCTTTTGTTCTCTTACTCTCCTTCTGCAACACAGAATAATAATATTTACACAAATTACATTTTCATCTTTCCTCCTTTTCAAGAGATTTCTAGTACTTTCTCAGAGAAGCTCTTTATGACACTGTCATCTGCAGAGTCCTGAGGGCCAGACTGGGACCATTAACTTAATTTTTGATGAGTGTGTGTACAAGGTAAACATATCCAAAAAAGCAGAGTGGATGCAAGGGTCACATGCATGCATAAACTGTAATTTCCCATAGCTTAAATGAGGATTCTTTTTATTAAAATAAGAAGTTAATTAATACACATGGGTATTTGAGGATCAGAGTCTTCATACCATTCATATGGACTAGATTTAAAGATCCTGAAATGAATTAAAAGTGCTGGTAAAGGAGTCTGTTTCTGGTGGGAACAATGCAGTGATAACTTTGATAGGTAGTGTATGCAGAAAGTTATGACTGTCTTCTCATAGATCAAAAATTAAAGTAAAAAGGGATGACTAATGTCTTGTGGAGAGTTTGCTGCCATCTAACCTGACTCCCTGGTGCTGGGCTTGCAGTGCTAAACCCAAACCTGAAGGGAGGAAGGGATGCTCCAGGCCCACTTTGCATGTGAGGAGGATGGAGAGATTTCCCCTGGCTGAAAACTGCTCAGTTTTGTCACTTTGCCATCCCAGGATGAACCCATCTCATCTTGTTTATGCCAAGGACCAAAGCAGCTTTGGAGCTGTATAAAACTTGGATAGGTGACCACATGGAAAACTCAGCCATTGTGGGAATAGTTCAAGGGCTCAAGGGCAAACCCTTGGTAAACACTAGACCACAAGCACTGGGTGTTTTTGTTTCCAATATTGTTTGAGGGCTTCCTGGAAGTTCATTTCAAGGCCACATTTGCTGTCCTTAGGGACAGTACACCAAGGCCACAAGCCATGCAAGGAGGTGGGTGGGTGTTGGGGTGTTACAGAGGAGATGCCTGAAGAAGCTTAAACCTTTAACTGCAGTTGTCCAGCTTTGATGCCTCTGAAACCTTTTGAATGCAGAAGGGAGACAAGCCAAGAGCATTCCCTACAGGCTGTGTAGAGCTGTGACTGATTTGTCCTGCTAAACTGAAGCTCAGCTAGTCAGAATAAAGAAAAGGAGAAGGTTTTCTATGGCCCAGCTCCTGCAGCAGGTGGGACATTGGTAGGCTCCGTGGGTGAGAGGACATCTCATGGTGAGGATCACTCTGCACGTACTCGTAACTCAGATTCTTTCACTGCAACCTCATCTCAAGAGGCTAAGTCAAGCCAAAGTCCCCAAAATTTACCCAGACTGTTCCCAAGAAAACACAGTTTTGGACCAGTATATTTAATGAAACAACTGAGAAGGGAGCTGGAGGTTTTGTGGGGCAGATCCCATTCAGTTCTTGACTTCAGCCTTCAGGGTTACAAAGGAGATGTGCCCATGAGCCAGCTGCTGCCGCTGGTCCTTGTTGGTGACTTTGGAGACAAGTGATGGATCAGGCACCCCAGGAATTCTGATGGGACATCTGGGTTCACAAAACTAATATCCATCAGAAAATAAGTGAAATGGATCTTCTAAATAAGATCCCATTTCAGCTTCCAACAATGTTATTCATAGAGATAATTATAAATGAAATATCTAATGTGATGCCTGTACAATTTTGCTTTAAGTAGAACTTTGGACTTGTTTAGACCTTTCCTCCACTGGATATTTTCATGTGTTTTGCCATAAGAAAAGTAAAAAGAACTATTGACTCTCCTAAAAGAAATAGTTTGGATGCAAATTCACTGACCTGTGTTTGTCAGATGAAAGCAAAGTAAATGTGTGTGTCTGTGGGGAAACTCATTGCTGTTGTGCTTGGCCTCCAAATAAAGAGAATCTTTTTTTCAAGTGTTGAATGAGTTTCGGTGCTGCCCACGAGGCTGGCACTTTACACCAGCGTGTGCAGCCCTCTCCTGTTTCAAATTCACCGTATTTTGGATAGGGTAAAAAGATTTGGGTTTTTTCTCTCAAATATTTTGCTTCCTCTGGACCTAGGAAAAATAATTAACAAAGGAATTCACTCTGTCACTCACGCTTTGCAAAGGCATGATATGTTTTCAACTCTCTCATAACTAAGTGTGCTAATTTTTTGGAAAGGTTTCCCTTATTCTTCTTGTAAGTAGAATGTGCTGGTAGCCAAAACAAACACAGAAAGAAGCCAAAGAAAGAATAAGATATATCTATTTGTATGAAGGGTCCAACAAGGGAAATCTCCAAAAACTACTGTGAATGCTATAAGATTTCAGATGGCAAACTCATCCAAGAATAATGGTTAACAAAACATTCAGTTCTTAAACAGCAACAGGATAAAAAGAACAGCTCACAATAGTAAAAAATAATCCTTTTTTTAGTGTGGAAGGACTGTCTTATGGTTAATGCACTGGCCTTGGAGACTGAGGTTTAGCACCTCTCTCTCCAGAGGGGCCCTAAGAGAGTCAGCTTTGTTCCTTATCAGAGGATGGTCCTGGTGTTTCTTTCTTATCTATTTACTTCTCTTTGATTACCACCTTGCATCACAAGCTTTCTGCTATCATATCTATATGGTGTCTTAAATAAGAGACCTAATTTTGGTTTGAGTTTTCAGAGAGGGTATTTTTTCCAGTTGGATACAATTAGGTTTGTTTGTTTTTTGAATCAGAAGTAATCTCTTGAAAATTTTTGTGTAGGACCCCAAAATTACATATTTTGTAAACAGTCAGAATGCTGGGAGACAGCTTCCATATTGTAAAAACATCTCAAAAATCTCAGGATCTAGTTAAACTCCTAGTTCCTCACACATGCAGCCTTGCACAGGAAAGGAGCAGGATTGCCATAACAATCTATAGCTATTTTGCAAGTTGTGACGTGTTAAATGGTAGCCTTTGGAAAAGTGGTTATTAAAATACTCAGGATTAGGTATCCATCACAGGGAATATATTCTCCCTATGCAGATGAGATCTGTAAAAATGACCATTTTGCTCTTCATGGTGTTCATTGCTATTTGCAGAGAAGAAAAGAAACAGTAAAACCAGCAGGACCTGTCCTGCTATTTTTGCATGCAAGGGATCTAAGAATATCCTATGACATGTGAACCATTTGGTTTGAATAAACAATCTATTGACCAATCTAGTCACCACACACACATGAAACAGTGACCATGCATTGTTGCATGACAATGTTTCTGAAAGGAGGCAAAGTCTGCATAAACTCTGGCCATCCATAAAAGACTGAAAACAAAGCAGCATTTCAACAGGAAGACTTGAGCAAGGTTTTCTGACACAGCCCGAGCTGAGCAGTGCGTTGGTGGGGGAATGGTGTGTGCTGACATTTCCCTTTAACAATTCACCAGCTGGCTGAAACCAGACAGAAAATGTCCAGAGAGGACTCCAAGAAAGTTACCTGGGGTGGAGCTGCCCTTTCACAACAAAAACAGCCTCCAGCCCTGCTGCCCTGCCTCTATTTCCCCTCAGCTGTCAGCCTGATGCTCAGGAAAATATATTAGGAAGTGCAGATTTTATAAACTACTTTGTAAAACTGCTGTAGTGCTGTTTTGCCCTTGGCATCTTTGTTATTATTTAAATGTATTATAACTTCCATTCATAAGCCTTGGCTGCTGTTCTTGTAGGTCCTGAACAAATGGCTGTTAAGAGGAAGATAAGAAATATAGATAACCTTTTTACAAGGACATGGGGTTATGGTTTTAACTAAAGGAGGGTTGATCCAGATTAGATAAAAGGAAGAATTTTTTTTTATAACAAGGGTGTAAAACACTGGAAGAGGTTGCCCAGAGAAGCTGTGGAAAGTATTTAAGGTGAAGTTGGATGGGACTTAGAGCAAATTGGTCCAGCATGAGGTGTCCCAGCCCATGGTGGGGTGGTTGGACTGGATGAATTTTAAAAGGCCCTTTCCAAGTCAAATTGTTCTATATTTCTGTGATTCCTAATGGGATGGATGGGACAGTAGAGGAGTTACTGACCTTTCAGTCTTGAATCTGGATGTGGAGCAGCCAGGATCCAAAACTGCGTTTGCTGCAAGGGCAGTGCTCACAGACAAATCACATCTCAGAGAGCCTCTGTCGTGGCACAGCCCTGCAAATGGCCCACACATTCTGCTTGTCTCCAGTCTCTGTCTTGTGCACCTTCATGCAGAAATGCAGCTGCTGCCAGGGGGGCAGGAGATGCCCTGTCCCAGCTGGAGCTGATCCAGCCAAAGGCAGGCTCGGGGGGGGCTTCCCAGGGCTGGCAGTGGGAGGACACCAGGAAAATACTGTCTGCCCTCTGCTCACCTGACCCACCTTTCTCCACCTTGGCTGGCCTGCCTGACCTCCCTGCAGTTACCACAAACCTGGACTTGGCTACATTTCTGTATTTAATTTTTTTTCTTTAAAATGCAGCATTTTTTGGTTTCTAAATGGGGACTGATGAAAGCCGTTGCTGTTCTTATTTTTCCTTTCTATGAACTGAAGTGATGACAACAGAGCTTCTAGTAAATTATAACATAGGCAGTCAGTTCCAGATTAGTTTTGAAGTTGGACTTTTTTTTTCTTTTTTTTTTCTTTTTTGGAAGGGTACAAAATACAGCCAGACAAGATTTAATTAAATACTTGTATTTCATAAGTGTAATTTATCTAGCTCAGTATGTCCTTTCCCATGGGTTTTGTTTGGACACAGGGAATTTTTAGCTTTCAGGCTGCCAGATGTGGAGAGCACTGTGTGTCCACAGCACAGGTAGAGAACAGGCAGTAGCAATGCTGGCCTGCCCACACTGCTCTCATCATGATTTTCACCCCAAGCAGCCACCTCAGGATGAGAGTTTAGCTTCCAGACTGCTTGGAATCTGGTCTCTTGCTGAGCCTGCCAGGACTGTTTTGTTTACCAACTCAAACAAGCCAACATATTTTCGTTTTATCTCTTACTACCGTGACTCAGAAATGATCCCATCTGGCTGCAGTCTTGCTGCAGCTCTTCGTGGGCTGCATCTGGAGCTCGTTGGTGTCAGTGGAGAGGGTCCCAGTGGTTTCTGTGAGTTTTGGAACAGGCCTGTAACACGTGCAAGGCCTAGAAGAAGATGTGGAGATGTGTTATCTCTGACCCTGCTGGCAAAGGAGTCACTGCTTGCCATCCTTACAGCCCAGCTCTTTGCTTCTCCCTGCCTACAGTCCTGTGGTGCTGCTGAGATCTCCTAAAAGCACAGAGCCACTGGCACGACTGATGTTCAGTCCTTGTGCCTTCCTACACCTGTGTTTGCTGCTTCCCAAGTCTTTAGCAAGCCTGGATCCAGCTCTTCCCATAGAGAAATCACATTCATACCCATGGCCTGTGCCCATGCCTTTGCAGCAGAGATACTGAAATGAGAAACTTATCTCTGTCAAAGTACTCTTCCCCACTTTCCTAGCAATTTATTTTTATTTTTCTTAGCAATTTAGCACTAACAGATTGCTCTGTAATGACTGCATGAGCTACTCTTGCATTTCTCCACATCAGCTGAAGAACACTGCAGTTTTTCTGCCAACCATCCAAGAAATCAATAAGAAAATAGTTATATTTCCATACATGGCCTGAATATTTTGTGTATGGACCTCATTCTAAGAATACATTTGCCTGGCAGCCTGGAAAATGCCAGTTGTTCTGTGTGTTATGAGAATAAAGCAAGAGCTAGTTCTTGTGATTTCTGTTGATAGGTCAGCATGGAAGGAGTTTGCTAATGCTTGTTGGGTACCTCATTTAATTCTTCATTTCACAGAGGGAAGAGCTGGCAGGGCAGGGAGTCACACAACTCTTCTTCTGCAGAGGTAATTCCTGTGGCAGAATTCCTGTGGCCTGATAGTGGGGGGAAATCCTGCCCTGTTACATGGGATAAATAAAAGATTTTTGTCTTTCATGACTTTTCATGACCTTCATTACCTTTTAGCTGTTTCATTACCTTTTACCTGTTTCATTACCTTTTACCTCTTCAACTCCTGAAAAATTAATTGCCTGGAAAAGACAGAAGACAGGATGGAGTTCCTCAAAGGGACTCTCCTCTCAGTTCCTGTGGGACCTGCTCACTGACCACATTCTGTCCTCTCTCCTTCCTGGCTCCCAAATATCAACTTTCCTCCTCAACAGACTGTGACTGTGTTTTCACAAAATTTCTTAGCCTCATAGGTGTGACTGAAGGATGTCCCATGATTAGAAAGAGAGTGAATGATGTTTGCTATAACAGATGATAGTGAATGTCACCAGGCAAAGGGGAAAAAAAAGGTAAGAGGCTTCAGTAGACATAATCAAAGTATGGCTGCAATTTGCAAGGGGAAAATGATAAACAGACCTTTGGCTGTGCTGAGATGTTCTTTTTTTTGGTCCAGGAAAATTTTTAGTATCAGGAGTTGTAGATATCACACATAGCTGGGATGGGACATCTATTCCAGATGTCAGACCCTGGTCTTGTATGTTGCAAGAAAGCATCTAATTCCTTAATTCCTTCAAATTTTGTGGATATTAGTGAAGCCCAGGGGAACTCAGCACCTTGAGGGGCTGTGCATTAATGACTGGCTCAGGAAAAGACATTGGTGTCTCAAAGTTACACATCACAAAACTTAACGCTGGTGTGCTTTTGTCTGTGAAGATTTTACATGGCATAGTTCAGGACAAGAGGCTGAAGTAATTTGGGAATCATAATTAGGAGCTACTTCACTTCCCAGGCTGCCTCATTGGCAGGTTTGTCTGCTGATGCTCATGTATCACATTCCTGGCTGTGTTTAATCAGAGTGCAGGACACCTCACCCACTAGCCTGTAGCACACAGAACTGCTTCCCAGAGAAAGACACTGGTAATAAAATACTGATTTTAATTTTGTACTGGAGGCCAACTTTGCTGGTTAACTGCAGAGGAGGAGAAGACATCCTAAGGTGGATGGAGGGTGTGACACCCCCTGTGGCAAACAGCCATGGAGGTCACTGGCAGAATGAGTCTGTTGGGACAGGGAAACAGGGAAAGGCAAGGAAAGAAAAGAAGAGAAGGGAGTAACTCATATCTGTATTCAGTTAATTTTCAAAGCTGCTCTTTCCTGTGAGTCTGGGGTTGATCGAAGGCTGGGAGAGCCAAGGGACAAGGAATGCCATGGCTGAATTTGTAAAAGAACTGGGTGTTATACCAGTCTGTTACTTTCTTGGACTTGATATTCAGAGGAGCTGTGAACTCCTGACTCCTGCTGGAGGTGAACAACTCCTGTCTAAAGCCAAAGTCCTTGCATTTTCAAAAAAATCCCTACTAATTTTCCCCTTTCTTCAGAGAAATATCTGGACTCTGAAACTACCCAAATTTTGTTCCAATTTGTCTACAGGATTAACAAAAATTTCTTTGATCAGTATTGCAAATAGTGGCTCCACTTATTGCCTCGTGTGGCTGATGGTGAGTTATAAACTGTGCAGCAAGGTTGCAAATTTTGAAGGTAGATTACATCTTTTTTGGTTCTTCTTTCTAGGGATTTACTGCAGCTTTAGTGAAAGAACAGCAAAAACATTGCTTGGAACCTGCCGCAGAGCAATTTATAGCAGCTTATAACTGTAATTCATGGAAGTTTATTATATGACCTGCCTTATGAAAGTTCACTATTAGTTCAGCATTTAGTGCTCACAGACTTGGCAAAGTTTCCTGCAAGCTGGATGCTGAACATCCGGTGAACTTTGTTTATGAACACATTTTTGTTGTATATTATGGTGTAGTATATTGTGGTTAGGAGGCTTTGGAGCCACAGGTCACCACCCAGTTGTGTGCAAGCTTGCAGGCCACTTGCCAGGGGGAATGGAGGCTCCCTGTTCAAGGATTTAGAAATAATAATAATGATAATAGTAATGATAATAATAATAATACCAACCCACCACCAATGTAATAAAACTATAAAATAATAATGATGATGATGATGAGGATGATGATGATGATGATGATGAGGATGATGATGATTTCCCCCCTTCATTGTGCTTGAAACACAGATAAAAAAGAAGAAAATGGAGAAGCTGGTGAGGACAGTGTTCTTACACACTGGAGTTGTGTCATCACTCCCCTACAGGAATTCCTCAAAGGTGCTTCTGGGGGCCTGTGAGTATAAGAGAAAATCATGGCTGGCTGATTCCAAGCCAAAGAAACTGCTAGAAAATTGAGGAGGATTTGAAAGAGAACTCTTCTGCTGTTTAGCCTTCCTCTTTTGTTTGGCTGTGGTTTATGCCATAGTGATTGACTACAGGCTCTTTTCCAAGCTGTTTATTTTGGAATGGTGCTGTCACTGTCGTGTCTCAATTACTGTGTATGTCTTGTTTTCATCTTGAAGAAGCCCAAAACAAACTGAAAGCTTCACAGACCTCTAGTTCATACACTCAGCTGTGGATGCACGGAGAGAGCCCCAAACCACTGTTTGTGTGTAAAATGGACCATTTGCACAAACATTCCTGCTGGGCAAATTGTATCTGCTCTGCATAAATAAGTGGTAGGAAGAGAAGTCTGCTCTGCCCCTGCTCTGTGATGCAGTGTAAGGGTTTGAGGCCCCTTTCCCAGATCTGTGCTTCAGAGACAGATCCTTCACTGTGTGATGGCAGTCTGTGTCTCTGAAAAGTGTCAGCAAGCTGAGCATCTTCAGTGTGTGTCTTCCTACCACTGGAAAGTACTGCTGAACTTGGGCAGCCCAAATTAAGACTCTTATTTATATCCTGATGGGAGGAAACCACTGAGAAGGTGAGCTTAGGAGAACTCTGCTGCTGAGCCACCAGAGATGGGCATCATGTGCAAGGCATCACCGTGAAAGAGCTTCTCCACTGAGCCATCAGTGGAAAGCATTCATGCTCTCTGTGGTGCCTTTCTAAACAGAAACTTTGTTCCCTACTTTCATCTTACTAAGCAGAGAAGCCCAGAGTGTCCAGCAGAAGTTTAAAATCACTAAAGAGAAAGAGGCATATTTAATTCAGCCTGTTTTAGGGAGGCAGCTCATTCAGTACTGAAGACAGCAACATGGATCTCACAAATATGGGAGAGGACATGAGAGACTGATGAAATGGCATCCTGAATGTAGGTGGGACAGCCTGGGGTGATGAGGGTGAGCCCTGTGTTCAAACTGTAGCAATGTAATCAATCTCATGCCAGTTGGGATAAATTAATAAACTCTAACATTTGCCTCGACTGTGCAGCCAAACCTGCATTTGCATTAACATTAAAGAGCCAGAGTCATTTTCTGCAGAGTGTATGGTTCTCCCAAGAGAGTCAGCATTCCATTGAGAAATGCTGTTGGGAGAAGCCACCACATGAAGGTCATTTCTCACAATATCTCAGAGAATTGTGGCACTGTACCATCAGAGTGTCTGGGATTATTGTGACTTCTACTGTTACTAGGACTTCTGGAAAACTCATTTAATATACTATTAAATCCCTGTGATTAAATTCCTTCTCCTGATGTCCCAGCGCAAATTAAAATAATGAGGAAGGCACAAACACATTGTCATATAAGTAATGCTGGTAATTTTTATAGGCTCAAAACACTTCTGTGGCAAGGCCACCAAAGAGAGCATGTCTCAGTGAAATTTGAAAATATATTATGAAGGCCACAGTATTGTTCCCCTGTGGGATGTGCAGACTACCTCCTTAAGGCATAAAAGGCATAGTCTGATGAGAAATGAATGCTTGTACAAGTGGGAATTCAGAGCCCTCAGTTAAGCTTTACCTTGAATTATCTTTCAGCTTTTTTTCCTGTAAATATAAAGGGGATTGACCGTGAAAGTGGACATTTAATTAGGCAAATAATTCTCTTATTCCCTGCATTCAGTCTTAAAAAGAAAATATTTCTAATGATTTCTTAAGGAGTGAAAATATTAATTTAAAAATGCTGTTAATTTACAGGATTGGTTGGGAGGTTCTAATCTAAATTGTACCACAGTTAGCCATCAAGAGAGACTGCAATTTATTCTCTAAAACATCACCACTGGCCACACACCTTCAGTGATGTGACCTTGGACAAAGATCTCAGCCAAGCTCTCCAGCTGGTAGACCCAGATGAACTTCAGAGTACTTGGCAGCTGAGAGAACACCTATTTTTTTATAGGATTATTTCCTTTCCATTCTTAGCCCAGCTGATGAGTAGGAAAAGAGCCATCTCCAAGACAGAGTTGTAAAGCACCACAAAACTGTAGTGTTGTTTGAACAGAACAAAACAGTTCCTCAAACACTTATTTATGAGCTTATTTTAGACTATTGTGGTATTGAATTATGAAAGGGAGGTGGTTTTTAATCTGTTTTCTACATTTCTGTTTTGATTTGTTTTTCTGAGTTGTTGGCAATGGTAATGACCTTGTTTGTATCAGAACTGGAAAGGGGATAGAAGAGTGAGGTGAGATTGCTTGGACACATTGATATGGTTTCAGTTTTTTCAGCAGAGAAGCAAACATTAGTGATTGTTAACACTTACATGTGCCCAGATGTTACACACACACAGACATAAAAGCTATTAATAAAATTATTTCTTGAAGTTAACAAATTGCTCACGTCGTGAAAACTTGGCTGGCTTCCAGTTTTCCATAACTGGGGTAGTCTGAGCTAATTGGGATAAAATGAAAACTATCCTCAAGCTTCTGCCAAACACATTGAGATTTAAAAAAAAAAATCTGTTCAACATTTGTCCCTCTGTATTTTTCATCTTCTCTTGCCTCTGGATACCAGGCAGGACTTAAATATATATTCATATCCAGGCTATCCAGTTATAATTAATGATAAAAAGGATTTTGTGAAAGTGGTTAAACATAGAGCTTCAGAACTTACTATACCCTATAAAAATGTTAGAAATCAGACCTCTGCAGGTTATTCTTCCTTCTGTCTTCATCATAACTTTTAGGTCTTTCAAGCACTCAGAGCTGAGTCATAGGTAGAATACTAAACTGTATGGATGCTGGCCCAGCAGGCTCTTGTTTCTAAGCAAAAATGATGAACAAGAGAAAAGCAGAGACATTCATCTACCTGAGGTCCTGATGCACCAGCATCAGGAATGGGTGGTCTGGTGGAAGTTGCTGGATCTGCTGTGTGCGTGCCATGGATCTGTGCTCCTTCCATAAGCTTGAGCTGAGCTCAGGCATATGTGACAGTGCATACATTGATAAGCATGTGGAGATTAACCACTTCTCCCAGCAGCTGGTATCTGGGGCCTTTGGCTTGTTAGAAGGTCTGCAGATAACTTGGATTTCACTTAAATCCTGTTTAGGCTTAAGCATCAGCTGAGATGTAGTAACTGTCAGGGTGTGTGCTCCCACTCCATGGCTAATGTGAAAGAATGTAATTTATCTGAAACTCCTTCCACTGTGGGTTAAGCTAGATGGCAATAATTCACATTTGCTGGGTGAGGATAGCCTGCCTCAGCTACCATAACTAAGTTGATTTGCTCCTGAATCAGAGGAACGTGCCTCTGTGCCTGTGCCTGCAGTAACAGCAGCATCATTTGGTCCTAATCTTCGGATGGAAACACTCAGTCCTGTTGAACCATGAGGAGAACCACAATCTCTTCTGCTCCTGCCATAATCAGAGCTCTCATAACTTTTGAAGAGCTCATGAGCCCTCTCTGGTGCTTTGAGACGAGGCAGGTCTGCATGTGCACGTAGCTACAAAGTCCAGAATGGCTTTTACTGTAAATTATTTAATCTCTTTCCTTTCCCAGTAGGTCAGTGCTCCATGACTCACGCCAGCCCTGAGGAACACATCTATCTGGCCGAACGTCTGCAGATTACTCTGAATCCTCTCCAGACATTTTGGGCAAATATACAACACCCCAACGAGTTGTATCTGCACCAGTGCTTCCCTACAACACAACTTCCTGTGCTCAACCAAGATAAACAGTGGAAGAGCATCCTGTTGTGCCACGAGAAGAGGCTTCAGTTCTTGTATTTGTTTTAAAATATTTAGATTTAGCAAATCTCTGCAGAAAATAGGAAATGCCTGACTTACCCGAGCAGCCGCTGCAATCCCATCCTCGCCAGCAGCCTGGGCTCAGTCCCTTGATGTCCTGGCAGGCTGTGCAAAGGGACCACAGGCCTGGGGGTCCCTGCTGAGCAAAGACAACCCTGGGACTCGGGCAGGAGAGCTCACTGTGTGTGTCTGCCTGCCAGGCACAGTTGTTTGTGCTCAGCAAGCCCTCTAGGAAGGTCTGTGATTCTTCGATCGCCTTGCTCCGCGCTGTGTGGGCTCACGAGCCCCACGACTCATCAGGTCATTGAACAGGGGTTTATTGTGATGGAGCACTGGGACAACAGTGAGAAACTCATCCTTAAGAAGCTGGACAACAAATATCCCAGGAAGAAAGCCCAAATCATGGTTCTCTGAGGAGGTTTGGACCTCAGTGAAGGCCACAACAGAGTGCGCCCAGGAGCCCCCTCTATGGGAACACCTCGCATGTTCCATACTCAGCCACACCAAGTTAAGCAATTAGAAGACAGGGGCACAAGAAATCCCACAGCAAAACCTGGGGTTTGAGGTCTCCAGGTCTGTTGTGACATCCTCAGGTGGCTGAGGATGTTATATTGGATGAAAACCAAAATGTCAGTTCTTGTTACACATCTGGAGACATCTGCACAGAAAGATGAAGGAGTAAAGCATGAATTCATGCATGTCTGTCTTTCTGGGGGGAGTTGGGAAAAAATCCCAGTATTTGACTTCCTCTGTAAAGGAGAAAGAAAATACTCATGTTTCAGAAAAGTGTAGTATAAAAAAAGTAGGTGAAAACTCCTTTTAACCACAGTATGGCCATGCAGGGGTGGGCACAGCTGTGATCCACCACAGTGACAATATTGCATCCTGCTGGTGCCACAGTGTGTGTGTGTGTGTGCACATGTTAAAATTATGCCCCTCAGCCCCTGTAATCAAATGTTTCCATCTCTAGATTAACAGATATTCAGGCATTTGTTTGCCTGTGCCTATCCTTGGCTTTCCTGTGGTAATTAGGCTTTTGCTACACAGAAGTTTAAAAAACCTTTGATAGCAAATCCCTTCTTTAGTAAAGGAAGAAAAGATAGGCAATAGGGCAAGACACAGGCACAGAAACTAGAGATTTTCCAGACTAGTAGCAAAAGGATCACCCCACTTCCATCAGAGCAGTGTGAGATCTTTGAACAATGCAAAAAATAAAATAATTCAACTCCCAAGATTACCATGGAGTAATGATTACCAACATCAGATTAATTATACTTGACACTTTAGAGCCAAATGAAATGACTGTCTAATTAAAAGCACAGCATCACCTTAATGAAACAGACCTCCCTTGTCACATCACAGGAGGCTTTATAGCTTCCCTCCCCGGCCTCTATTCTTTGAATCCAAGTTCAAATTCAAGGGAAAGTTTGCTTATGGATTGGGTCCAGATGTGTCTGATGTTTTAACATTTATTTTCAGCAGTTCCCTCTGCACGACAGATTTGGGCTCTTTCTGAGCATGCTCTTGTTTCCTCTGACACGATATTGGGCTGTGCTGTCAGCCTGAGTTTGGAAAGTGGTGGTGGTGGTGTCACTTCCAAATCCTACTGATCTGGAGCACATAAAAAGACTTTTTCCAGACAAATATGAATTCTCTTCTCTGTGGAATTAAAATTTGAACTCTTTATGCCTGTAACTAAACTTGACAAGATGCTTTGACTAAGGGAAATTAGCTTAGTTCCTTTGATTTGCTCTGGATATATGCCAGCTGATCCAAGTTATAGCCCTACTAAGAGGAGCAGAATGGTATCCCAAATAGCATTTAGGCCACTGGAGAACCTCTGTGGGCCTCCTAGAATGCTCAGTCTTTCTAGTCATGAGGACAGGAGTCCCAACTATGACCACTTTTATGGGATTCAGCAGTGGCTCCTGACTTGATGTTGGTTCATGAATATGTGTGTGGATGCACACAATTGCATCTCCTTGGTGGAACTGACAAATATTTTTTAAGATGTCCCTTGAATTACAACTCTAGAATCCTTCTAGAGCCCCCTCAGCATGTCATTCAGCACATGCCTCACCAGTGCTCAGGTCTCCTGGGCTCTCTCTTTGTTGCTTTATAGTCATATTTCCTGAGAAACACTTCTGTAGTCACACATTCAAAAAACACACTCCTTTCATCCAGGAGAACCTCAAAAAACCAGTAAAAATATTTTCCCTAAATTATTATTTGTGTCATGTTGCCACTTGTTTCCATAATTTTACAGCATAACCCACTTCTGGGCTTATGTTTGCTGTGTTAGTTGTAAATTGTTTGAGGAGATGTCTATCTTTGCACCCCTTGTTTGTACTGCATCAACCACTGCAGGTATTCTGGTGCTGGGCACTGCACTGGCAGTGACACCAGAGCAATAATCCAACTGCAATTTGATAGCAGTACAAGGATTCATTAAAAAAAAAGCTTGTTGATATGTGGTTCCAGTTATCTTTTCAAACACTCTATGACCATTCTATTCCACTATCACATAGTGTTTGACCTCATCCCTCCAGAGCAGGTTGTGATGAAATTCTCCTCAGTACTATAGTGCTCTTGTGACTTTGCTGTTCAATATAATGTCAAAGCCCCAAAGCTTTTTATCTTCTGACACCCTGGAACAAGCAAAGGTAGAAGAAATGTGGAGCTGTGGTTGAAATGGGCTTGTGTAAAATTAAGAGGAGAAAACTGGGGGCAGGTTTCAGAAGGCAGAGGTTCCCTTACACAGGCCCTTAGCTCTTATTCCAGGGAACAAGGAGCTCCTTTCTCCAGGGCTATTTACTATCAGTGTTTTCCATTGAATATTTATGATAACAAAATGACAGCAGGAAACCTGAGCCCTGTCTGAGTCTGGGAGTGGGAAGAACCTTCACAGCATGTACTTGTAAACTGCAAACTGGCATGCATAGATTTAGAGTGTGGTTTCCTTTTTTCCTTCAGAGCTGTGGCAGGGTGTGTGCTCTGCCAAAGGACAGTTCCAAGAGGTGGTGCAGCAGGAAGAGAGAAGTTGTGTCACCCTTATCAGAGCCTGGAGCTCACATGGCTTTGGGTAACTTCAGTGGAAAGAGGTGGGAGGCACCCTCCAGTAAATTTGGTCCATGGGAACAAAGCTTATAGGACTGGAAGTGCTCCAGCAGAGTTCAGCTCCAGATGACAAAGAGAGCAGCCTTATATAATGTTAGCCATAAATGTATCAAATCCTTATAAATGTTCTTTTTCTTTGTTTGTTTGTTTTGTCCTGTTTTTTCCTTGTAGGAACTTCATTTAGGGATTGTATTTTAACTTGTAGCCTCAATTATCTCATCCATGAAGCATCATTCACCACTTCCTGCTTTGCTGCCATGTTTTATTAAATAGTTAAAGTGTCAGCTTTTCCTCCACTAACTCAATGCTTTCTGCTTTGAATTACAGCTGAGACATGCCTGCAAATTCAGGAAAGATTTGGGATCTGTGATTTACTAGATAGTGTATGAGCTTTTCTTCTCGTATTGAAAACATTTTTTGAAGCATGAGGTGCATTCTTTGCTGGTAGGTTGTGACTTACTGCAGCCCTGTTTTTAATATGGACACTGCTTTTGGCATTCCATAGAATTTTCCTGATGTAGCAGGATTTACAGAAATCAGTATTAGTGAGCTCTGGAAGGGCATCTCCTTAATCAAATACATGTAAAAACAGGATACTGTTGTGTTCACTGCTTTCCCCATGAGCTTGGAAATGATTTTCCTCTAGTGGTCTGGATGAGCTCTTGTCTGGCAGTTCTCATGTTTTAACTTCTTCAAATTTTTGACCTAAAAGTCATGTCACTGTATCACAACTGCAAATACAATTCCTCATTTTGATGGAAGGAAGTGAGTCATTAACAGGCAGCTTTCAAAAGTTTTCTGGAGTTTGACCTGAGTCAGCAACAGACACTGTCCTCTCCTCAGTGGACTGTATCTCAAGATATACTAATATAATCAGTAAACATCCTGGAATTTAGCATTTGGGTCACACTATCTCAATATTTATTGTTTTGTTTGGTTTTTACTGGCCTTTTAGAAGAAAACAAAGGCATTGGTAACTACATGATGCAGCCCAGAGACCTCAACAAGGGTGAAATTTGATGTCTGAAAAGGCCTACAGAACTTTGAGTTTGGAGGAATGTGAAGAAATTCATGATAGGCAGGGCAGTACCCTGATGTTGCTATGGAAATGTGGAGGTCAAGCCCAGACCAAGTGAATTCAGGCAGGGTTTTGCCTTGGTCCCCTGGATTTTGATGGCACTACCTCCCTCCTGAGATGGTGCTGACCCTGCTAGAGCTGCCCAATTTCACACCTGGTTACCAGAGGATCCCTCTGCAATATGGGAATGACAATCCTTGCATTGCTGAGAGGTCCAGGACAGTGATTTTGAGGAATGAGGCCTCATCATACAGGTCAAGGAAAAGCTTGGCAAGGCAACCTACAGCTGTGGGAAACAAACACCTTTCTTTGAAAATAATGTCCTACAACACTTGAGGTACACAGCCATATAATTATTATTTTTAAATGTGAATTCAGATGCCTTTTAAACACATTGGTGGGAGAGCTTATCTGGATCCAGGTTAATGGAAAGGCATATTTTTAGCTTGGGATGGTGAAACCTTGGTGTAGAGCCAGCTGGTTAAATTTTCTCTGTATAAGAGTAGGACCTCCTGTGCTGCAGACCTCATCATAAAATTACTGGGTTCAAAGTTTTTGTGTTGAAACTGAAAATCAATTTGCTGTTCAATCTGTGATGCAGACTTGGCTCTGCATCTACGACTGGAGGTTGAATTGTTGAGTATGTGAGAGTTAAATACATACAGGTGTGATCCCTTTAATTTTATCAGAACCTGCCTCAAAGGAAGTATCATTACACCTTTAATGCTCAACTTTGAAGCAGGAAAATGAAATGAAAAATACATTCATATTCACAGCTGGTAGCCAGCTTATCTTCTGAAGCATGACAGCTGCTTTTCTTTCCCACTTGGTCTTTGGGCTAGTCTAAAAGATGTGCAAACCTGACTGAAGAAAGATCTCTTATAGCCTTCTAAAATATTGACAGACTTCATCTTTTGGCCTGAATTAGAAAGGGAGAGCACCAAAAATTTGAATAATTTGAATGTTTTCTGCATCTAGAGTGGAGCTCAATGATCTTCTCTGCTTATCTTTGCTGTCCCATGCAGTCATAACAATTACAGCTCCACTTGGACCACTAAATGCACAGGTATCTTCAAAATGCTTGTTAATACCACAGCAGTGCTGACCAGAGTGCAAAAACTGTGCCAAGAATCCTCTTTGACAGAAATAATTATCAAAAACTGGCTGTACGCTGTGGTTTTATTTTACACAGTTGACTTTTCCCTCATAATGGTCACACGCCTAGAAACTCCTTAGTTTTTTTTTTAAATACCATTTTTTAATCTAATAAATTAAATGTTCTTCTAATTATTAAAAAAAACCTCACATTGCCCAGGAGAACTGCAATTTCCTTTCTGTTCTCTAGCAGGCTGTAAAGGGGCATTCAGCATGAGCACTGGAGTGACTGAGGGATCAGTAAAATCATTAAATTCTCCTCACATTTTTTCTTGTAAACAGAGACACTATGATTGAAAACTGTTCAGTACTTTGTTGTGGAGGTGCTCAAGGCACTGCATGAAAGGTAAAATAGAAAAGACAACTTCTGTCAAAGAGACTGTTAGGTCAGAATCAGGCAGCCATGAACCCTGGAACTCAGAAAAAACTTAAATTTTGTGGCTGCTCTGCTGCTCTATCTGTGGTAGGACAGCAATCCAATCTCCATCCTAGAAAAAAGGTCTTCTCTTGGAGCAGTTTTCCCAGGCAGCCTGAGCTGAGCTCCTGCTGTCATGGCCCTGTCCCACAAAGCCACTTCTCCTTGAGCTCAGCATGGCCTAATGCTTCTCTGTCATTAAGGGTATTTTCAATGGAATGAAACTGTTCACGTTAATCCCAAAGGCTCCCCACAGCTCCTGCTCACTGTATTTATCTCTGTATTTATCATACTTGGCTCACATCCTCAGATATGAGGCTCTTCCTAGCAGCCTTTTCAGGGCAGGTTGGGGAACCCTCCCTGCAGGACAGAGCCCTGTGACAAAGCCCTCCTCAGTGTAGCATCTGCACTGCTAAATTTGTGATTTGCCAACATATTGGTCTGCCTAGTAATCCACAGGTACTTTCTGTGGCTGGTGGAGGCTTTGGAGGATGGGGAAACCCTCTCCCCACAAGGCAGATAATTCCCTGGGCAAAGACTCCTGGTGGTCATGAGTTTTGTATCTACGAGTGCTGCTGGCACATTTTTATTTTAAAACAGATCTGAGGGGGGACAGCTGGTCAGAAACCTGGCTAATCTAACCTGTTGGGAGTTCAGTGGTTTTGTTGTACAGGGCTGAGGACCTGGCCAGCAGTGGAGGGTGACCAGAGGTGACAGGAGCTCACCCTAGTCAGATTCTTATGCCACAAAGCAAGTGGTGACAGCTCATTTCAAAGGAGACAGTGGAGTGAATGCATTGCTGCTTACAAGTGTTTTGAAGAAAGTGCTATGTCTGCATGATGAATTTTGGTATAAAAAGACACAAAGGAAAACCAAGAAAAGCATGGAAGCCATTTCTTAGATAAAAGGCAAAGTTTCTTACATGGGAAACACTTGAAAGGCTGCAAAAAAATGCATCATCACAGTAAAATATCTGTGGGGCTGGATTCCCCAGGCTTCTCTCTGTGCTCTCTCAGGAAAGTCAGACTCCTGATTCCTCAAATGCTTTATTTCTTAAATTCAGAAAATATGCATGTACCAGCATATCATTCTAATTAACATGAATTTACATAATTCCATATTACCAACTACTGTGGCATTCAGAAAAAAAAAAAACCCTCAGTTTTAGTTTCTGGAATGTAGTGCCTGTTTCCCATTTGTGATGTGGATGTTTCCTATCATCTGGCAGTGTAAGAGCATTGACAAGGAACAGACACATAACTCACATCAGGCAGCAAAATATCACCTGGGAGGAGGGAACAAGCCTTGTCCTCAGTGCTTTTTGGTTTGGGATCTGCACTGCCCCAGTTCTATAAACCCACAGCCTTCATGGGGCTGTGACTGTAATCAGTGTTCTGTAAATGAGGCACACTGGGGGTGAAGCCCAGAGCCTGCTCCTTTCTCTCTGCTGCTCTCTCACACCAGTGCCTGGGGGTATCACCCTTGGCTTTCCACAGCCACTCTCTGAATTTTTTCATTCCCTTCACCACTTATCTAAAGAGGCTCACGGAGATAATTTTCCGTGTCAGCAGCTAATCTGATCTGAGATCATGTTACTGAACTTTCTACACAAATCTGCTCTTTTTTTCACAGCCTTCTTTAGTGACCTCAAACCCACTGGCTGTTACCAAAGCCTACACCTGAAAGATGCAATTCATTTTTGCCCAGCATTTTATACCAGGAGTCACAGATCTGCTCCTCTAAGCCTTGTTTTCTGTCCAGGGACATAATGAAGCTGTGGGCCCTCTTTACCTCCTGGTTACATAAAGGATTAAATCATTATATTTGGCAGACAGAGGCTCCTCTCTGGTGCTGAACACCCCAGGTCTAATCTCATTTACCATTTGTGTGTTGAAAGAACTTGAATAATTTCAGAACAACCGGTCTTGAGTTAAATTGGTCAAGCTGAAAACGGTGTCAGGCCCCTGTTGATTTATTTATTTGCTCTGTCAGTAGTCATCTCAGTTCTTGACTCAGTCAAATGAAATACTGCCTGATCTGCACAGCCAAGAAAACAGTTACAGTGAAACGATTTTTGCATTCAGATATGATACCTGACTTAATTTATGGTCCCATTTTGTCTTTCTACTTGTTAGACACAAGTGTATTGCTGTTCCCTCCAACCTAGACCTTGCAGATAAATTATCCTTAATCTCATCTGATTTCTTTCTGTGCTGCAGTGCAGACATCCCTTCAGACAGCAAATCCTTCCTGATCTACCAAGGCTTCTCCACTGAGCTCAGTAATTCACATTCCTCTTTATCCACTAGGAGCTTGAACTTTCACTTAAATTTATGGTATTTCGAAAAGCCCTTGCTTTCTCTAAAATGTTTGTATAAAAACTTATTTTGAAAATATTCAGCACATATATTTTTATGTTTGTCTGAAAATGAATACTAATTAACAGTTTAATTTTAATATTTTTAAAAGAAAAATAATACTGAAAATTAATACCTGTGGGTTTTCTGTTTGTTTGTTTGTTTGGTTGGTTTGGTTTTTTTTTAAACTGATGTCTGTGTGGAAAACATTTATTTTGCTCAATATTTTCTCAAGAATATCTCCTGCTTTACATTTGACATACAATGTCAAAATAAAGTGAAACCTTTGTTAGGAAAACTCCTGAACTCTGAAGTTCCAGCCAAAGTCCAGGTCACAGTTTTATAATTTGATCTCAGCTCTGCAAATACAATTCTCATTAGGGGGATTTTAACTGTTTGTTGTAGTTTGTAGATGCCTTGAGATGGGCTGTCTGTGGGTTTAAACTGGAATAGGTCGTTTGCATGGTTTTGCTACAGTTAATGGTTTGCCTCTACCATGCCAATGGGTTTGTTCCCCAAAAGAAAAGCATAATTTAGCTGTACTCTTATTTCCATGGGAAAACTATGATGCCATGTCCTAGTTCTACCATACCTGCTACTGGATTGTGTCCTTCTGTACCCGAGCAGGGTCAGGATTCACAGCCTCAAAGATGGCCATTCAAATATGGTGTAATACTCCAACAAATCCATCAGTTTAAGCTCTGTGCCTGTTTTTTCCACTCTGATTTTTCATTTTTGACACAAGGAATCTGGAATCCTGAGCTGCTAATCGTAGCCACCTCTCTTCTAGCAGGATGAGCATCCATCACCTCTTTACAGGGCAGTTCTGCAGAATCAAGGAAGCCCAGAACTTCTGCTCACAGATGAGCACATTTTTTCAGCTCTGCAGTGCTTTATGACTCCCGGTGTGTCAGTAAGAGGTGATGTATATGTAACTCTCAGGCTGGATCAGCAGCTATTTCTCCACACTCCAGGTCTTGCTCTGTCCTGGTTTTGTTTGCCCTTATGGTAGGTTCTGTGATCTTTCAGCAAACTTTCAGCCTTTCCCTCCTGGTCCTGCCATTAAACCTCTGCATGGATTTGTACACAGCACTGCCAGAGGGTTTATGGCTTAATGTTGTTGTGCAGAGATATTTTGCCATTGTAACATGGTAATTTCAGGACAGAAACCAGTGAAAATGACATCCCAAGTCCTGTCCTTTTCTTAGGGGCCCTTTGCCCTTATCACTAAGGCCATGTTTTTTGAAGTTGGAAAGATTTTTTGGGGAGATTTTGGTTTTGAGGAAGTCGATGAAAGGTTAAAAAAGCCCGAACCCAAATGTTGTGTTCACTCAGTTTAATAGAAGTAAAAAAAAAATCTTCACCACACACACACACAACAACAACAACAACAACAACAACAAAAGAAAAAAATAAAAAAAAAAGAAAAAAGAAAAAAAAGAAAAAAGAAGAGAAAAATCTATCTATAAATCTTTACCCTTCTTTCTCCATCATGCCCAACTTTGAGAGCTCCTGTTGGATGTTTAACACAGAGTCTGTCTGCTCTGCTTTGAGCCTACCTCATTCCTGGTGAGGTGTGTTGTCTCACTGAGAAGTTGTTCCTGGTTTTCTGTCATCCTACTGTGAAGTTGTTCCTGGTTTCTCTCGCTGAAGACACTTTTCCATTTTTAAATATCTGAATATTCAAAGAGAGGCAGACCCAGCTGATTCCTCATGCACTTTCAGGTGGATGAGGTTACTACTACACTGACTTTCAGCCTTTCTGCAGCTAAACAAACATTGTATTTCTTTGTTAACCACAATAAATGACCTTCAAAGCCAGGAGCCTCACACACCTGGGCTGGGAAGAGTGCATATCATGCCTAAATGTGCAGTGAGCTGGAGCAATACTAAAGTAGCCTCTAAATCCTACACCTATCCATTGGAAAGTTCCTACCCCGAGATTTCTGAGTCCTGCTTAGCTCCTGGAAGAGCTGGAGTGTAATTACTGTGTAGTTACTTTGCTGGCTTGGACAGCAGATGCTTCTTGGCTTCCTGCTGACAGACTTGAGCAGGTAAGTCCCCTCTGGATGCTGGGAAGAATGCCAGCTCAGGAAATAAAGCATGGAGGAGGCTTGGGGGAGTTGTTTCTGCCTGGACAGAAAGCAAAGCTGCTGCTGGTGCATCACACTGCTGGTTGTGGGATGGAGAGTGCTTTTTGCTCCTCTCCAGTGAGAAACACCTTGGGGTCCCTGTGAGTGCTCCTTCCAGACAGTGCTGCAGGCTGGGCTCACAAACTAACAGGGGAGTCTGGGTTCTGGGGGCCTGGTGACACACAAAAGGGAACAACTAGGAGTCATCTTCATAATTATTTTATAACAACAGAATCCCCCCAGTATATAAGTACAGGTTCTCATATCTGTATCCACATCCTTTTCCATCTCTATTTCCATCTACACCCAAATCTACATCTTGCACTGCCACAGACCCACGTCACCCGAGCACTGGGGACCTCAGTGGCTCTGCCCACACCCCGTGTCCTCCCCAGCTGCTGTGAGGGTGGCTTTTGGCACTTTCCTTCAGGTTCAGGGAACAGTCCACCTTTGGCAAGCCTTGGATGTGGGGCAGGGGGTGAGAGGGTCTGCTGGGGCTGCAGCACAGCCCCTGTGGAGCACTGCCTCCACCCTTGCCTCAGGTTTAGCAAACACAAACCCTGTGTCCTCAGGAGCTAGTGACACAGGCAGAGGTTGTGCCACCACTATGAAATTACTGGAAGAGCTGCGTTAAGCCATATCACCTCTGACCAAAACAGCTCAGCAGTTGTTGATTTAGATGAGTCCATGGGGTGGTGGTGCTGTGTGCATGTAATGTAAAGTCATTTCTTCTCTGAGATGTGCTGCAGAGACCACAGGTTATTGTCTGCTTTGGAAGGCAATTTCTTTATTTGAACTGCAGGCAGCAGAACAGACTGGTTGTTGGAGTTTACAAAAGGCTGTCATGGCTCTGCTATGTCATTTTTAAATAAACACGTTTTAGTCATTAAGTACACACTCTTAAAGCCTCAGCAAGAAGAACACCAGAATTATTAGTCAAGCTTTAATTCATCTGGTATGAGTTACAGCTGAACTAAAGCATGTGGTAAATAAGAGGAGTTATTTTCCAAGGACAATTTATCTGTGATAACCTCTAACACAGAAGGAGCCCAAACTCTTAACTATACCCATTCTCTCTACACATTTTGGTTTTGCTTCTCGTGTTGCTACTCTTTATTATACAGCTCAAGAGAGGACCAGGGGATGTAATTGATCTCTTGAGGTTCCTTTGAGCCCTCCATTTCCATGATTGAATGAGCCTATGAATTGTTATAGTCACCATCACACAAACAAATGTTTTATTAAGCACCAGTAAATTGCTACAATAGCAAACCAAAGTTGTGTTTGTACCATATTTCACAAATCACAGACAGCAAGGAGTATCTTTTATAAGTGGGCATTTTCATTCCTCCACTATGCCCATATCCCTGTGGTTTCTTGTTTCATTTGGTTTGTAGGGTATGTGAAGGGGTCCTGCCTCTCTGAAAGAATACCTTTTCCAAACATAGCTGTTAATTTATAAATGGTTGGCTGGGAAGCTCCTTTACTGTGCCCAGCTTTGAACCCATCTATGTAGGCCACAAAATATTGAGGGGGAGTCAAGGAGGAGAAGTATTGAGTGGATAGTGCATGTGGTGGAATACATTTCATGCCTCTGAAAGTAATGACATTAATTTAATTAAAAATCCACACTGGTCGCTACAATTTATAGGCCAACATGGCTAATATTGTTATGCTTATGTAAGCAGAGAAATTAATTAAAACTTTGAAACTTTCTCGTTGGCATAATGAAAGATTCTTTTACACTGGTGAGAGATTAAGGAAACTTTCTTGGTGGCCTTTTTTACAGAAAGGCAAAGAAACCCTCCCTGCCCCACTTTCAAAAGCAGGGAGTGTTTAATTAAAAACAGGAGAAAAAGTGGGTAAATGAAAGAAGCAAGAAATAGCTTTGTTAATGCATTAGCTCTGAAGAAAGGGCCTGGGAGGATTTTGACACTGGCTCTGCTGGTGTGAGAGAGAAATGGGAGCATCATTTGTTACAGGAGCTGGGGTGGTGGGATGCTGAGAGAGGGACTGGGACAGGGGAGCACAAGAGAGGGGGATGAGCTCCCTGTGGCAGAGTTACAAGATCCTGTAGACATGGAATTGCATGGGATATCTTCCCTCCAGCTCTCAGGAAAAGGATGCTGCTGTGTGGTTCTTCTTCTCAGAGCTCTCTTCACACTTTTCCTTTAGTTCCCACATCTGCTGTTACCTTTCTGAACACATGGAGGTATCACTGGGAGCTAGACAGCCACAGAAGATTTTTTAATAGTCACAGTGAAACGTTTCTATTTGGAAAAATAAATCCATCTAGTGCTGCAAAAAAAAAAAATGGGCCCATTTAATTATAGTTATAGTTATAGTTATAGTTATAGTTATAGTTATAGTTATAGTTATAGTTATAGTTAGAGTTAGAGTTAGAGTTAGAGTTAGAGTTAGAGTTAGAGTTAGAGTTAGAGTTAGAGTTAGAGTTAGAGTGATATAGATATAGATATAGATGATATAGATATACATATAGATATAGATATAGATATACATATAGATATAGATATACATATACATATGCATATACATAGATATACATATTTTAGTCTTTTAACCTTCCTGAGGATGGCAAGTGGAGAGGGAGGTGCTGAGCTCTTCTTCCTGGGATCCAGTAACAGGATGCATGGGAATGGTTCAAAGCTGCTCCAGGGGAGGTTCAGACTGAACATTAGGAAATATTTCTTTACCATGGTGCTGGTCAAACACTGGAACAGGCTTTCCAGAGAGGTGGTCAATGCCCCAGGCCTGTCAGTAATTGGGGCATTTAGACAATGCCCTTAATAGAATAATTTAATTTTTGTTCAGCCCAGAGTTGGTCAGTGGGGCTGATAGTCATTGTAGGTCCTTTCCAACTGCAAGTATTCTGTTCTATCCTACATGGACATCCATTCAGGGTACAGCTGTTGGTGTGGGTTCCTCTGAGCCCAGACTGCCTCACTGAAGCACCTGGAGTCCCTGCAGAGTTTTTTGATGTAACAAGAAAATCCTGTGAATGCTCTGACTCAGGACAAGGACAGGCCCAGGCCTTCCCAGCAGCTTGAGCCAAGAAAGGAGTAAATGGTGAGGGCTTAACTGTGCCAAGCTGAATACATCTGGAACCTGAGCTCCCTTGTGGGGTGGGGAATTACAGGAGGGGGTTGATATTATTTGTATGTAAGGCGTGGAAGCAAATTCCAGCAATAGAACAGCTGAAATCACAGAATTTTGTAGCTCTGGATATTGCTCAGGAGTCTCTTCTGCTGTAATTTTCCCTTTTGACATAATGATACATAAAACTCAGTAAAAGAGAAAAGAAAATAATTCACTTCTAACTAGATCAGCAAGGTCAACATAAGTGCATTGCATATTTGAAGAGCAAGAATGGAACTCCTGGAGCTGTTTGGGCCTCAAGTTGTTATCTGAATCTTCCCAATCTGAATGCCTTGCTGGAAACCCAGCAGCTAATTGTGCCTTTGCATGGGTGTCCCACGTTCCTCTGGAAGGAGAAAGGTCCATGCTGGCTGGTTCAGTCAAGGGTGTTGAGGAAAGCTCCAACACAACCAAGAGGATTTTAGGGTCTGCAAGTCCAAACGGTTAAATGGGGAAAAAGAATTATGCAGCATTCATTAAAGATTCAAGCTCTTTATCAAGCCATGCTGTGCCCTTATCTCGTCCCCCTCCCCTGAAAAACCATGCTGCATGCCAAATGTGCTCTCCCCAACATCAGGCTAATAGAAGCCACTGCTTTTCCTCAGAACTAGATATACTTGGTATTCAGGTGCCTTTTGTGAGCTGTTCCTCACCCTCAAGCTGCCCTGACAGTGTTAATTCCTCATGATGGCAGGTGAGATGGGCCTTTTTTTTGAGATTTCAGCACAGTGTGACCACAGCGTAACACTCACCCTCAGGTCCAAGATCCCACATGCATATCTTCCTTCCAAATATTAGAACAGCATCCCAGCTGCCAAAAGAATCAGAAAACATTGAATCTGGGTAAGATTTAGGCTATGGATGAGAGTTTGTCTGCCCAGACAGAGCTGTATTTCCCTTGCCTGGCTGCATTCTGAAACAGCCACTCTGAACCATCCCTCACCTCCTTCATCTCTCTACACTCTTGGGATGACAATGGTGATCCTTCTGAGTCTGTCCCAGCTCAGACCTTTCTGTGATTCTGTGAAATAACCAGGGGCGTGGTTCTGCTGAAGACTTTGGAGTCCTCTTATAGAAATCAGAATTTCCTCAAACAGAGAAGGCTGTTTTGGAAGAGAGTCAATGTGTCAATCAAGGCAACTGTGGGAAGGAGGTGCATCCCCTTCAGCACAGACATGAGGGCAGCAGCACTAAAGGAAAGGAGAACAGAGCATCTCAGTGTGTCCTGGAAGTCTGTAAGGAAGGACTATGTTCTCCACATAAACAAATAGACTAAAGCACAATTAGAAGGTTTTTTGTGCCGAAAAAATCTTACCCACTGATTGTAATTTATTGAATACACACATAAAAGAAATGAGTCAAAACCTTTGCCTTTGCATAGAAGGCTCCAGCAAAACATCATCCTGTTGTATAATTTCTTTTTACCTGTTTCACAGGCTCTCCATTGTGGGTATTGCTTTTGCAGTAAAGACCAGAGCTGCTGCCTTCCCCTCCATATCACCAGTTTTAGGAGAGTGACGAGAGCCACAGTTCCTATTTGACACACCCTGTGATTGACAAGTGCTATACTAATTATTTCCTTTAAGTGATTGTATTAAGTATTGGCCCTCTACTCCTGAGAAATTAAGACAATTAAAAACTGCAACTGTTAGGCAAGAAATTTGCAGTGACAACTGAATGACCGTGGCTTTCCTGTCCACCCAAAGAACAAAGTCTGCAGGCACAGCAGGTGACCAGCAAACACTAATGAAGCAGCCAATACCCAGAGGAGTCCTTCCCCTGCACACTCCATCAAACTGGCCCAAACACCTCCCATCAAAATATTCCTGCTGGATCAGGGGCAGTGCCAGGCTGGTATCTTGTGGAGGAAACACTAGAGAGTGTTGTGAGCACACGTGTTTTTCTTCAGGGAATGTTTTTCTATTTCAAACAACATATTCAGGCTTTCTGGATTGTAGCATTTTAAACAAAAATTTGTTTCAGGCTTACCATTGTCACATAATGCTGGTTTTATTTTCAGAAAATAAAACCCCTTTTTTTTGTTGTATTAGGACTTTTCTTTTTTGTGTTTTTCTGCTCCTGAGATGACACTCTGTTTTGGGATTATTGTTATTATTTTAGCATTTTGGTTATTTTTTCCATTCCTTACAGAATGTAATTTAGATATGTTGACATCTCTAGCAGAATAAAAATATGTTTTCCCAAACAGCTTGGAGTGCTTTTATTACAGATGAGTCTCAACCAGCTCTTGAAAGCTGTTCCAGTGTAAACCTGAACTCTCTGCCTGGCTTCCAACTTTTGTGATGTACAACATTTAAAACTTGGATCTTCCCCCCTGAAACACTGTGAGCATGTTTTACTGAAAAATGGAATAACGTTTTACTGAATTGTGGACATGGACTGAAAAGAAAATCACTACCAGAAATTGTATGATCTACATGCATTTTTAAGACACAGACAGTAGATGTGTAGAGATGAAAAAGTTTTGGTCCAAATGGTTTATAAAAAAAAGAAGCCTGCCAGAAAGCTGATCATTGTCAGGGGTTTTTGTGTAGCACCAGTGAGAAAAGGAAGTTTTACGGAGATTTTGGAGCTTGGTACATTCTTCATTACACAGAATCTCCTCAATTTCAGCCACTGTTTAAGCCAGGTCTTCAGGAAAGCAGAAGTACATCCTCCAAAACATTGTAGGCTAATGTAAAATTTAATTTAATTCTCAGTTTATTGCCAAGAGAGGGGCAAACAATGGAGGACTTTCTGCTCCTTACTTTCTTGCTATTCATGAAAAAGCAGCTGCAGAGAAGAACGATGCCAAGCAGCTCCTGCCTGTTGTGCTGCTGGGAGCTGCTCTGGAGGGAGGAGAGGCTCTACCAGGTGCAGCCAAATCTCAGCTCTGCCATTCAGCAGGAGGGATTCCGTGTGCCAGGGCTGCCCACAGGACAGGGAAAGCCCAGCTCCTGCTGCCCAGCATCCTTGTCAGCACCACACACCCTCCAAGCAAAGGTGGGCACAAAGAAACCTCCCCAACATCCAACTTTTGCTCCCAACATTTGTTGTGGTGTCAGTCAGGACTTTGAGGTTAGCTGCCTGTTTATTTGTTTTCAATCCTGGGATGTTGGGTGATCTGTTTTAAGCCTGGAGATGGAGAAAAATGCAGCTCTGTCTTCAGCAGTCTGTGTGAGTGGCAGTGACTGATGCCTTTTGGAAGGACACCCCAGGGGCCGTGAGATGAGTGTAGATTGTGTCTGGGTATTGGTTAGCAGCATTTGTACCGAGCTGGTTTCCATTATTCCACATGTCAGGAAGAACATTTGCGCTTCCAGGCCACTAGATGATGATGGTACTGTAATTACAGCTGCATCTGAATTAACATTCCCACATGAATAAAACATTAGCATGATTATTCTTAGCTTTTTAACTAGTGGGCTGTGGTCTCATCTCATTATAGCTACTTTCTTAACCAAACCAAACCACACACTCTAACAAATAGAGAGAAGAGAAATAAACACAGAACATCACTTCACCCTTTTCCCATTTAAGACTTGGAGCTGATTAAATAATAATGAAGTATCTCTGAAAACCAATATGTTGGCAGAATTGTGTCCATAATAGACATCTGTGAGCTTTAAGCCTTCACTTCATGTCAATAAAGGTTTGATACACTTAAAACTGAAGACTGCAAATTGCAAATTCTAGATGTGTAATTATGTCTTTTTCTCCACAGGGAAAAAAAATTGCACATTCAAATCTTAGTATTTTGCATTTAAACAAAATCTTTGGGCCACAGTTGGGGGGAATGTTTTCATAGGAGCTTGGAGCCCCAAAGGGTACAAAACCAAGTGAAGGCCCCCGTTGTGATGTGCTTGAGATGCAGGAACTGCCTTTGCCCTGCACTCCTCATGCCCCCACAGAGCCTCAGGCTCCAAAAGCCTTTCCAGGTGTGTCTGCACTGGGACCAAAGTGACACATCCCTGAGGCAGCTTTACATGATGTGCTCTTGCTATAACTTTGCCTTTCTCAGCAGCATCAGCAGAGGGATGAAGGGCAGTTTTTGGTTTGTGGGTTAATGGCTCTCACACAAGTTGAACTGTCTGTTGCTGTGATTTTAGACTTGATCAAAATAGACATAGGAAAAAAGATATCATTCCTGGCTCCCTGGGAAACTCTACAGTGTTGCCATCATCCCCTTCTCTTGGTAATTTCTTTTAATATTTATCTTGTCTGTTTTTACTGGCCCTCTTTAAATCCCTTTTCATCAATAACTTTTGAATCATCTTGATTCAAGCTTCAGCCAATGCTTGACATGTTTGTAAAGGTCTTGAAGATACCAAGGTTTTAGAAGTTTCCCTAAAACTGTGTTTCTGTAGGGAAGAACCTCATCTTCTCATCAGAGGAGAAATTGGTAGCAGGAACACAATTTTAGGACACATCAGGGAATCTTCAGCTGAGAGAGAAGGAAAAGCTGGAATTGCTCAGAGCTCACAATTTTTACTTGCACTGGTCATACGATGCCCAGACTTAGGAAAGCAAGTTCTGCTGTTCATGAAACTCTGGCAATTTGGGAAATAGAGGTAAGCCTCACACTTCAGCCTGGTACCTTTACCTCTTGTGCTGAGAACAAGGGGCTTTGCCTCTGTCAGGATCTTCCATGGAGTTTCTGTGAGGACTGAAGGCTGCAGACAGTGCAGGCTGTGAAATCTGCTCCTAATGATAGGTTACAAGTTAGCAGCCTGAACCCTGACTCATAATAAAAGTAATTGTAGGTAGCTGCCCATTCCCATTCCAGCTATTGCAGGGGTACTCTTCCAGGGGATGTGTGGTTGTGGCCACACTTTGCTGACTGTTTTTGCTTCTTCTTGAAAGCTGAACGCTGAGCTGATCTGGCAATTATGTGAGTAAAGTAAAACTAGAATCTCTTTTTATAGCAGTCTCTAACTGGACCCACATAGCAGGGTAGGTGACAAGAATGGCCAATTCCAGCACCAGATTCTGCCAAGAGGGGAGGGCACCACCAGCCTGTCTTCAAGGATTCAGCTCCTTCCAGCATTGGCCATTTGAGTCTGGGTTAGCAAAGGCATCTTCAGGTGTATGAAGAGACAGGTTTGAGAGCAGATGGGCCAAGCTGAGCCCAGATGTCATCAGTCCATGGGAAACTCAACCATTTGGTCTCAGAAATATTCCCTACTACAGTTAAACCTGATAATTCCCGGTTTTCCATTCCATTGAGGGAAAAAGTCTAACCCTTGCAGAGGCTGAAAATGTTGGTTACAGAGGTTCTGTTGGGAGGATGACAGCTTTGGTCACACAAGAGCTTTCTTCCATGGTAGCTGTTCCTGATTTAGATTTATCTTTTTTAACCAACAACATTTAACAAACAACAGCAGAAAAAACTTCATTTAAAAAAAAAGCTGGATTAACCTCCTGAGAAACTGGCAGAAGAATCTGCCGTTGCCCTCCCTTAAATTATATGTTGTGCTCCCCTGCTGGTACAACAAAATAAAATGAAAAAGAATCTTCTCAGTTTTTCTTTCACCAGTGTGTTAGGATATTGTCGGGTCAGCCCTGGTGGTGGGGTAGCAGATGACTAATAGCTGTGGTTTTTAATTAAATGTTATCAGAAGAGGATGATAGATTAGCACCACTACCCCCTACATTTCCCAGAACATTTCAAAATTACTTTTTGAAAAATGGACTTGAAAAGAAGAAAGAAGGGGGAAGAGTGAAACAATGGTGGGAATTCCTTGTCCTTTCTGGACCAGAACAAAAGCTTTCTGTCTGTCAGAGAGGAAAAATCTTATTTATTTGTTACAGTTCAACCCAGTGCAGGCTGGCTTGTACCTGGCTGGGATTTCTGCAGTAGAGCTGGACCTCACCTTCACAGATCTCTGTTACTGCAGGCATTTCTAGAGAGGAAATGTAGGCTTTTGCATATTTAGAGCTGTAACACCTGAAAATGATAAAACATAGGGTACTGAGTGAGCCCTGAGTTTCTACTGCCGAGAGGTTTACTGGGAGTAGGTGAGGGAATATCTGAGGCAATGGAAAGGAAAAAAATATAATTTTATTCCAGAAGTGGCTAATAATTAAAGGCTACCATTTTGTCTCTGCGTGAAATAAAAGTTTGGAGTTTGAAATTTTTCTTCAGACAGGCACCAAGATCAAATCACTTCAGTGCAGGTGGCAGGATCCCTGTTTCCTGTGGAAAGATGTTTGGTCCTCTCTCCTTTGCTCACCTTTGTGTTACTACTATTAGTTACAGAACTCAGGCAGTGAAGATTGAAGAACACAATCTCTAGACACATCTTTCCCTTAAAAAAACAGCTTAAGAATATTTTCATCAGAAAAAATAAAGGCCATTAAAGTAACTAATGCCCTTCAGAGGATTGGGTTTGCATTGTTCTCAGAATAGGAGCATCAACTCTTCTTTAGCCTCATTTTAGGTCCCTGAGTGGAATTCTGGATGCTGACCAAAATGAACAAGTGGTGGGGAATAGGGATGCAATCTACAAATAAAATGAGCACATCATTAGCTTTTTATTGTCATTGTTATTTTTATTAGTCAAGGTTTTGGCCCCCAGAAGCTGGGGCATTTGTAATGAGAAAGACACAAATAGCTTGTAAGTCAGGCTATAAATATGAGGCACTGGAAAACTGGGCTGGTACCCAGATAGATCATTATTTTTTAGAAGAAATTTATTTCTATTTCTCCCTTTCAACCAGAAAGGTGTCTCAGTGCTTAATGACAGAAAAAAAAAATCTTTATCCTTATCTTTTTCTTCTGCTGCACATATATTGTTTTTCTGGGTTTCTTCCATCTTTGGCTATGGCATGCACCTCCCACATAACACAGATACAATTTCAAAGCAATGGTAATGGCTATTAATGATAAAATGCTGATTTCCCAGTTGCCTTGTTGAAACAAGGTCTGAGCTGCAGCACACATGCCAGTAAAATCCCACTTTACATATAGTGGTAGGTGAAAATATGATAGAGGTTCCTTTCTCTGCCAGCTGTGCAATTTCTGTCCAAGGAAACTCAAGCGAGGTGCAGTTCTCCTACAGATGCTGATTAATTCCTAGGTCCATTCAGAGCGTGCTATTGCATGAAAAGAGAAAAACCTGTGGGAGTTGGCATTTCCTTGATTTTTTTTTTCTCCTGGACCTGCACTGAACACATATTGAGTGCATCAAAATGCCACTTCAGGAGTGAATAAAAGGAAAAAGCTGCTACACTGCTGGAAGAGAGCCTGCGTCAGAGTTTACCTACTTTGCATTAAGGATGGTGACACAAACAGAGGGGCCTTGTGCTCCTGTCAGGGTGCCCTATGGCCAGTGACAGAAACATGGGCAGTTCTAAATGAGAAGAACATTTCTGTATTAATTTATCACTCTGCTATACACAGGGCTAAGTATTTTCCAGAAGCTGCTACTGAGCCTCAGAGAGCTGAGGGAGCTTAAACCGTTGTGAAAGAAATACAGTTGCTTTCCTGATGTGATGTATTTGGCCTCATGAAAGGGCATTTTGTTTAGGTGGTGCACAGAAATCTTAGAAAGTGCCTACGGATGCAGATAAGGTCCCTGGGGCAAAGCAGCAGAACCTGAGCAGAGAAGGCATCATAAATCATGGGGCTTAATGTGCAGCTCATAAATCCAGTGTTTGTGGGAGCTCTGATAAGGCAGGGTGATGTTGGAGCACTTTTGCTGCACATAACGTAGCATGTGGCATTTGCATCCACACAGCAGAGAAATGAGCTGAGATTTGCATCTCATTTTTCACTCCTCTGTGCTATGGGTGGGGCAAATTCTGATCATGACTGCTGGGGGTGTAAATCAGAGAAAGGCCCCTGGTTTCACAAGAGTGACTCCAAATGTAAATCTTCATATTTGGGATGGGGAATAGGCTCTGAATTATGTTCATTTACATGAGATAATCATATCAACCTGTGAATCTCTAAGTCAAACATCTGTGCTTGTTACTCACAGTAATTTGTATGTATACATATGAATGCTTATTTGATATTTGCATATCAGATATTTGCATATTTTGAAGGCAAAATGTGAGATACACCAATCAGCTTTCATGTGCCTTGGTCTGTCTGAGTTGTTACTAAAGGATAGCTGGATGTTGCTTAGATAACAAGTCTGATAGCCAAGGAAATCCAGGTTTTCCCAAGCAGTCTGTGCATAACTTCTCAGGAATTAAGTGCCCTTCCTAATGGCAACATTTGCAATACTTTTGGGTTTTGGGTCTTTCAGTTATAGTGAACATCCTACCCTAATATTTGAAATAAATCTTCCTAGATATCATCTTTCCCTCTGAGTTTTAACCTGTAGAGAAAGGCAATGAAAAGAGAGATCATTATTATTGTATTTTCTGCAATCTGAAGAAAATTTTAATGGAAAATCAATCTGTTCAAAGTAAGGTACATTTGTGGATCCACTGAAAGGAAAAGAAATTGCATTGTGCTCTCCTTAAGTGGCAAACTGCAGGTTTTCCTTGACTTTCCAGCATTCCTGATGGTGATTCAGAGTGCACTTTGATCTTTATCAGCCCTGTGGATGCCACAGAATCACAGAATCTTTTGGGTTGGAAGGGATCTTAAAGAAATCTACTTCCAGTCTCCCTGCCCTTGTCAGGGATGCCACTCCCTAGATAAGGTTGTACCATCCAACCCTGAACCCTTCCAGGGATGGGACATGCACAGACTGGGAGAAAATCCATGTACCTCTCAGACTTACTGTGTACTTACATCAATGTGAGTCAATAGATTTTGACCCCAGGGACTGGCTGTGGGAAAAGTATTCTAGTTGGCATGGTGCAGTCTAGATAAATAATCAAATATCCTACCTTCTTCATTCTTTCTTTCTGCTTGGACATAGGCAGAATTATTAAATAAATCCTCTAAATTAAATTTCTCTTTCATTTAGTGAACATCATATAGATATGCTTTCAGGACATAACTGGAAGAGTGGCTATGAAGCTGATTCATTTTTCTTATCCATTTTAACTTGATAACCACAAAAAGCAGTGGATGCTTTCTGTGTTTCCAGTACAACAAGCAGTAGCATATGTTTACTGCACAATAATTTATTCTAACAGAGAAAGATGATATTTCCCTAATGACTCATGTTTCTGAGAAAAAAAAATGAAGTGTCTCTCCATTTACATCTTTTCCTTTTTCCATTTCTTTTGGATGAGAAATCATTTCTTTCTTTTATCTGTCTCAGATGGATCCAGCAAAGTTACTATAAAGGCTCCAGCTCTCAATGAGCCCAGCAATGACTTCTTCTCCTTGCAGCATCCAGTGTTTCACTTGTACTTTTTTATTTATCTCCTGTAGCAAGCTGTTATGTAAAGTTCTGTGGTTTGGGTGGGGGTCTTAATCTACACAGTTGGCTGTCTTTAAAGAGAACTCACTCCAAAGTGTGGGTCTAGCTGCCACATAGTACACAGAAGTGAAAGCTACATCACAAATCTGGAAATGTGTATTGTTCCTTATTGTTTCTTTCTTGTGTCTGGAAGCTTTATTTCCTAATTTTGAAAGGTTTTTTTGTTTTGTTTTTCTTGTTTGTTGGTTGGTTTTGGTTGTTTGTTTGGGGTGTTTTGTTTTCTTCTTTAAGAAGGAACAAGTCTTTGAATCCCTGGGGCTCTCACTTGCCCATGGTTACTGAACGGTCCTGACAAAATCATTGGAGGACCAATATATGGAAAACTCCTTTGATCCCATATTCCTCATTTAAAAAGGAATGATGCTTGTTAGCTAATTGTCTGAATGGTAAAGTTCTGTCCAAATTCTTGAAGCATTGTAGCAAATACTCACACTAGTAGAATGCCACTCCGTGATAAACACTCAGTGGCAGTTTGCAGCCAGCAGCAGCATGTCAGATGTCAGCAGTGCTTGGGCCTGGAATATTATGTCCTCATGAAATCACAGACATTACAAATTAAAAAAACCCCCTGTAAACAGCCAAAGCCTGAGGCCACTCTGCACCCCTCATCCAGGGAGAAGCCTCTTCTCCTTGAGGGGAAGAGTTATTTGCATCTCTATGTCAAGATTTCCATCCTGAGAACTACAGACACCAAAGGAACATGGACACAGTGGTGGGGCTGCAGATACAGAGGGTCAATCTCTGTCTCATGCCATTGTTTTTTGTTGTGTTGGACCCTCACAGGGGCGGTTCTGTACCTGCTGCCTGCTTTGCTCTGCCTTGCTGCCCATTGCTGCCTGCTGGCCCCCAGCACTGCTCCTGTCTCATTCTCTTTGGGAATTGCCCACTAACACCCCTCTCCTCCATACAGGAGATCATGAGCAGGTTGTTCCACTCCACAGCGTGCACAAGGTATCCAAAACATCCATCCATTTCCTTTTTTTCCCCTTCTTGCTCCCAGCACTTTGAGCAATGCCTTAGCTTTGGCGTAGTTTCTGGCCCAGGTTCTTTACACTGTGGCAGTCATAAACTTTAACTCTCTCTGTGCTATTCTGTCTTTTTTAGGAGAAACTCTTCTCCAACACAATACACAATAGAACAACATCTATGAAAAGGATTTTATTCCTCTACAGGGTCTTTTTCATTTCTTCCCACTGTTCTCCGTTGAGATGTTCTTATTTTTGGATTCCCCTCTTCCTGGGAATCATTTAGAGTTACAGAGGCATTTCCTTTCTCTTCCATAAGCTCTTAAAAGTTTAAATCATTGGTTTTTTGCCTGGAAACAATATTTTTTTTCTTTGTCCAGTGAGGGTCCAGTGCCTAGTTCAGGTTGGTGGCATCTCAGAGTGTTGGAAATCGTTGTGGAGGCCTTTTTGGCACTGCCAGGTACAGAATGCAGCAGCCCCACCTATGGTGGGGACAAGGCTGGTTTCATTGGTGCCCTCAGCTCAGGGTGGTGGGCCAGGCAATGCATCACACAGGCCAGAGCTGTCCTTGAGCCTGGAATACATCAGGGAAATGCCCAGAAATGTAATGGGAAGGAGAATGACCCACTGGAGAGCTGACAGTGGTTATCTGAAGGAGGGAGGGTGCCTTATGTGGAGCCTGTGTGACTCTTCCAGGCTGGTGGCACTGTCTGACTCCTGGTCCACTCACCCCTTCCCATGGCTCCATGATGGTGCCTGGATCCCTCTTGGAATTCTAAGTGGCTGCATTTTGCATATCAGGCTTTATTTATTTTGGGGATTTTCTTCTCTTTCTCTGCCCTTGCTTGCAGAGGTGCTAAGTTTTAAAATAACAGTGAGGAAGGGAAGAATTCACATCTTTTGGCATCTCTCAGTGAAAGTCTGCCAGACATTTAATAAACTGTTTTATGTTGAAAACATTTGAAGAATGACTCTGCAAACAGTGATAATACTTACTCATTAAGCTTTCAAACAGCCTGGCCTGACAGCCTTAACCTTTGCACCGTGCAAGTGAAAACATAAGGCACAAGTAAAACCCCTTCCTGCACTAACTCCAGTGGGCTGAGTAGTGGATTACACCAGGTATGAATTTACCCCCTGGCATTTGGTTCATTTCTAACAGCAAGTCATCATGGCTTGGTTTGAGCCCCAGTGCCTGATATAAGACTCCCAATAGAGTTAATTACTCAGTTCTTTACAATAATCCATTGCCCAGTCAACCCACAAAACATTTCGTCACAGTAGCAGCCTGAATGTTCAGTTAGGGGACCAATTAATCAAGCTGGAATTGAAAAATATATAAAACCACATTTTATAATAGTGTAAAACATCAATGTAATCATTTTAGTTGCATTTGGCATACACAGACATGCACACACAGTATCTCTGCAGCTTGATTTATTACATTTAAAACTGAATGGCTTTGGAAATCAATTTTATTAGCCTTCATTATTTTAAAACATAAAATAAAGTGAAAGCATTACTTAATAATGGCTTTTAAAATCTAGCTAAAGATGCCCAAAGGGAAAATATAGAAACCCTGGTGCATTGTATATTGTTCACTTTTGTGTGTGTGTGTGTGTGTACCAGCTCAGTGATTTGGAAAAAGCAATGATGTGAATTAAGGAGTGTGTAAAGAGATGAAGTTGTAGGTCTTGCCACTAGTCCAGTGTGGGAGGGAATGAACGGAAGTGATTCCTTTTTCCCCAGCATGCTTTGGTTCAGGAAACATAAATAGGTGGCATCTGTCTCATTTACCAACAGCACGCACAACTAAAAGAGAAACTGAATGAGAACTTGTCTTTTAAGAGACGAGAGCAAATCCCTTCTTTATTTGCAGCTCTTTCTGTATCCAGAGTTATACCAGGGGGAGGGGGAGCAGAGGGTGGAAAGGGATAGATTAGAAATTAATGGAACAGAGATAAAAGTGTTTCACCACTGAGAAACTCTGCCACAAGCCATTCCCAGAGGCAGGTAATGGGATCCCTCTCCACCTGTGCGAGGGGGAGGCCAAAAGCAGAGATTTGCTGGAGGTTTGTAGCAGCGGGGTGAGCAGCATTTCACTCTCAAGGAGTTGATTCACAGGAGAAGCAACCAGTGGAGGTCACCATGTCTGGACCAGTGACACTCATGGAAAGGTCTTGCCCTGGCATGGCCTGGGGCTGAGGTGCCAGGGTGGCTGCTGGCCACACGCTGCAGCTCCTGCCTTTGTCCTCTGCCTGTGTTGGCTTCCTCCACTGGAGGTGGGGAGTCTGCTGTGGCTGGGAACTGCTCATTAATAGAGATGTCAGACTGGGTAAGGACCTTCCCTAGAAAGGTTCACTGCATTTTTCTGGGTTATTGAAAACAAAAAGAAGCAAAACACTTTCAATTATTAAAACTCTAGAGATAAAAACATAAATATATATGTATATATATTTGCCTAGAAAAGCATCATTATGTATGCTTCCACAGGAAAGTTTTAACCACTCACAGGTCTTAAGGTACCCTTACTTTTGAGATCTGCAGCAGGTAACTGCAGCACTGAGGGGTTTTGGCTCAGGAGCAAACTCAGAGGCAGTGTAAGACAGCTTGACAGGGGTTGGTGCTGACAGAGACATTGCAGCCAGAGGCAGGTATAAGCCATGGAAAGATGAAAAATCAAATGGTGATCATGGATTTGCTGGTGAAATCCACATTATCAACATCAATCTATCCTGGTAAGAACTCTCTACATTTGAAGGATCTTGAAAGGCAGAAATGAGGAGTTCTTTGGAAGACCTGCAGAAGTTTTTTTTTCAAAAGCAGCATTTGAAGAGGCTCACCTGCTTTTGCCTCAGCAAGCTCCAAGGGCTGATCTCTGCAGGAGAGTCTGGACTTTTGGCCAGGAACAATGCCCACTTTATTCTGTCTGTTGAATCCTGTTGGAGTTACTAGTGATTGCAACAAGGAACGTGGCAGGGCTGTGGGTGCTGGCAGACCAGGACCTCAGTGAAACCCAAACTCTGCCTTCCCTGTGTGTGTACAGGAAGCAGCTTCCCCGTGTGCCACTGTGATTTAACCCAGAGAAAGATCTCTGTCTGCTGCCTTCATTTCCACTGAGCTTCCTTCCTTTTGCTTCAGGTTCAACTTCTCAAACTGTGGATTTTTTTTTCCTCCCTCTCATACTAGATTCCTTCTTTGATTTTTTGTTCAGTGGGGGGTTTTTAATTTGTTTTTATTTTGTGTTGTTTGTTTGTTTGTTCTTCTTTACATTTTTTGAGAAGGCATAATCACAGGATCTCATCTGAACTCTCTTGTGCTAAGGCCTTAATCTGCACTGCATGATGTTTCGGAGCAAATAGTGCTGGGGTGAATGTAAGCTCTCCCCATCCATACTTAACTCACTTAGCTCCTTTCAGCAAACAGAGATGATATTTTTGTGCACAGCAGGCACAAAAGAAGTAGAGGGGTTCATTCTGGGAGGGTTTTTGTGTTTGCAAAGTTGCCCTACTATTTTATAAAATGGAGACAAGTCCAGCTGGGCTTCAAATACCAAGCAACCTGCCAAATGGTTGTTAGCTAAGGGGCAGCATCAGTCCCTCTGGGATAGGGTCAGAGGACAGAGACAAAATGATTTAGGGGAAATTGGAGCAAATAAACTTTCCAGATAGGATTTATTAAAATTATTCGTCCTTTACTTTAATCCTGCTGTTTAGTTTTCATCCTAACTCTCTTCCCAGTATTTGTAGCTGCTACCTACTACACTGACTGGTGCTGCTTAAGCTCCAGGGATAGCTGGGCAAAGTCATCTGACATTTTAACTGGCCTGATGGGGTCACAGTGCTAGGAACTGCCTTAGACCACCTCAGGTATGGCTCTGGTGGCACCACCTTACCCTAGGGAGGCACTAGGTGATGCCTTCTCCTTTCCTTCCCAGCTAAAGTGATTCCTCTCCAAGGAAAAGGCTCTTGGTGTTCCACAGCTGGGAAAGGGTCTCTCGGCTCCAGGAACAATGTGGGGCCATGAAGAGACACAAAGCTGGCAGGGGAGAAATGGGAAAGGGCAACTCTGACATCTGTGGACAGTCACTCCTTCTCCCAAATAGCTTCCCTCCCATGAGAGAAGGAGCAGCAGGCTCAGCTCTGCAAGTCTCCTATTCCACTTTTATCATTTTCTCTTTGTCACCTTCTTTTGAGAGGGTTACAGGAAAGGATCTTGGCATCCATGATTTGACAACATTCATCTTTGCAAACTGAGCTGAGAAATCTTCAAGATGTCCTGCTGAACACAGGATATTTGGGCTTGCTGGGAGTGGCCCTGGAATCTCAGCCTCTCACTTGTTTAGCCTTAAACTTTCTTCAGCACCTGCTTAGCAAGCAAAGCTGCCAGAGGTGGCCTTTGATAATGCTGTTGGCAGCACAGGACATTGTCTAAGCACAGGTGATGGTCATGTGTGGCTGAGTGTAAGCAGAAGAGAGTGTTTATAGGATGGCAGGTGCCTCTGCACAAGCTGATGGCCTCCAGCTCCCTTGGAAAAAGTCCTTGTCTTCTCTGAGGGCTCTGCTCTGCCTGTGTAACCCTAAAGAGCTGAAATTCATTCCTCCTGAATCCTGCGAAAGCTCAAGCCCATGAAATGAGCTGAAATTGGACTCTGGCTGCAAAACACAGTGCCAGACATGAATTCTCTTAAAGTTTGGTGTATTCAATGCTGGGAATTTGCTTCCACCCATGCCAGAGGTAACGGGATTAGCTGTGAAGCCCTGATCCCACTCCCTAACCTTCCCAGAGCTCAGGGCAGCCTGGGCTCCTGGTCTGAGCTCCAGGCCTCTGCAGCTGAAAGTGTTTAAATAGGAACGTCCATCACTCAGTGTGAATAAAAGTGAAAGTGGCCCTTTTAAAAGGGAGCGATGACTTGATCAAAATGCTGCTTTGTCATATCTGTTTCATAAAAATTTGCCCCCTCCGGGCCAATCCAGCTTGATGTCAATGGTGAACGCCAACCACAGCCTTGTCTCGGTGAGCGCCGCACAAAGCCTTAATTTCACAGCCTTCAAACAACAGTGAAAAATCACCAGGAACTTTCTCCTCGGATCTGGGATCTCCCTAGCAACCGCAGGCCAAGCATACTGTAATTCAATTTATGCCTTGAACTCCTTCAGGAGTCTCTTCTTTAAAATCTGTCACAGTCAACGTGCCTTGGGAAACTATTATGAGCGCCTGAACCTTTGACCAGCGGAGAAAGTAAAGCGTTGGTATAAATCTCGCCAGCATGTTTGGTCTGTTTTTATGTTGGGCGTATGGTACATTTAACATTCATCCCGCAGCCTCCACCTCTTTTCTGCTTGGGAAAGGCACCCTGCATCTGTCATGCTGTCTGCTGAGAAACCGGGCTGGCCATCCCTGAAAGGAGGCGCGGGGCGGGGGGGAAATGCCTCCGCTCGGCCAGAAGAATTGCTTTATGTGGAAATGCACTGGCATGGCCCTCGGCTGGTTGGGAGACGGGGGTGTCATGGGAAAGATAAGCAGGAGTGACCTGGCAGGTTTGTGAATGTCTCAATCGGGGCCTGAAGTGGGTTTAACAAAAGAGTGAAAGCTTAGCAGGAAAACACAAATGATAATGAACTGCTCACTGTGTTTAAATAGCCATCCCCCAAATAGGTCTGCAGTGAGCATTGTCAAGTTACTCGAGTCAAAGTGAGGTTTATAGGCCTGTAATTTTGGGGGTTATTTGTTTATGAGCCCTCTGTGAGCATCTTGAAAAAATTACTGCTTTCGCTGACAAATGCCATTTTTAAATTAACCATATGATGCGATGTGCTATAAATAGGATCCTTTCCTCTCTGTTAGCTCTGTGTCTCAAGTGCGGTCAAAAAGAGAAGGGATGAGCTTTTAGTGAGTAATGCTTGACAGGAAACATGTTGGCATTGAAATTTAGGGGCAGATTTAGGCTAGCATCAGTTGGTGGGGGGTACACCCAGGGACAAGAGGGGATCTGCTCCTTTCGGGATGCTGAGAGCCTCCATGCACAGCACCTAACAGAAAATGACTGCTAAAGATAATTTCCAAGTAATTACTTGAACATACTCCATATTCCAACTCAATCGAGTATTTTAGCCCAGGAGCCTCACCCCATCACCCTCTATTGACTGGGAACAGCAAGTCTGTGTACTGAGAGAGATTTTCCAGAAGGATCAAAATTAGACATCACTTTTCCACCCTCCTCTCTCACTTGGCTGTGGAACCACATCCTAAATAAAACAAAGTAGCAGGGTGCACCTCTGCAGTGGTTGTTATGGATGGCTGGTCCAAGTTGAAATTGCTGCTTTCACAGCATCAGGGAGCAGCTCCTAAGGAAGATTCTGTGCTCAGCCCTCACAGTCTCTGCTCAGAGAGTGGCTTCAGCTCCAGATGTGCTGGAGACATGCAGCAGCAGCCAACAATAAGTGGAGTACCTGTGTGAAATCCCACAAGCCCTCAACAGGGCAGGCTTCGTGCTCACTACAGGACTAGATTTGATCTCAGCAGTCTTTCCTCACATTGCTTAATACGACCATATTTATATTTTGAGTCCTGCTGTTCACTTTGATCTCAGGGAAGCCTTGTAATGCAGGCTGGGGATGGTATTTGGCTGAGCAGTAGCTCCATCTACCCTTAGAGAAGAACAGCCTGGAGCTTTTTCCAACATTTGGAGAAGTACTGAGATAAGGATGGTTAAAAACCAGCAAGGGTCTGAATTTTTGTCTGTAACTGAGTAAAGTCTTGGCATCATTTTATGGCTGGAAGAACTTACTCTGTCTTCAGTAAGGTTTACAGGGATTTGGCTTTGCAAAGTGGCTGCTGAAAGGCAGACAGGACCATGGATAAATGGTCAGGCAGCATGCAAAGCCATGGAGCTGGGCACTGCATTGGTAGTGCCCAGCAAAGCTGGAGCAAATGCCAGCAAATCTGAGTTGAGTTTTACCTTTCTCCTGGCATTTTGCTTTTCCCACGCAGTTCTGCTCATTAACCGTGTGGGTCGGAGTCACGGCCCTTGTCTGTGTTCCTGTGTGCACTGGCTGGTACAGGGAGGACTTTGGTGTAATAACACCCTGTCACTACTCATTACAAACACAAAATTGCAGCTGGAAGACCCACGGGTTCCCACGAAAGCAAGGCTGTCTTTCATCTTGTTGTCTCTGCTTTAAATAATTCCTCACTGTTCAGGCAAACTGAACAAACAGGTGGGGGAAAAAAACATGTATTACTAATTAACTAGAGATCATTGTTGTACACCAAACAATAATATCAAAACTCATCCATTACAGTGGAGGGGGACTGTTTACAGAGGCATCGATGAGTAAAACATTAGCAGCATACCTTTAACTGTTTTGTGTCCCTAGGAGAAGAAAATACTGGGATAGATTTAATTCCCAGAGTGGTGTACAAGTGGGTTACTACATCGTGATTAAAGTTGGGCACCCATTTTTTTAGGATAAGTCACACAGGAGCAGCTGGTCTGCCAGGATGGCCATCCCATCCCACAGTCACTCTCAGAGGCTCTGTGGTGGCCAGCACTGGAGCACTGGGGATGCCTGGATGCTTCAGACCAAAACCTGAAGCATTTGCAAGGGCAGGGGAGAAGATTATAATAACTGCTTTGCACCACTGGTATGTTGCTGGCTCTACATCAAGAGAAAAAAAAATTAAATATCATTTATCTTTCTCTGGAGAGCTTACCAGCCAAGTTTTGAAGGAATTATCTTTTTTGCATCTCCTGTTCGCTTGACTGTATAAATACAATACCTGCTTGAGAAAGGAACAACAGTGCTCCTTTCAGCCTTGCAGGATTTCAATTCACAGTAAGTTTATCTGACATCTCTCATGATTAGCTGTGAACTTATCTCAAGTAAGAGAGAGGGGTGGAGAGAGGGCAGGAGCGAAGAAGATAAGCACCAAACAAAAGATGTTTGTCTCTATCTCTGGGTGCTGCCTTAAACCAGCCCAGTCTGTCAAGTACTGAAATACGAAGTAGCATGTGAATTTTGCAGCAGGGAGCAGGAGGAGAGCATGGAATATAAACTCGTTTTAGACACCAAATATGTCTTACTGCTATTTTTGTTCCCTGACAAATTGTATGGCTAATTCTGTGCACTCGGTGGGGAAAGTGCTGTTAGCAGGTAAGAGCTTGCTTGAAAGTGCTGTAAAAGATTCCCAGTGATTACAAGTAAGTGTGGGCCAGAGGAAAACTGATTCCATTTCCAGCTGAGTCCTGAAGCTTGAAGACTTGAGGGTGCAAAGGTGCAGGTTTTCCTGTAGAGCCTGAGGGAATCTGTGATCAGTTTTAGACCACGATCCAATTCCCAGTGAATGTAATGGGGAAGGTCTTGTCTACCTGAGTGGTTTGAGGACAGAACTGGGCATTTTTGCCTGGTCCCCACCATGTGTGAAGCAGTGGACATCAACTGAAGTGATGCCACAAACACAGTTGTCACCAGTACAAGGTATTATACCAAAAGTATGAATGTATTCAAAAGTGTTTAGACAGAGGTCCAAAGGACAATTTCTTTAAGAGCTAATAAACATACAGAGGCAAAAAAGTCTTCAGGAGAGCAGGAGATCCCTGAGCTTCAGACAAGTGCCACAGGAAATGTCATGCTCATCTGCCTCAGGCTTCGTCTCTTGGTATCTGCTCCTGCCCCCCTCTGAAGGCCCAGGCAAGCTGCCCACTTCTTCTATCTCCATTCTTACAGAATCCAAAATAGAAGCAGAAAACTTCTAGTAAAATTGCCCATTATTTTTCAATAGAAAGGAGAGTAGCTTTGCTTTTAATGAAACGGGAGCATGATGTCCAGTCCTGGCTGTGTGCCTGACAGATAGCTGTTCTCTGGATGTTCTTGTTGTGGTGTCTGACATTACTCAGGGGCTTCCCCCTGCTGTAGACAAGAAGCTCTTCCAGAATAATCCTGAAGCAGTAGTTGCCCCTGAAATAACTGTCCCTGAGTAACTCCATGTGTGGAAATTTTTATTTCCAGTTACCAGGATCTTGTGTTGGTGGATTAATCTAAAATGTCTTTTTACCAAATAAGAGTCTTCATCTGTGGGTTATTCAAAATTGCTGTCTTGACTTTACCTCATCTTTAACATGACAGACCTGTCAAGTAAAAAGGGGCCCAAGGACACAAGCTTATGTGGTAACTGCTGGCATATGCTGATTATTATTCATCATTTCACAATATTAATAAAGTTTTAGCACACAAATGGCTTTTTCTGGAGTCACCCAAAGTGCTTTGAGAAATCACAGTGGAGTAAGCAGCCTTATTTCCATTGCACAATCAGGAAAAACTGAGGAACAAACACAATAAGGCATGATGTTCTAAAGTGATTAGTAATCTGAGATGTTCCATTTTGATCAAAACCTAAAGGAAGAAACTGAACTTAAGACAATAATGAGCATCTAAACTTGGAAAACAGACCCTCTGAAAGGTCCTCTGTACCCAAGACTGGATGCAACAAAACTTTCTTGTGAGTCCTGAAGATATTAGCTCTGGTCATGAAGATATTATTATTATCATTATTGATATATGCAAATATAGATTGGGGGTTCTCATTCCTTACACATTTTCAAACATATGGCAGAGTGGTGCCTGACCCTCAAAAGCTTGTTCTTTTGACAGCAACACATAATCACTGGAGAGACACTGAGCAGAAACTGAGGCGAAGGAAAATCAGATTTTTCCATTTCTGAGATGCTCAGGGAAGTGGCAGTGTACTGCCTGCTCAGCTGCTGTTGGGCTGGATTTTCTCATCTGCTTTAGACAAAAGGAAGGAGCTGGTGGAATAACGAGGGCAGGTTTTGGAGTCATTTGGTGGGAATTCTTCATTTTCCCCATTTGGCAGGGAAACTCTGAAAAACATTTCTTGGAAAGCGTGGGTCTGGCCTCATCTCCCCCACCTGCTTAGCAACTTCAGGGAAGGTTTGGGAAGCAGCACTAAGCCATTTTCTTTCTCCCTCAGCCATTTGCCCTTCTCCCAGGCCACAGTCAGCATTGAAGTTTTTCTCCTTCCCCCCTCTTTCTTCTGTTGCAACGCCAGTGGTGTCTCCTGGCACTTTCTGAAGTGAAGTCAGATTTTGGCACCATCCTTTCAGTTGTGATGAAAGTTACAACAGGGAGGGTAAGAGGAATTTGATAACAAAAGACCTCTCGAGGCCTTTTCATCTTTGAACCACTGGCAGTGCCAGTAAAGTCCTGTTTCTATCTCAGCATCAACGATCCCAATTCTGCAAAATAATAAAATGGAAGATAAAAAAAATAAGAATTACTGCAGCGAATCTGTTAAATGGTTTTTCTTTTACTAGATTCCAACAAATTGCTTAAAGCACATCTTAAACTGCCTTTATTTTTAGGAATGTAAATGCTCTGAAGGACAGATTGTACGGTGGCTGGCATGTCGGGAGTACCAAAGACAGAATCATAATCCTCCCCCTCATTCTTCCTGGCTAAATATCCTTATGTGGTCAGAGTGACCCACTGTGCAGTCCTGTCAATTTCTAAGTGGTTTGAGATAAGTGTCCCTTGATCACAATGGAAAGTTGGTGCAAAATTTCTGAGAAATAAGCATTTTGAAAAACCATTGACAGCTGGCAATGAAGAAAATACGCTCTCCTCCCCTGCCCATGCTGAAATTCTATGCTTAAATGTAAATATAATTTGAGCATAAAGCAGTAAATTTTTTGAGTAGTAGTCTAAATAGTGGCTAGAGAGGAAAAAAAATCAGACTGAACTCTCCTGACCTCTGTGTGTGTGTATTTGACAATATAGCATCTCTAGCCAAGGTTTAAAAATGGTGCACTCTTGCATCAGGGGGTAGACTGGACCTTATTTCTAAACTATGCTGCAGTATTAGACATATTCATTTGTCTTTTATTTCTTCAGTTTGGTTTCACAGAAATAAAGGGGATGCCTTTGCCAAAGCACATTTTTCAGAGTGAATAATGATGAAAAAGACGTGGTCTGTTTGCCAAAGTGCAGTATTTTTCACTAATGCACAGAGGCCTCCTGTGGTGGGAATGTCCAAACTGGGAGGACCCCCTGGGTCGGGGACAGTAGGTGATGGAACTCAAAAGGTTCAGCACCAGCTTAGAGAGAGGAATGCTGTCAGCAGCTCTCATTTTGCCCTTCAGATGAGGCTTTTGCTCCTGCCCCACACTAGGGTGGTAGGGCACAGCCCCAGTGTCACAGGCTGCGGGGAGGGAGGCACAGCTGTGGTTACTGGGAAAGCCCTCTTCAGAAATCAATCCGAAATGTGACTTTGCTGGATTGGGACATAAATGCCTTTGGTTATATTTTGGGTTTAGTCCATGTCCTTCTTAGAATCATAGAATCATAATCATAGAATTATTTGGGTGTGGAGGGACCTTAAAGATCCCCTGGTTCAAATTCCCCCTGCTATGGGCACCTTTCATCAGACCAGGTTGCTCAGGACATCACCCATCCTTGCTTTGAACACTTTCAGAGATGGGGCAGCCCCATCTTCTCTGGACAATTTGTTCAAGTGCTTCACCACACTCTGAATAAAGAATTTCCTCCTAACATCTAATATTCATCTAATTCTTCAACAGTGCTGTTCTGACTACCTGGGAGAGATTGGAAGTTTCTCCACGTTGAGTTTTCCAATCTGTTCCTGCAAACGTCCCACCTATTTCCAGAGGGAGAAGTCAGATAACGGGTCAGATAATTCCTCAGTATGGACATTGCCATGGTGTCCTTTCAGTGATGCCTAAAGCATTTGCCATGAATTTCTGGTGAAATTTGTGAAAAATGCTTTCTCAGCCACTTCTGTGACGTCACCCACTGGCCTTTGGTGTGTGAGCATTTCCAGGAACACAGGAGCTTTGCAGGACCATGCCCTGGCCTCCTCTGTGGTGTATTTACCACCTCAGAAAGAGTGAAGAAAACCTCACAAAATTCAGAATTCTTTTTAACAGTTGTTTTGCCATGGAAGGGTAAGTTATATCTCATCATTATTCCAGCTACAACTAAATTCTGGCATCTGTTAATAGAAATACATTGTATGTGGACTGCATTTGGTCTGGGATATACAAAATTGCTCTACTGCTAAAGATTGTGTTGATTGTCTTGTTGTTTTTGGTTTTTTTTAACATTTCAAGAATCCAAGAGGGAGAAGAAATTCTGCACTGAGTATTGCTTCCCCTGTGGTACTGATAGTGATAATGGGCTCTCCATTTGTTAATACTCTCCAGCAAAAGGACAGGTTCAATGGCTGGTATATTTTGCCTTCCAGTCTTCTTGGGCACCAAGTTTCTCCACAGGAGTCTCTGACATGAGTAACACACACACAATAGAGTGACCTCAGCCCAGGTCTGAGGGGGGAAATGCTCTCAGGCCTTCCTTGTTTATAAGACAGGCCATAAGCCAGCTTTCACCCTGCTCTACATCAAATTCAAGGTTAGGTGACGTAATGTAGGTCAGGATTCAGCTGTGTAAAATCTGAGAGAGGACAGAAAAGACTCTGCTGGCTTCCAAATGCCTTAATAAGGGCATCTTCTTTTAAAGAGGGGGTTAGTCTGAAGTAACTTCTCTTATGCTAACAGTTATGACTAGGCAAGTGTAAGCACTTAAATCAAGTTGGATTTTCTATCCAAGGCACTGCTAAAGTCCACAGTTTTCAACTGCCTAATCTAGTAGCCTGTGCCTGCTCAGGAGCATCATTTGTTAGGGGAGGAAGATTTGAAGTAGAGAACTGTATATAAATGGCTTTAGTCAGAAACAACAGCCCAAATAGTTCATAGATATCTTAATGTGAAACTATAAATTGCAAAACCAAAAACTATGCTTTAAAAATGGAAAAAAAATTAGAAATTTTGATTCATCAGGGCCTGCAAAGTTTCATATTTTCTGCAATTATCTGAGGAGCTTCAGAAAGAAGACTTCATGCATGCAGTGCACTCACACCCACACACACAAGCACATGGAATATATCTCCAGTTACAGGTGTTTCAAACTGGTGCCATTTCACCAGACATGAGCCCTTCACAGAAGGGGACCTTGAAATGCTTCTGCACTCCTCTTGCAGAATCCAGGCATTACAAAAAGTCATAGAAGTATTGGTTGGAAAAGACTTTCAAGATCATTGAGTCCAACCATGAACCCAGCACTGTCAAGTTCACCCCTAAATCATGTCCCCAGCACCACATCTGCACATTTTTTAACACTTCCAGAAATGTGGAAGTGGTGGTGTTTCCATCATTTCCCTGGGAAGCCTGCTCTAATGCCTATTCCTATTTCAGTGAATAATTTTTTCCTAATATTCAATCTAAACTGGCACTGGCAGTGCCAGTCTGATGAGACTGGAAAGGCCAGGGTTTGTCTTGTTTAGGATTGACCCAATTTAGTACTTTTACAAAAAATATGCATTTGCACTGCAGGTTTGCTCTGTGACTGCCAACAAAAGGTTATAAGAATAAATTTATAAGAACAAATGAAATAAAGGAGCACAGGAAAAGAATCCAGAGAAAGATGCTTGTTGGTAGAGCTGGCACTTGCCCTTCGTTTTCCCTCTGGGACAGATGTTGGTGTATTGGCAAATGTTATTTCAATTAACACAAAATACTCCCAGCCTGCATCTGATCTGTTACACCACAGTCTCCTCACAAAAGGAGCATTGATTTAGGGGGCTCGTTTCACAATCCTGTTGCAGGACAATATTGGTGGGTTTGAGGAGAGATTTGCCCTGACACCTTTTGTCCGTAGCTTGCCAACACCATTGTCTGTGGTGCATAATCTGATTTAGCTTAATCCAGCCCTAATGGGAACTCCCACCTAGGAGCTGGGGGAACAGGAGATATTGCAAGATTTCCAACAGGTCATGGTGGTCTTTTTTGTTTTCATTGTTTGCTGCTTAAAAAAGAGAAAGAAACCCAACCTGAGCTCCCCCCGAAGTGGATGGAGAGAGGAAGGCATCTCCAGAAGGTGGTGAACTGATCTCCCATTTAAAGCAGGTCTGAGAATTTAACCTGGTGACTCCTCTTGTTTTTGTGTGTGCATGTTTGTGTGCTATTCTTTTGGATCACAGAAATGAACACTATGATAATCTGAACTAAAGTATCTTTGCAAAGACCATTCAACCCCCATGGAAAATCCATCCGTCAGGACACTGAGGTTTATGCCAGACTTGAAACACTGAAATCATTCCTAAAAATCCAGCATATACTGCAGTACTTTGCTGAATTTGGACCTTCCAGAGTGCAGAGATGAAGGATTTCTTTGCAGTCTTAATTGTTTGTTTCAATCCTATTCAGACTCTCTCCTTGTTTTGTCCTTGATAGAAAAATGCAATCCCTAAAGCTCCCTTTCATCTCCTTGCTCTGTAAATAATTTTGTCCTAAGAGACGCCTCCTTTTTAAATAAATTTAAAAAGAAAGATTACATTTAGTGCGGTTTACTACATCATGCTGATTCTGAGAAAAGTATTGATAAAGGAATTTGTGCAAATCCAAACCCTGGATAACACTGGAGATCTTTAACCCAAGACTGCTAACTGTTGTAGTAAATAAAGAAGTGAACACATGTAACATTAAAATTAATTTCAGAAGCAAAAGTAAATCTTCTCTTTGTGGAAAGAAACTATTCTTCTCAGATATTTTATTTATGTGCCCAGATAATTTATTCTAAGTTTTAATCCCACTGCTGCCCCTGTTAATGTGCCAGGTTTCCTTATCAGTGATAATGTCCCTGTGCCTTTCAGTGACAGCCACACACCCCTGAGGATGGTCCCAGATGAGGCTGAGACAGAAGATTGATAAAGGAATTGAGTAAAATACCACTTGCTCTTCTGAAAATGCATTCCCTGAGAGAGAGAAACTTTTTCCCTGGGAGAATGTCAGGTTTGTAGCTGCCTCCTATATAGGAGACATATAATCAAAGAAGGAAAGAAAGTGCTTCTCCAAAAGCTTTAAGGGATGATCCAGTTTAGCATCTCCCCAGCCTCTACCCCACCAGCTCAGTCTGAACCAAAGCAGAAGAGGAGGAAGGTATTTGGCATCCTCAATTCTCTGCAGGAGCCCCTCTGCTTGCCTCTGTGTCATTTTGCTCAACACCTAGCAGAAAGTGATAACAACAACAGAATAAACTTTCAGCAGCTCCGATTAAAAGAAAAAAGAGTCCACTGTTTTCTCTCTCAGAAGCACAGAGAGCTAGAATGTCAGCCAGCTATCAGCAATACCTGGAAAACATTGTGTTCTCTGCCAGCAAAGCTGATGAGGGTTTTTTATTTTAATGGCTGTGCTCTGAAAGGTCTGCTTGTTAGGTACATTGTACACCATGGGAATGAGGTGTGGGGCAGTTTTGGCCCTGACACTCTGGGTTTAGTTTTTTGAGGTTTTTTTTCACGTATCTCTAAGGGGGGAATGAGGCAGCCTGAGCTCTGAAGGGTTCTGTCTGCTGTTCCCATCACGCCCGTGTTACGCATATCTGTCCTTCACCATGTGATTAAATCAAGTGTTTTGTGCCAGCACAAAAGTTACAGCAGAAAGAGGTGCAGGGATTAACACACCACGTACTCAGAGAGAGCTTTCAGCAAAGCAAGATGCAACCAGCAAAGGGCAGCATTTTGTCCTGTGCCCCCATGGAGTGGGAGTTTGGGGTGGGTAAAGTGTCCTAGACTTTCAGAGGAGAGTAGAGCATTGCTTGGGATGAATAGCTATACTAGAAAATTCAGTCTCCTGCTGTAAACCTGCTCATTGCACAAGGGCTGGAAGCTGTTCACTGCATCTGGTTGCAGAGCTGCAGGCTCCAAATTTTGATAGTTACTAGAAAAGGGTTTTTTCCTCCAACCTGAAACATAAGGAAAAAAAAGGAAAACACTGCATTATCCACGTGGGTAGTGCTGAATCCTGTCCTTTTGACTTTATATCAGATACACGTGCTGCCCACCTGCCCAGATAACTTGGGCAATGCTGAGCACCCTGAAGAATGTCCTGGGAGTAAGATGTTCCTACATTAAACAAAATTCTTTTTCCAGCAGTACTTTCTTCCTCTAGAACAATCTGCGCCCCACTTGCTGACTGTGCAAGCCCAGACTTTGGTGCTGTCATTTTCTATTTTACCCATTTTCTACTTTCTGAGTCACAGAGTTGGTAGAAACATGGACAAACCACCATAAATTCTCAAATACATGGGAAACCCTGCATTAGGAGTGAGGAGTGGCCAGGCTTTCATCTGTCCCTGCAGGGAAGTGTTTGCCATCTGCCCTGTCCCTTCCTCAGAGGCAGTGGGGCCATGTGGGCTATGCTTGCTTCAGGGCAGACCCATAAATGCATCTCTACAGGAAAAGCATCTCCATCCATACCTGTTTCTGAAGTCTCAGAGCCATGAGCATCAATGGTCCCAAGGCACACGATGTATTATTTTATGAGGAATTGCTGCTCTCCCCTACAGTCAAACCTTTGTCCATTTGACGCTCTTGGCAATGAGCTTGCACAGTTCAGAGATTAGAAAAGTGCCTATTTCTTGTGACGTGCTTCTGCTAGCAGGACTTTGTGAGGCAAAGCTGCTGCTTGACACATAATTTGAAAAGTTATTATTTTGACTTATCCAGAAAGAACATCTTCTCTTTGATGCAATTTGACTTTCTTCAGAAGTTGCTTCTTCAGAAATTCTTCAGAAATGCTTTCGTTTTTCCCTTGGGTGTTTTAACAAAAATGAAAGCACTGCTGTTTCCAGTAGTATTTTGCAGAGAAAAGTTTAGGCTTTTCTCAATAAAGGGCAAGTTTTTCTGCTGTTGAAAGCTGGGGGGTTTTAATCTTTTTTCCTCTTCTTTTCTTTTTAAGTTAGAGATTCTAATGTGCTGCCCTGCAGGAATTGCCATTTAAGTGCCTTATACTTACATTTGCCTCAATTGACCACATTCTCTCAGATCCTCTTTCCTATGATACACCACAGCCTTCTCTCACGATGTGAAAAACCAGTTGTGTTCTGGGAGATAATACTTGGCCAAGCCCATAAAAGAAATTGGGAATATAAAGGCATCTGAAACTTCCACCATTTGTTGTGGAAAGCAAGCTGAATCTAAGCATTTTATTTTCAAAGTAAGTATTTGAATTATGAAGGAATACTTGGCATTTTCCTCAAAAAGCAGATCTTTCACAAATAAATTAATTCTGAAAAAGGAAAAAAAATAACCTCTTGCCCCCAAATTTCTGACAGCTAATTTTTTACTGGAAAACATCTTTTGTGGAAAGTTTTGATGCTCTCCATATTTGTACTTAAAATTACATTTGTGCTAATGTGGCTTTGCTGATCAGAACCTCAAAATTTAGCATGTTGCAGAATTTATACATTTGTTCCCAGCCAAACCATACCATATAAATGCTGGCTTATTACTAGTAATATCAAAAAAAACCTGGCTAAGATATCCTGGATACTGCACACATACTGATGGTCTTTACAGAATAAATGCTCTGTGCTCTGATGTGGCAAATGAGGTCATTTGAGTGCACTAACTCTGGTCTTCCTCTCCCTGTTCTGCTTGAAAGAGATTTGAATGTGAAAAGGTTTTGGCACTTCAGGCTCCAGGGTTTGGAACAGCTTTCAAAATTGGAGACTTAAAGGTCACTTTTCTCTGAAGAAGTGAGGGACTCAACCCCAATACCAGCCATCAAAGAAATGCCAAAGTAAAAAGTTGTCTCCAAAATCACGTTGAGGAGGCCGGGGATGGAGCTGTTCCCCAGAAACATGTGAGGCCTCTGTGTTGAATATATATTGTTTTATCCCTGCGGCATGACCCCGTCTGTCAGATAAGGAGAAGCAGTAAAACAGGGAGGATGTGGTTACTGTCGTGGAAGTTGGAAAACAAATTCAAGCTTAGGAAGCTTGCTTTTTTCTCCCCTAAAATTAAAACCAGTGCTCCTGTTAGCTTCCTAAGCTCCGTTCAAATTTAGCTGATGCTCTGACAGCGAAAAACCAGGATTTTAGAAGTTATTTCAGATTTAACAGTGGTAACAACTGGCTGGGAGAAGTGGGCAAAGGCATAGGAGGGTAAAGTACACTCATATCACCTTTCCCCCTGCCCATGATGAACCAAGGGATGTGTTTGACCTAGAAAAACTGTAAGGCAGTGGTAGCCATGGGTACCTTGAAATGAGGGCCATGGTGAAATTCTGCTGGGCAGGGATCTGCCAGGGCCAGCCAAAAGCTGTGCTGGTGCTCGTGGTGTGATGCCACCTCTGTACCACTCAGGGAGACAAAGTGCTTAATTCTGGGTTGGAGGGAGATACCTGATAGGGGCTGAAATCCACAGCAGATGCTTTTGAGGGGAAGCCTGGGTATATCCTTTTTCACCCCAGCAGAAGCAGGAGGATGACTCCCACCAGGTGACCTCACCCCTCACTTTACATATGACAGCCTGGTGCTTTGCACAGCTTTGGATTCTGATTCAAATCCCTCTTCTGGCAGATGCAAAGCAGGATTTGTGCTGTGCTTTCCTACTTGCCCGTGACCAAGCAAATTTGGGGCATTCTGGTCTCTCCTCTCTAGCTGTGCTCCATCAGGTCTAGGAGGACACATTCAGAAAATAATTCCCAGATTAGAAGCCCATGTTCCTCAAGAAGTCTGGGTTTAGCTCTCCAACAGTCCAGCATCAGCAACCATGGCCATGTCCCATGTATTCTAGAAGTGTTTTTGGAGACTCAGCTCCTACACATCCTCCTTCACCTCCCACAACTCAGCTCTGTGAATCAACTCCATGCCCCCAACTCTGTGACTTGCTGAGGCCAGCCTTTTAAGAACAGTATGTAGAGCCTGAATAGAGAAGCCTGATCAACACAGTAAATGACAAAAGTTTTAAAAAATATCAATCTACTTATACATATTATAAGCTCTGCAGTTTTCTTATTTGAGCAATTGTGCTGCATTTTACTTGAACTTTTTGAGCCTGTGGTAGTATCTCAGTCAAGTTTTTGGGAATACTGAATTGCTTGACAGCCTTTCAGCCACAGCTAGGGAGAGGTACTTTAGATGACTGCTCTTTGAGAAGGAATCACTGCAATAGTGAGGAAAATGTTTCTGAAGCCCCCAAACTGCCTTTTCCATCGCTCACCAGCCTGCACCCCATTTGGGTGGGCTGACAGCAAATCACTGTGCTCAAGCTGACAGCACATTGAGCTGGTTTTAAATTTCCTGCTCTCTAAACCATGCTGCAAACTGATTCAAAACACTTTCATTAGAGGGATGAAAATAAATCCCACCAAAGCTGGATTTTATCATGTGGATCTATCAGAGACGAGCAGACTGGGTTGTGTGGGGTTCAAGGATGTGGCCATCAGGCCCTGGAGCCAAATGGGAAGCTGTGGAGAATCTCTGCTGCATGCCCACATATTAGACTCAGCAAGCCACCACCTAGGAGGACTAAACCTGGCATGCTGTCCCTCGTCTTTTGGGTTTTGGGAAGCTTTGATTTCCATCAATGGGACTGGGGCTGGCAGCACCATAAAACCCTCTTTGAATCATGCTGAATTTCCAGGACTAAAGCAACATTTTCATGCTATTTCTACTTGTGATCAGCATCCAAACACAAGTGTAAGCCTTGCAGCACATGTTTGAGAAGGCGGGTGGGCTCTTTCAGGCGTGTCCTCCCACCAGGGCTAGCGCAAGCCCCAGCTCAGGAGCTGCTCCCAACCTTTTCCTTGCCCCTGCTGAGAACACAATCCTGGTTAGCTGGTGCTGCCCCAGCAGGATGCATTGCCTAGAGCGTTTCTTTTGCTTTCACTTAACAATCTGCCACCACTCCTGGCAAGGTTTGGACTGTATTTCTCAGCTCCTAATAACTCTTTTCTGCCTTCCCCAGCCTACACCCAGGAGAATAGCCCCAGTTTGCTGGAACTAAGTCTCCCAGAGCAGTGTGGGCATGCACTGCAGCATGAAGGCAGCATGTCAGGAGAAACAACAACTTAATTTTGGGTTAGTAGCCCTGGGCTAAGCTAGCCCTGATCTGACCAACATCCTAGGTGGAGATGTTCATATCTGGACAGCGTTTTCTGTGAGGAAGTTGAAGATGTCTTCAGCAGAGCACAACCCTTTTCACTATGCAAGCACTGTCTGTTTACACAAACAATTTCAAGATACAGCATAATGTACATAAGTCACTGACTGTATTCTTAGCTACAACAGCAAAAATGCACAAGCATGTAGGCACGAATGTACACAAATGCATATTATTATGATTTGCAGCTGTCAGAGAAGTTCCTGTCACTGAAAGAACTAAACTTAATTGACAATCTGGAACGAATCTTGATCTTAAAATACAAAAAGAGCAAGCTGCCTAAGTGTATGCACATTCTTCCACTGTAAATAGCTTCCCAAGAATGGAGGACCAAATCCTCAGTTGGTGTAGGCTGGTGTTGAATTTTGACAGCTAAATCCAGAGGAGCTGACTTTTCTGATGGTGCTAGCTACAGATCTGATTCTGTATGTTTTGTAATCTTTTCATCAGGAGACCATTTACATCCTGTAAGAATGTCATGAAGGTGTTTATTAATGGCCATCTGCATCCTCCAACACTATTTGCCTTGGCATCTAGACGGGGCTGAGGAGGTCTGGGTTTTATTCCTGCCTGAACCTCTAATTCAGTGTGACCTTCACCATATCCTTCATCACCTTTCCCACCATTGGTCACAGCATTCAGACCAGAGAAATCAAACTTCAGCTCACCAGATGGAGCAGAAAATGCCCTCAATCCATTGCACAAACACAAGACTGTGCCTAACCTGCCTCTGACTGCAGCCTTCTGGCCAATGCCTCCAAGTGTTTCCTCTGTACATTCCCTCTCACTGGCACTCCCATTTGTCATTGTGGTGGTGATTTCTCGACTGCACAAGGAAGTGTCTCCTCCAGGCTGCAGAGATGATTCTGTGTGTCTCCTGGAAAGGTTCTGTATGCCACTGGCCATACCCCAGAGGCACTTTGCAGCCCCTTTCACAGACTGTGAGCCCTTGGCCAGGGCTGTCCTCCCTGTGTGTTTGTATAAGACTTCATGCACGGAGGCTCTGCCTCAGCTGGGGCCTCAAAAACATGGCTATAAAACCAGCTATAAATAACAGCACAAGACAGGGTGTTAAACTCACTGATGGCATCTGAGTCATCACTTCGGCCTCTTGATGGCATGACCTTGGAGGTAGGCTGTTAACTCTGTAAAAAATGTTTAGAAAAATAATAAAAAAAGGTCTCTCAAGTCCAGTGCCTTGCTCCAGTGATAGCAAAAAGGGTAACAGGAGACTGTTGTTCTAACTCTGTGCTGCCTTTTCAGATCTTGTTTTTGTTTTCCTGCAAGGAGCAGGACTTTATTGGCCTGTTTCTGGGGGCACACATGCAGCCTTTCAGCAGTGCCTGTTTGGTGATGGGCCCCTGGATATCAGTGACATTGACACATTCATACAATATCCCGCTCCGTGATCGGCTCCACACTGCTAATGAATGAGTGACTCTTTTCATTACCTTGCCATAGATCAAGTGTTGCACTCTGATTTTGACAGACGATTCAAATACATCTGGTTTTCCTGACTTGAGGCCGCTCAGCTCCTCCAGCTAGCGCTAAATGATGTTGTTTGCTAGAGAAGCATAAACTGTTTTGGAGGGACGTACAAAAGGCACTTTGACTGCAACACGGGCTGGGAGAGAACATGGCTGTGCCTGAAAAGTGGGTCTCAATGGGGAAATAATCTACTTGAGTGAATTTTTTTCCAGGATTGTTGAGATTTTGTTGGGGAGTAGGCAAGCTTTGCATGAAGAAAGTCAACAAGGGTCCCATTTATAACCTGTGAGGGCCATGAAAGTTTCATTTTGTGTGCACAGTGAAAGATCCCTCTATCTATAGGGATTCCCCTTGACATTATGTGACAAATGCACCCCAATGTGATGCCAGCCGCTGCCTTTTTCGTTGGTTTCTGACATACCACATCCTAAATTTAATTGCTGTAATTTGTTAACATTATTTTATATGTGACAAGCATCCTTTCTAAGGTTCTTACTGAGCCATGGCAGCTCACTCGCCACCTTAATGCCTTTGCAAAACTAAGAGACCCCTGTTAAATCTGCTCTGGTGCAGCAGACTGCTGTACCTACTTGGACTAGTGTGTGTATTTGCTTAAAATAGGAATAGGATAAAATTCAGGAACAAACTCAAATAGGAAAAAAACACCTCTTGCTTCCTCTAGAGGAGCCCCAGTCATAGAGCAAAGAGGTGTGGTGCTGCACTGTGTCTGACTCACTACTGCAATGCAGTTTAAGTACTTTGCCCACACTGGAGCAGTTGTATTCAAAAGAGTTGAAATAGCCCCTTGTCCCCCTCACAGAACCTGGGGGAGGCAGGCATGCCCTCAGAGATGGAAAAAGGAATGTTTGCACTTGAAAAATGTTCAGGTGATGGACAAATGATGGGCAGCAAGAGGGAAGGGTGGCCATGCAAAGGATGAGCTTTGGGAGTCTGGTTTTAGTGGGCACCAGGGGGATGATGCTCTGCACACCAGGAGGCACAGCTCCATCTCCATGGGGAGCCTCAAGCCAGGAGCCCTTTGCTGAGTTAGTCTGGCACCCAGGGCCAGCTCTGGAATGGGCACTGAACAGAGAAGGGTATTGAGGTTACCAAAACCTGGCAAATCTTGAAGCTGCACTTGGAACATCCATTATCTTCTTCTTTGACCTCTCCTTCCTCCAGCAGCATCCCCAGCACACTGTTCCAGCACCTCTGGGCCCTGCCAAGGCTCTACCAGTGACACTCCTATCTGGATACCTCCAGCTGTTGTTTTCCTTCAAGGACTGTGTGTGGTGTACCACAGACAAATACAACCAAAGAAACTGCCAGCTCTTCATTTGCTGCTGGAATAGAGGACGTGTAGTGGCTTGCACATGAGGAAAGTGTGCTAAAACATGAGAGACCAAGCTAAAACTGGCCTGGCATCTTTGTGCAAGCCTCAGCCCCTGCAGTGTCCAAAGCAGTGCCCTTTGCAGCATCCCTTCTGCAGGATAAGAGGGCTGAGCTGTGGGGTTGCTCCTTACCAATTCCCTGCTGGAGGAAGGAGAGTCACAGAGCCTCACAGATTTTGCATTTGCTCTCAGTGTGAAGGCACCCTGATAGTCATGGCTTTTCTAGGAGGGCTTTAGGCTCACGAAGCAGCAGCTCAGGAAAATGTATCTCACAGTAAAGGATATCCTGCTCAGCCAAAACTAAAATCTGCAGGAATTCAAATGACCAGGAAAAGCTGGGCTTTGCAGCACTAGAAATTTCATATGATGAAATCCTTATCCTATCCAGCTCTTACTATTGGCCTGAGGAGATAATGCTTCAGCCTGGGACTCTGGCAAGGCTCTTACCTAGCACTGAATGAGCTAAAAAGGCTCTTAAAGTACTAAAAGATTTTCAGGAAAGTGTCCAAGGTACTTGGATTTAAAGGGATGCAGAGGGGAAATCTTGGGTACTTATGTAGTTACATGCCTGAGTAGCACTAAAAATCCCCTGTTTAGTCTGCAGCTAGTGGAGAGCAGCCCAGGTCTCCACGTTGCCACCTGGATATTGCTGCACCTCAAATTTCGTGTCCAGTTTTGTGCCCTGCATGACAAGAAGGATGTGGAGGTCCTGGAGCATGTCCTGAGTGAGGAATGGAGCTCGGGAAGGCTCTGGAGCACAGGTTTTATGAGGAATGGCTGAGGCATCTGGGGGTGTTCAGCCTGAAGAAAAAGGGGGCTCATGGGGACCTTCTCACTCTCTACAACTCCCTGACAGGAGGTTCTATTGAGGTGGGGGTTGGCCTCTTCCTCCAAGTGACAGGAAATAAGGAAAGAGGAAATGGCCTCAAATTACACCGGGATAGATTTAGGTGGGATATTAGAGAAAGTTTCTTCACTGAACGAGTGGAACAGGCTCCCCAGGGAAGTGGTGGAGTAGCCATCTGTGGAAGTGTTCAAGAAGTGTGTGTGAATGGGGCACTTGGGGGACATGGTTCAGTGGTGAACAGGCTGATGCTCAGTTAATGTTTGGACTTGATGATGGTAGAATTATTTTCCAACCTTAATGATTCTACATTTCTATGATTCTTGGCCTTCACTGCCCATGGCACAGCTTCCAATGCTGGTGAAACAAGTATCTGTGCCCAGCTCAGGGCATTGGCACGAGCTGTGGCTGAAAGCAAAGAAAAAAAACAACCCACATGATAAGGATTTAGGTGTCTCCCTAGAGAACAGTCTTCTCAAGACCAAAATGGCATAAAATCCAAAAAGCAATGCAAATATTCACACCTTGGAGCCCAAACCCGCTCCCTCTAAGTGTCCACTAGAGGGTTTCTTGTACTTCCCACTGAAGTGCGAGCACTTGGAAGCAGATGGGGGATTCCAGAGGCAGGATGGCAAGGATGGATGCAGCCTGCACAGCAAAGGGACACCACAGTCCGTGCCCACGATGGCACCCCGAGGCAGGACTGCTGCATGTAGGTGCACATCCATGCAGCCCTCCCTGCAAGCTCTGGTACTGGCAGAAGGAAGTGCAGCCCCATCTCTGGGATGCACTCTAGAAATCCTTTATTAAAACCCACAGGAGGAGCATGGTTTTTCCAGCAAAAGTGCATGTACCCAACCATCTGATACATTGCCACCCTGTTTAATGGCCAGTTCTAACACTGGGTCTATGCACAACTCACCACCCCCTTCCTGGCACTGCTTTTGCTCCTGTGTTGGGGCACAAGGATGAGCCAAGCCTCCTGCTGCCCTTCTCTGCTCCTCCCTAAAACCTGGTCACACTCATACCAGGAAGGAGGGTGAAACTCATCTCCAGATTTGCCATGTGACTGATATAGGAGGAAGAGGCAGAGGAAAGGGACAGCAAACAGAGATTTTTGAGCTTAGAACAGTATTTATGAGACGTCATTACCCAGATTAATTTCCTGCTGCTGCTGTACTCACAGGAACCAGTCATGCACGTTTCAATTACTTCCCCATGAGGACTTGGCAGGTAGATGGATTGATATGAGAAACACTGCTTCAAAAAAGTATCAGTGGATATTTTCCCAAAAGTTGCAGGTACAGGGTGGCAGGGTGGGGTACTGAAAGCTTTATTAGCTCCTGTGTACAAACCCATGGACTGTCTCCATCTGGCAGGAGTGTGAGCATTTTAATCTCAAGCACTTGCGAAGCACATCAGCCTCACTTTCCATTTTAACCATCAACAGAACAGAGCTGGAGAGAGGTAAAGTGTTTTCCTTCAGGCCATACAAAGCAATGAGGACAAAGGCGAAGGAGTCACTTGCACATGGAAAACAAAAACTCTTTAGGTTAAATGACATCGTTTGGGTGTGTTTTTTTCAAAATGATAATATAAAATTATAATTTTGGTGGCAAATTGGTGTGGATCTGATGGCCAGCTGAGGGTCTTTGGCTGATTGCTGTGCTGCTGAGCCCTGCTAACCCCTGCTGGCTCGGGTGGTGCGGAGAGGTGTGATCCCACCCCAGGGTCCTGGGGGCATGCCAGGAGAGCTTTGCTTGTACTTTGCATTATCATCAGGCTTGTTTGGGAAACAACTCGCTGACACTGAAGGCGAGGGTCGGATTTTCAAAGCACGTAGTGCTCATAATTGGAGCCAGATTTCTGGAGGAGCTCAGCTCCCATTTAAACACCTAAAGAAAGTGACTGGATTGTTTCCCCCAGCTGTTCCTGTGGCGGGAAATAAGAGCTGCTACAGGCTGACTCCAGCCCTAGACAAATAATAATGAATGAAAGTCATTATAGGGTATGAATTTGCAAATATTTAAAGTTTCAAAGCATGAATTTTGTTAATTAAATAATGCTAATAATGCAGCATTGGTCTGACCTAAAGGTTAATGTAAAATCGCTGTCTTTGGTGAGAATCTCTCTCCTCACAAATTCCCTGAAGAAAATGAAACTTTTTCAGGTTTCATGTGGCTTTGAAAGCTGAACTGATTGAACCAAACCTTTTCTATGGGGTTCATTCATCCCTTCTGTAAGCTTTCAGACAGGCCTGTGACCATCAAGAAATAATACAGCCTGCACAGATTATGGATTAAAAAGTTTACCTTTCTTAATAACTTTGTTCAATCCTTTTCTTCCCCTTACTTGTTTTACATGTGACAGTATTGTTAAAGAGAGCTATGATTATTTAGAGGGAATCTATGTTAGGATTTAGAAAACCTGGTTATTTGTGGAAAAAAAAGAAATAAATGGAGCAGTCTCTCATTATGTAATGTAATTGAGTTTAAATAGTTTAGATACTACCAAAATAATTCTGTGGGTCTTATTTAATTTGTCTGGTTTTTACTACATTCTCTTTTTCCCTCTCCAGGCCTTTTCACGTGCTGTGAGAAACACATATCATAGTGACATGTGTGCTAAGGAAACCTTAGCTATATTATTGGAAAACTCCAAACTGACATTTGATTGTGGGTGCCATTCGGTTCAGAAATATTTATATGATTTTGTAGATATTTTGAAGCCTAGGACGGTAATGTCACTAAATTAAAATGATGAAAAAGTCTTTAAAAGTCAGGAGTAGTGCTGTGCCTTTAGAGAGAGCTTTGGGAGCAAAAATCAGTGTTCTGTCATAGCCTTCTTGGGTAATTCCTGCAGGACAGGATTTTTAAAATAGAGACAAGGTGTCAATCCATTCATAATCTTTTCAAAACCTGACCTGAGACTTTGTGCCTCAGTTTCTCACCTTTAACTCCATATCAGAGTGATGTAATGATAAACAATCCAAAGCTGGGAAATGATTAGACAGCACAGCACTGGGAGAGGAGTGTTTGCCCCTCCCCACCAGGCACAGGACAGGTCCCAGAACAGGCACCAGGGGCATGAGTTAGTGGGACAGCACACACTCTGAGATGTTCCTGTTCTGCCCAAGAAGGTCAGTGATTTCTAAACCTGAATGACAGCTCCCAGCTCACCTCTCCAGGCTGTGAAATGTTTGCTGTGGGATGTGTATCATGGTGAGCACAGGTCTTAAGTGACCTCTCCTGTGCCCATCAAGAATGAAGACATTGCAGAATGAAACACAAAAATCAAGTCTCAAATGTGCAAAAGTAATGAGAAAAGGAGCAGGTACTTACATCTCTGCTTAAATTTTTTGGCTCCATCTCTAGTCTCTCTACACTGTTTGGAAAGGTTGGATAATTTTAACCCCCCCTGTTTTTTGCCTGAGGTGGGTTGCTGAGTGCTGGGCTAAGTCACATGCACAGCTTTTGACAGCCAAGCTGGTACCTCTGGGCAAAGCTTCCCTGTTTTCAGCAAAGTATGATCACTTCACTTCACTTCACTTCACTTCACTTCACTTCACTTCACTTCACTTCACTTCACTTCACTTCACTTCACTTCACTTCACTTCACTTCACTTCACCTTCAGACTTCTCTCCCTGCTCCTCTTGTGCGTTTATGGGCAGAAATGGATTCTCCTGTCCATTAGAGTTTCCAGTCAGTTAATTCCTCCATCCCTCCCCAAGCCCCTTGAAGACACTCCAGATAAGGAGCAGTTTCTGATAGCCTGCAACCACACAGCCCTTATCACTTGCCTCTAACAGCAGTCAGATTTTCTGCACTGCTTTGGTCTGGCAAGGCTCAGATCTGGATCCAACATTGTAGGTCATGCTGAAAACTTGATATGACAGGTCCACAGTGGAATTGAAGACCACACTGTCTAATTGCAACCTTGTCCAACCACTAAATAGTGTTCTGTGGAGATAAAGCCTATCTTTAGTCCTTCCCAAAAAACACTGGGCCTTTGCCAGGAAGGAAAAATGCTGGGAACATAAACATAACTGAAGAACAAAAAATGGCATGATTGAGAGGAGATATTTTCCAATAGACAGCCTGTAATTTGCCATGGATGTGGTAATTTAGCCAAAATAATTGAATTTTGTGTTTCCAAAGGGTGCCTGTCAGTGTTGGCACACTGGGGTTGGGTGGTTGGTAATATGATATGGAATCTTTCATCTCAGATTTGCTTCTCTGAGAACTACCCCAGTCAATTTTGTTGATCATAAACATCACTCAGTTGTAGGCACCATAATTGTTCCCCCCGGGGTGGCATTTTTGGTGGTATCTGTGAAACACACAAACATTTCTCACTCTCCAAGGAGAGGAGCACACTGCCCACATCCAAGAACACCCCTGCTGGCTGGTAATCTCATTGGACTGCGAGTTACCCATCTCCTCTCTGAGAGTCTCTGTCAAAATGGATCACAGCCAGCTCATGTGTTCAGGGGTTTGAAAGGAACTTTCTGCTGAGTGGACAGACAGCTTCCCAACTGCTTCTTGAGGGAACACAGGAGAGAAAGACATCACAGTTGTTTGAAAGTATTTTGTAGGTGGAGAGATGGAAAACAAGGCTGGAAGAGAGCTTCAGAAAGCATTTCATCTTTCCCTGCCCCAAGGCAAGATCACTTAGACCTGGCCAACTTCTTACAGACATTTCTCTAATATCTTTTTGAAAATCTCCTGAGACAGTCACTGCATGCCTTGCCCAAATTCAGCCACTGGCCTTTCTCCTAATACCTATCTGGAATCTTTCTACTTGCAGGGTCAACCCTTCCTCTTGTCCCCAGGCAAACATGGAGAATGGCTTGTTGCTCTTCTTAAGGGGTGTTCTCTCAGTCAGAGGTCAACCAAATGATGGAAAATGACCTGCCACACTCTCCCTGTAAGTAAAATATCTTCCTAGAAAACAAGCAGGGTTGGGATACTGCTATGAGGGGTTGGGATATTTGCTATGAGCAAATGTAATCAGTATGGGAGTTCATTTATGTAAACTACATTAACTACTCAACTGGATACTGAAAATCACAGATTTCATGGAGGTGGAGAGTCTTTGATATACTTCACTTTTCCCTATAATTCTTCTCCAGCTTATTTTCTTGGATTCACAGGTCCATCTCATCTTAGATTCATAATCTCATCTATCTCACAAGGGCTTTTGAACTTTCTGCCTCACTTGCTAAAGACCACACATTTTTGTCTCAAATCCTTTCCTCTAATTAAGCTAAACTGGATGGACGAAGACAGAAATTGCTCCCAGTCCCTGATTAGTTTTGAAGTGTGCTGCTAAGTTTCCTCAGGGCTGGAAGAAATATCTCTGTGTCCACCAGTGTACCTGCTTTTCTTAAAAGAATAGTCAGTGGGCAGACTGATCCTCTTCCAAATCCTCATTCCTCACAGAGGAGGCCTAGAGTCCATGGAATTTCAGAGAGTGGGATGTGGTGATGCCAAAGGCGTACCAGGAATCAAAGTCCAAGCTCAGGTGTTCAGGGCACACCTGCCTATGGCTTGGGCAGCACCACTGATGCTGGAAGCTGCTTCAAGAAGGCAGCAAAGAGTGTGGGCAGAGACTGTGGGCTGCCTAGAGGGCATGCAGATGGATGTGAGGCTGGAGATGGGGATGGAGATAGATACGGCAAGAAAGGAATGGTGGGATCAACAGAGAAATAAGAAGGCAGCAAAAAAAAAGTCTATTTAGAAGAGATTAGTCCCATTCTTCCCCAGGAATGCCTCTTTTTGTCCATCTGCTGCTGAACCCTTTTTGATACTTCTGCACAGCCAAGGGCTGGATCCCCATCAGGGTTTGGAGTTCAGTGTTTCACTGCCCTTTCCAGTTCCTGTGCTGTGTCTCCCTCCCAACCCAGCATGGCTATGGATCTTGGCCTGAGAACCTCACAGGTGTTTAAATGAAAACTAACAACTACCCTGAGGCTGGAAAAGCCCAAACTTGCCTTGCTGCTTTCCAGCTTTGCCATGGAGTATTGCCACTCACCTTAAGTGACTTTCTGTGCTGTGGGCAAAAGGAAAACCAGGGCCAATCTCTCAGCCCCAGTGCCTCTCTTAGAGATGTTATCTGCCTTTTTCTTGTCTCTGTTGGCTTGACCAAATGAAGCTCCCTGCATGTGTACAGCAGCGCTGTGGGAGCAGACTCCATTGTTCTCTGGACTGAAACCTGCTGACTATTTAAATAAAACAACTCATTATCTGCCACTACCTCCTCTGTAACCTGAATTGCTGTCAGGACATACTGTCCCCACAATCACTTCCCTCCTGCAGAGACATCTTTTCCTGTGTTTACCCATGTCCTTTAAGTAATGCTTAGAGCCAAGTGTCCATGCTGTGAGAGCAACACATATTTTAATGGTTTAGCTTCTGCAAAGCTTGGAGCGTACAGCAGAAAGGAGAGGGATTGTTAAACCTCAGTGATATGCCTACAGATCTTGCTTTGAATCTATAAGGATGTTAAGCAAAATGAATTTGATAAGTGCACTCTCAAACTGAGTAATTTTCCTTTCTTCTGTTTAGAGGAAGAGCTGTAGAGCCAGCAAGTAGGACAGTGGCATGTAGGGTATCTGTGCAGCATTGTCTGGGTATGCAGTGAGGCCTTGAAAAGCCTGAAAAGACCCTAATGTGACATAGCCAGAGACCTAACCATAGATCTGAATGGCAGATCAGGATATTCAGAGATGGTGAGTCCTGGGGTAGATTCTTGTAGTGATGGATTCATTACCTTCATTTCTGCAACACCAGAGATCTCCCTGCACACCACTGTCACATTAGGATCTCGATGAAGAAAGATAACCTTCATTTCTTTCTAACATCAACCTGTTTAACATATCACAAAAACCTTCTTTCCTCAAAATTCTGCCAGTAGTCTGCAAATAGATACAGGGCAAAAAGCTGTAAAAAACCTGGATCATTAAGGCACATATGTGAGGTCTTATATGTGGGGACTTTTGCTAAACACTTTGCCTGAGCTCCATCTCTGTTGCTAAAATTAACAGACTCTGCCCTTGGAAATTCCCTGCATGGGAGAGCAGGAGAAGGTGGTTTTGCACAGACACTGGATTTATGCAAATACACTTTGATCCTTATGTGAACACAAATGGAAGAGTGGCCAAACACAGAGCTTTCATTTCTCTGTAGTTAGAAAGGGGTGGGGGAATAAAACAAAAACCTGTTCTTTTGGCATTGGAAACTGAAACTGCACACACTGCACGGTGTATTACAGTCACAGATCCTTGCAAAGGTGGGTAGTGGCCAGAGCAGCTCCTTGCTTCCCTTAGACTGAACCTGTAAGTGCATAGGAAATTGTCCTTCAAAGCCAGCAGTAACATAATGCTCAATAAAAGTTATGCCAGGCAGGGAGCTTAATATGACACGAATCACACAGTAAAACAGCCATGGGGGGAGGAGGAATACATAAAATTAAAGCTGAAACACAATTTATCCCTTTTCTGGAAAAGTAAGGAACTGCTGACTGTACAATGAGAAAACTAAACTGCATTGGGCCCTGACTACATCAAGTGTTGTTACAGAGTTTTTGTCAATGATGGGTTGTGACGGGAGCCATATGACAGTCACTACTGTTTGAACAGTTTGCTGAGGCACACACACACTTCACCACGATGTCTGATAGCCATCATGCTGCAATTCCAAATGGGACTTGCTTTTGTCATTGTGCTTTCCTCCTTTCCAGGGGACTATTTTTGTTTCTCTTTCCAATTACAGCAATTCCATTCTGATCTTGGCTCTCCATCAGGCACACTGAAGGCTCTGGGCTTGAGGAATTGTGAAGTAATTCTATATCCTCTGAGGCTTCAGAAAGGAAATAGTCACAGATTTATTGAGCTTTAAGGCAGTTTGGGGAGGAAACCAGATGAAGGCATCCTGCATCCTGGCTTAGATTCATAAGAAAGTCAATATGTGTTATTACACATTAAATATGTCACTTAGAAAAATTATTTGAGAATAAATGTAGGATGGATCTTTGGAAAAAAGTTAATTACAAAATGCACTTTTATGTATACAATTCAGCATACAACATATGTAAGGGTGAAAAGCTTCCATTTTTTTTTCATCTCATGACCACATGCACTTTTATTATGAAACAGCAATTGTGATTTGAAGTTATTTATCAAGTTGTTCAGGCCAACTTTTTATGGAATCTCAAGTAAAGAATAGGTCCTTTAAATCGAGGAGTATTTCAGCAGGACATGGTTGTGTTCCTATATTATATTTCCCAGTGATTTGGGTCAGCACAGCAGTGCCTATCCATGGCTGAAGCAAGGGACTGTAAATACCATGGCAGTGCACCACTGTGCAAGTGTCCAGTGTGGGGTCAGACACCCAGAAGCCATAAATCCACCATGCTTGGGGGAAGAGCAATTCCCTCTCACCTGGCTCCCACATTGATGGTGCTGATTTGTTGTGGTTCATCTGGTTTTCTTTATTTTCCCCAGGTGCCATCAATGATGGCTGTTTAGGAGGAGTGTAAGAAGGTTTCAAGAGATATCCCAAAGGCAGATCTTCCACTGTGTCACTGCTCACTGCAATGATTTTCCTTGCTTGTCTTTTCCCTCATGGTTCAATAATAGGTTGAGCTACAGTGTTTGATCCATGTTGGCCCCTGAAGGAGAGGGAAACTATGTGCATGTAGGAGGGGCTAACCCCTTCTATAAAGAGCATTAACCATGTATTTTTTTGGGATGTTTTACCTGTCTTCACAGCTCTTACTTGCCCAGAACTATCTCACTCTCAGCTCCTGAGACGGAGTTTGCTGAATTCACTGAGGACTCAAATGAGAAGTGGAGAAAAACAGTATAAATATTTTGGAAAGCTGTGTATGAGGTTATTCCTGGTTTAACCAGGATAAGCAATATCACAAACTCTTTTTTTTTTAGCAGAAAAAGCAGAAGGAATGGGAAAAAGGAAAGAATACTTTGGATGAAGAGCACAACTGCAGAAAGGGAGAGGCATCAAGATACCAACAAGATATCAAACAAGATATCTGTGCTCACAAGTGTGACAGAGAGTCACATCTCTAGTCAGCAGAAATGGGATGCTCTTTAAAGGAATAGACATGAAATTTAACAACCAAACTCAGTCATGCTACTTCTTGAATAAACTGAATTTCACCTAACTTTAGGTGTAGACTACACGGTGAGTTGCCCTTGGCTCTCCTCATGGAAAGAGAAAGAATTTTTTAAGACAAGATTCATTTTCCTAGAAAGCACCAGATGAATTTAATGACCCAAGGTGTTGAAGCTCCTTTTCTTTCTCCATGGAGCATAAAACAAGCTGAGGGTGATCAGCTATACCAGAGTTAAGTCAGAAGGATTTTTGAGATGATTTCTGGGATCGTTATATCAATATAATTTACAACTTTAACTATGGAAAACTCAGAGTTGGGCATCAATGATTATAAAGTTGGCTTTGAAGAAATTAAAGAACAATTGAAACTGAAGGGTTTGCCTTACTCTGCAAAAGTGAGAGTTAGGGTTATACTAACCCTATATAACTCAAAGTGATCTTTCCAAGAGCTGTGTCTCTGAGTTCTGCTGTCTTCTCAAACACTGAGTCATGACTGCATCCTCAGTTATGTTTTGCTGGACTTGTCTCAGCCCATCTGAAGTAATGGAGCTGCAAAAACGTCAGCAAGGACTAAATCTGGATATCATGAGGTTGCACATAATGAAGAGTGTTTGGCCTCCACCTCTGGTGGTGATGAGGAAAAAGAGGAATAGAACACAGCAGGGAGGTTGGCAGGACTGCCAGGAAAAGGAAAAAATGTGTAAATGTAAAGCATTTGCTACAAACTGTAGGGAGAGACCAAGAACATGAAGCCCTAGGAGGCGTGTCCTGACATTTAGGGGAGAGAAGGGTTTTGCATCAACAGCTCTTCCTTTATGCATCTCAGCATGCTTTGCTTTATTTGAGAAACTGGGTGGAGATTGATCTATAAGCATCATGATAGCCTTGTTCAGATGTGAAAATGTCTCTCCATGTTTTGGAAAAAAACCTGTCCTGCCACAAAAAATGTGGCAGTGCTTACAGCTGAGCAGTGCCTTTCCTGAGGTGCCTTCCAAGATAATCTCATTGCTTCCTATCCATCTATATCCATGTTGGTTCTTGTCCTGCTTATATTATAAATATTTTAGAGGCGGGAACATTCTTTTAGCAATACGTTTGCTAAGTATTTTGCACTTCAGGGCTTTCAAGGGGTCACTGCAACAGTAATATTATGTTCTGTTGGGACAACCTGCCACATTCCTGGTAAAATCTGATGAGCCTGGAGAATGAGTAGAAGTCATTCTACAGAAAAAGTATCATTTTACAGTTCCAGGATCCTGCAGGCCCCAGCATGACATTTCTACACCATTTGGGAATCTGTATGCTGAAGCTGTGCCTGTACCAGTAAAGGAAATGACCCTGGGGATGTCCCTGGCCCCAGGACCAGCTGCCTGCTGGGAATCACCTCTGGAGTGCTCTACCTCCCATCGTACTGGGGTGTCACCTGGGAAAGCTGTAACTGGCATAGGGTGAAACTTCACAAAGGACCATTTTGGTGACTTTACAGGGTGAATGATCATGTTTCATTTAAACTACCAGTGTGGGCATAGCCATGGGTCAGAGAGAAGGGTCCTGTCTGCAGGATGGCACAAATGGAAAGGCACAGAACCCTTCTTGCCACCACTTTAATACCTGTACCAGCAGATATAAAAATTTGATCATCCTGGGCACATCAGGCTTCCTGAATGGTGAGGAATATATTCACCTGTTCATGAACTCAGCTACTTTCTGGTGCCTCATTGACAGAACAACCACTGGAATTGCCTAATCAATTGTGTCCTGCAAAACCTACATCATGTTTAACCACTGACTTCATTGCTTTTCCAATGTGCCTGAATGATTTTCCAAGTAACAGCTGTGTGAAGTCAATATAGCAGTGTATGAACCAATTCAGCAGCTACAAACAACGCTTTATGTGTTACAATTTTCAGCCCTCACAGAGTATACAGTCCTAAAACCAGCTGGTGGCCTATTTGGTATGTAACTGTTTTTGCAATGCTGCTATAAATTTACAGATATTTATGATTAGGGGACTAGAGGGAAGTTTTTTATAAATATTCATTCACATTAAGTTTTTGAAAGTTTCCTTTTTTTTCATTAAAGAGATGGTGTTCTTAAAGCCAGTGATTCAAATCCAGATCAGTTTCTAGAGATCCATGATCATTGGGTATCTCTTGAATTCTTTTCCCTGAGGATTTGTGGTTGTGCATAAACTTTTACTGTGCTGAAATAATCTGCAGTGCATGAGGGGTCTGTAACATTGGATGCAATTAGTTTCTTATGCCCACAGAGAATTTTGTGGATGAATTTGCCATATTCAGCAACAAAAACAAGAAGTAGAAAGCATATGCCAGTTTCCATCCATGAGACAGAATTTTGTGGGAGACTAATGACTGAGGTCACTGGCAGCCTATGGGAAGGGGTTTGGGGTGAGCTGGTGTTCTGAAGCTGATCTTTGTGACTGAGTACACTTTGTGCCATTTATCTGTTGGTTCTGAGCATCTCTCAGTGGATGATATCCATTTACTTGGAAGGTATATTCAAAAAAGTCCTCTGGGATGTGCAATCACAAGGTTCTTCCTAGTCATTGTTTCCCAGGGAGCACCACAGCAGCTGGCACTGGCTGAGGCCTCATGGTACATGGAGAAACTGAGGAAGGAGAAATCAAAATTCCAGGCAATGTGTTATGAGATATTTACAGCCTGATTCATGTGAGAAATCCATTTTATTAGACAGTGTTTTGAGCAATTATTCAAGCTCAGATGTCTCATTTCATACTTCCTAGAATAAGACACTTTGAAAGACAAAGTTCCAGAAGACACCTAATTTGTGTGACTGTACCTTTCAGCCTTTTGTTTTCAACTTAATTCTCTATGTTGAGATGCATTTAGCCATCAGATGTGTCAGCCTGGTTAAAAGCTGAACAGGAGCTTTTTTCACTGGCATCAAACCTTTCTTTCTCCCAAAGGTCAGGATTGGAGGTGGAAGGAATTTTTCCCTTGGTATATATAATTTTAGCCTAAAAATGCAGGTCGGGATCAAGTAAAATCATTTACATCTTACATACTGGCAAAAAATCTCCCCCCAAAATAACCTCTGAATCCACCTGACACAAACTTTTCCTTTCAGGATCTTTATTTTGGTCAGCAAACTTGGACTACACTATAATTAATGTCTTTCTCCTGAGCTGCACAAATGTGGCTTCAACACGTGTCCTATGTTGGTGAAAAGGGCTGTGCTCCAACTTCCATGTTTTCTTGTGTGCTTCCATGCATTCTGTTTCATTCCATGATGTACCTGTCACCAGCCTCATGACTTAGCTGAAAAAATAAATATTTCTCAAAAAAATCTGTCAGTGCTGCTAAAGGAGCAGCTTGTCACAGCAGCACTGTGCTGAGCTGCCAGGCTGAAACTGTCCTTTGGAAAAATTAGCTTCCCATGGAAAATAAGCATCAACTTCCCATAAAATATACAGTCTTGGGACAAAACACTTCTTGGTTCAGACTTGTTTAGCCTGAAGTTATGGCAGCGTGTAGAAACCTCCAAGGACTGGTCTGTGCTGTGCATATCATGGTTAGGTTTAGTTAAATCGATTTTTTACAGGGTAGGCATTTTTCACCTGTGCTTGGGTAACTGAGATTGCAACTTCACACACTGCAGTTATTGAAAAAGCAGTGAAAAATGCTCAGACCACATTCAACAGTCCTTCTCTATACAATGTTTACCAGCAACCAAGAAAAACAGCTGCTTTTCACAGCTGGATCAGCATCCTTTGGGATTTTTTTGAGGAAAATTCCTTCTCTTGTCACAGAACAGGAGCCTTGCTGAGCCTGGCAGCCTAAAGGACATTGTCCAACATCCACAAGACAAGTCACAGTTTCTTAGGAGCTCTCTCTGCCTCCAAATTACAAATTATTGTGGCACTTGCCACAGTCTATCAGCAGGACTTTCAAGAAACACAAAGAAGCAAAATGGAACAGAAATATTAAAAAAAAAAGCAAAAAAGGAACTACTGTATTGGAGACAGTGCAAAATGCTGCCTCAGCCTTCATGAATCATAGCAACTCTGATACAGTCCTGACCATTTAGGTGGAGCTGCTTTCCACCTAAATGCTGGGCATGGCTTGGCAAATCACAGGTCAGGAGTGACCCTCATGAGCTCCAGCAGCCAAGGAAAGCTCTGTCCTCAGACATGGACTGGAGCTGCTCCAGAGTGAATGCCCTCAGACATGGAGCAGCATGGATGGTGAGTCCTTGGCACCAAATGGTCACATCCACTCCTTGCTGGGGCAAGGAAATCCTCAGAGTGAGCCTTGAAAGGCTCAGGCTCTGCTACCAGATGGGGAACAGCCTGGGACAAGTCACATCCTTCTTCTTTACCTTATAAACATGGGAAATGGTGCCAATATTTTTCTTCAAAATAGCTCAGGATTTTATAATAATAGTTACAATTATTACAACAATTACATCATTTTGATATAATGATTATTGTGCCACCATGGCTAGGAAATTGAAGTGACTTTGTCTTATTTTCATTTCCTTCTTTTAAATTTTTTGTTATTCCCCATGCTTATAAGACAGAAAGCTGCTTTCTTTGAAACATCACTCCACACTTAAAAGAGGAAGAAAACACAACAAACCATAATCCAGCAAAAATAGTCCTCATCTTGCAACAGTGCACTTTAAATAAAAATATTTGCACAGAGTTTGTGCACTGGTGTCCTGCATCCCATGACAGTGCTCCTATGCCAGGCTAAGGCTTATTCTGCAGATAAAATGCTGCTTGTATCTGCTCTGAGTGATCTCTTGTTCATCCTGATGTGGAGCAGGTTCTATTAAATGGCAAAATCTTGCTGGGATACAGAAATCTCTCTTGGTCAATGAGCCTCTCCATGCATAGAACCATAGAATCAGAGTGTCTTGGGTTGGAAGGTCCTGTAAAGATCATTGAACCCAACCCCCTGGCTCAACATACAAGACTGTCTTCAAACACCAGACTGATCTTGGCACCACATTGACTGGGAAGGAACTATGGATGTGTGTTCCCATGGGATTTCACATATTCTCTACTGAATCAGTACACACATAACATAAACCTCACTTCAGAAACTTGGTCCAAGCCTTCATGCTCACACCCCTATCGTGCTAAAGGTCACAACCTGAACAGCATCAGTTTGCTTTTTTTCCTAGAGTCCAAAAATGCCTGCTATAAAATATGTCAGAGGGAGTTATGGACAAATGACAAAGTAGGTTAAAATGAAGTATAGGCTGAGATTTTAACATTTGAACAAACATATATCAAGCCAAAACAAATGTTAACTGATGTCTAATTTCTCACTATAGCTATCTGATGGATGAAATGTCTGGGAGTTGGAAATGAGAAGAGAAACTTGCTTTACACCATCTGAAGGTGGCTTTGAAATTAATAGGTTGCACAGTCCAACCTGGAAAATGGGAGATAGTGAAATGGCTTCACTCAGAGAAGACAGGGTTGGTTGGAGAATGCACCAAACAGCCAAGTCTGCATCTGCAGACAGGGATGTGTTTGGCTTAGCTGGAGGAGTCTGGTGAGAGGGTGTGAATACCTGGGCTGTCACTGCAGAAGAGATAAATTCCCTTTTGCTCCACATCTTGGAGGATTACAGCCATCAGCAAAGATCAGGATGAGATGATTTTACAGGTCCTGTGTGCTAATGGTGAGTGGCTGTGCAGAGAGAGAGGTGACAGAAACTTGAGTGCTCTCTACTTTGGACAAACAGCCACTTCCAACTTCTCCCATCCTTCTCTGGCATGACAGGACAAAGAGAGAGGAGAAGCATTCCTGCACCAGCTGGATCCTGCCATAGGAGATGGCATGGACAAGTCTATGGTGTTTCCAGGTAGGAGACTTATTTTCTTAAAAAAGCCACACCACCAACAAAAGCAGCTTTACAAACTGAAGTTAAGGCTCCCTGGTGAGATCTAAAGGCTTCCTCTTAAATTCTGGGAAAGTTCACTCTGAGTTCCAGGCACGGTGACTCAGATTCACCTCTAGCAGTAAGATGAACTGTACTGCAATATTCTCCAACACATACTCTCACCACTGCTGCACAAATAAATCATCTTGATCCACCTCTAATTGAATGTATATTTTTCACGTTTTTGAAATGGTTCTAGTTTCATTCCATACATTTTTTGTTATGAACTCTGGCCAGTTGTGTTTATTAAATTTTGTATAAAATACTGAGTTGAACCTTTCTTTGGGCTCACAAAGCAAACCTCAGCATTGTGAATGGGAGGCAACAGGTTTAGTTACTACTCCAGGAAAGTTGATTCTAGGTTGCTGTGATCGGAAACACAGAGAAAATTGCTTATCAGTGGCCAAAGAGTTATTGTAGAGAGGGTCTTTTTCTCTGTGTTTGTGGATGTTGTGATACAAAACAAGGAGATGAACCAAAGGCTAGGGAGCAGATTGGGCCTTGCAACAGCCTTGTCTCTCACCTTGTTTCATCATCCATTTCCCATGGGATAAATCCTCACTTCACATTACTGCTGTGTTGTTAGTGATAAGCAAGGACAGCTGTTCTGGAGACCTGTGAAGTAGCTGGAGATACCCACACATGAAATAGTTTAAAAATGCCACCCTCACTGCTCTCATGCTGTATTTTTGTTCTAATTGTTGGTGCTGCTTCTTCCATCTGGAGGAAGAAACTCCCATGTGATAACCCAGTTTTACATAAAAATAGAAACAGATCTGTCATCTATGAAAACCCAAAGTGCTACACAGATGATTGGCGAGGAATCCAGAGTCCTGGGAGTTACCAGTGGAGGAGCATTTGCATCCCACAGTGACTGGTTCCAGTCAGCCTCGTGCCCACAATGCAATGAGCTTATCCTTGTCCACTGCTGTGCTGGGAGCCCACAGCTCTGAATCACAGCACCAAAGCCATGCTCTGAAGGCATCACCTTCAGTAGGAGCATGTCATCTCTTCTATGGAGCAGAAGCAGCTGGGGATGTGCCAAGTGACCTAAACACTCTCATACAGCGCCCCTCTTAAGACAAGAGAATCTTATCCTGCCAAATCACCAAAAAAAAAAAAAAAAAAAAAAAAAAATAAATAAAAAAAAAAAAAAAGAAGAAGAAGAAAAAAAAATCCTTGGAGATGTGCTTCTTCTTCTCTACTGGTCAGGTCTCAACAACTGAGTGGTGGAACCTGATCCATCTTTTGTCTCTGCTCCATGTGGCTTGAGAAATATATCACAATATTTCCTCTCCTGTTGGCAGGTAAGGAGTCAGGGAACAGAGGGAAGAGGGTCAGAGAGGTAAACGTTAATCAGAATTTTTCTCCAAAAATCATGTTGTGTTCGTGGTAAGAGATCCATTCCTCATTCCTCTGGACTTTTACTGACTTACATTAGATCTGGGATAATGACCAAACAGATATGAGAGAGAGGATGGCAACTTGTGGTAAGAGGAGTGAGAGGGGATGGGTGGCTGTGCATGGGACTGGAAAGGCACTTCTGGCACTTGTTCTGCTCAGCACGTGCAGTTTCACCCCAAGGAATTAAGCAGGCCTGGGTTTGTGCTAGAGCTGGATCCAGCCCCACTGCAGTGCCAGGACCCTTCATCTATGTCAGCACCGTGTGCTTTGCTCTGTGGGCAGGACCCTGACAACTAGCAGAAACACAGTGACCTCTGATATCCCTTCCTTTGCAATTAATTTTTTTCAGTGCATTATCTTCTACCTGGGACATTTCTCATTCATTTATTTGCCTTTAAGTGGCTGTTTCCAGCACTCTGTCTGCTCTGCCTGACATATCACTAATCTTTTTTCCAAGGAGTGGAACTTCCTGTCTTTCTTTAAAAACTAGATATGTGTCTATATGCATAAATCCCTAGGCCACAATAATTTGGCTGCTTGGTTATCTCTAGGATTGGCATTTTCATTTTACTTGGCACAAGAAAAACAGAGCAGAGTTACTGAAGCATACAAGCTTTAGCTCTAGAATCTTGTAATGGCTTTTAGTTTCTGATCAGCTGGAGAAAAAGCTAGAAGTCTTTTAGCCTGTTTTGCTACTGTGTACAACCTTCCTGGCCACAGCTGTACCCCTGGAGGAGGTTCCAGTCTCCAGCTGATCATTCCTCTATCTCTGCTCCACTGCTATGCCCTGGTGTCCTCCAGCAAATCAGAGCACACAAATTTGGTCTATGACACTTCCACAAGCTCAGCCCTGTTGGCTGAGCGGAATATTTGAAAAGGCTGGATCAGTCACCTCAGCTAATTTTCCTAGAGGTTGTTAACAGGTCACCCATGTGAACTGCCCTGCAAATGGGGCTGGGGGTAAACCCTGGCAGCCTCTGTGACAGAGAACATTATCTACCAGCACAGCTCAGTCTGGTGTGCTTGTCAATAAAAGGCAAAACAAAACAACCTCTGCTCTTTGGAGGTTAATGACTTCTGATACTTTCTATTCAGTAAAGGATGATGAGGTACTCATCAGCCCCTGCTGCGATAGATGGGCATTACTGTATCCTGCAAAATGGCTTTCCTTCCATTTTTTATAGGGACTTTGTTAGACCAAAGATCAAGCCTTTTTTATGCTTAGAGCCAGGCCAGATGTCTCCCACTCAGTCACTACACAAATTGGCATTATAAGACCTCAGATATGTGAGGCAGCACACTTGTGAGCAGCATTAAAGCAGACTGGAATACCCTCCAGAATGAATCCTCTGTAATTGCCATGGGACATGGAAAGAACAGGCAAATGGAAGTACTTTTTCTTGCCTAAACACACTATAAACTATAAAAGAGTTGTTATTTCTCCCCTCTCCTTAACAGCATCCTGGGTGATCAGCAGCTGAGCTGTAGAGAAGTGGAAGGAGAGGTATGGGAGGTGCTGCTACTCCCTTTTCATATAGGTATAATGGGATGAGCTGGTGACCCCATACATACAAAGTACAGCTGAGCAGCTGGAGAGTTCAGGCAGGTTATTCTTCCCCAGACTGAGAAATATGAAAAAAGAAGAGAAGAGAAGAGAAGAGAAGAGAAGAGAAGAGAAGAGAAGAGAAGAGAAGAGAAGAGAAGAGAAGAGAAGAGAAGAGAAGAGAAGAGAAGAGAAGAGAAGAGAAGAGAAGAGAAGAGAAGAGAAGAGAAGAGAAGAGAAGAGAAGAGAAGAGAAGAGAAGAGAAGAGAAGAGAAGAGAAGAGAAGAGAAGAGAAGAGAAGAGAAGAGAAGAGAAGAGAAGAGAAGAGAAGAGAAGAGAAGAGAAGAGAAGAGACAGAAAAAAACAGAGAGGAGTCTGCCTCTTGCTGCCCCAGCTCTCTCCCAGGCAGTTCATCTTACACTGCTGCTCCCTTTTGGCCCACAGGTCTCAGGCTTGGATTGTGTATGGGCACAGAACAGTATGCTGTTCAAACAAACCAATGCATCATTTGAGATGCCTGTGGCCCCTGCTGTGTCCCATCTAGATATATTAATAGGTCACAAGTTAAACCTGGGTGTCTGCTTGCTCACTTTTTGAAAATAAAGCTTATGTGCCAGGCGTTGTCCATAAGGTCACTCGCACAAGGCGTCTATTTAGTCTCAGAGTCGGCAAAGCCAGATCAGTGGTCTGGGGAGAAGAAACAGCTACTTGAACTTTATAGGTTAAGAAAATCCCCAGCTAAAGTGGATCATCGTTGTTAAGTTTCCAGTTACATCCAAAGAAATGTCAACACTGATGTTTTGCGATCGGGAGGGTGAGTAATTTTACCTACGCACATTTTTCTAGACTTTGGCTTTACAAGGTGTTCCCAGATTGGAGCCGTATTGTTTCTTCTCAGGTCTAGTTTGCAGATTCCAAGTGCAAAACAGAATTTCTTTCCTCTGCTTATTTCTTTTTATATCTAATCTACTCTTTAAGAGGACCCTCAAAGTCTCCTGGTTTTTTTTTTAAGCAGCAAGTCATTGCTGACAAGTGAGAACTGCAGGATCGAGTGAGAACAGGATCCTTTCTGCTCAACTGACTTGTTTTTAAAAGACTCAACTGAACTGTGACTTCACATTAAAAGTGTGCAAAAGTCAACCAGTGATTCAGTAATTTTCTGTTCTCGAGCTTTCATGTGCAATAACAAAAGTTAGTCTGGAGGGATAGCTTGTATTTTTCTATCATGATTTTACAGAAATTAATCCATTAATTAATTGTGACTTCCAGAGATGCAGTTGAATGATATGACAGACACAATCAAAAGTCTCATTGATGACTGGCCAAAAAAAATCACAGAAAATGAACAGAACAGTGGCAAACAATTTAAACCATCGAGAGCTCAAACACTGGTGGATTTATCTGGGATACCTACCACATAAGTTGGCTATTGTCCTTATCCTTTTCCTTGTTACTTATTTATGTCCAGATATATGGATGTTTCATAAAATAAATCAATGTCATATGCAGGAATATAGACACTAGAAACACTAAGATGATTTCCTTTTGTGGGTTTACACAGACACTTAGGTCAAAGACAAAAATGTTTATTCACACCAATGAGCCAGTCTCAGCTTCCTGATAGACTCATCAAAGGGCATAATTACTTTCCCTGAGACCTTTCAATCTGCCCCAGTCTTACAGCTGAAGGAGGAAATTGCTTTCCCACCCTGGGAAAATGTAGAAGATTTTGATTGCTTCCTCCTATTCAGAGGGATCCTTGGGATGTATCATATTACCAGCTTCCAGCACCCACCAAAAAGACACAGAGAGCAGAGAGTGCTGACCAGAATTTGGCCCAGGTACAGAGTCAGACCTTCAGCCAGGATCAGTCTCAACAGACTTGAACTGAATGTAGATACGGCCTTCTTCAAAATGGTGAAGAAAAAGCTGATGAAGTACTTTGGGCCTAAGTATTGGGAGTTTTTTCCACCATCTCTAAGAGGGTAAAAGCCTTTCATCTGCTAGATAGAGAGTAAATAGAATGAGTAAGAAAAGAGCAGCAGTCTCCCATGCAGCCCCCAACTTGGGAAAGCAGGTGGAGTGAAGAGGAGAAGCCACCTTTCAATTGTGTTTTAATGAACAAGTTGTTTGTTCTTCTGTGTCCTTTGATGAATGGGTGTTTTCCTTCAAAAGCTTACGTTTGTCTTTCATTACGCCCAGCATATGCTCTACTAGGCAGGACCATTTTTCTACTCTAGATAAATAAACATGAAAATGAATTTATCTCACAGAAGCATGTTCTCTTTCAAGTCTGGCACAAGCCTGCCCTCTCCCCCAGTAAATCTCTAGCTAAATGTGTACTCCTCAGCAATCCCTCCCCTAACATCAAATGGAGACATTTTTGTAAGCTCCCATCTCCCCACAGCTCAGGAAAGCTGCCACTGACTCCAGGCACTTAGAGGCAGTGATTTAAGTACAACTCTCAGCTGAATATGAGAGGTCTTTATCATCAAAAAGAAACTTTTCCAAACCAGAAAGCATCCAAACTCTTTTCCCAGCGAGTGGTAGATAGCATTTTAACCCTCAAATTATGGGGCTGATGTGAAACAACACAGCCTGCAGGCTCTGGCATGAGATCTGCTGTTGGATGGAAGTTGGGTAGTGTAGTATGATGCCAGTTAAAGTCTCCTCTTTGAGAAACAGACTGTTCATTTGTGTACAGGACAGTGGATAAAGCTGGTTAAATTTTCAAAGGCATTTTAGTTTCCTTCGAAACTTGGTCCTATCTGCTGTTTGTTCTTTATTGGTTCACAACCTGATCCTGCACATAGTTTCTTTGGGTTTAGACACGGCAAAACATGTCTAGAAATGACAATTCCTGAATGTGTCTGTTGCTGCATGCCTTAAACCCACTGAATTGTACTCTGAAACCAAGGCACACGAGGGCACTTTGCAGTTTCTCACCTTCAGCACATGAGGGATGTGTCTCTTGAACCGCTTCAGACAAAGAAAGAAAGCTGGGTGACAGTCCTTCACATTTCTGCACAAACAATTACTCAGCCTTATGTCAATGAAACTTTTGCAATCCGTCAGTATTTTTACAAATACCACAAGTAGTTTGGTCAAATAATGGCCCTGATTCATGAAGGTACTTAAGTATGTGCCTGGCTCTGACTGTGCATTGGTGTCTCCTTGAAGTCAGTGATACTGAGGGCTATCTGTGGTTATGTGCATGTTTAAGTGCCTTTGAGTGCTTAACTGATGTCTTGAATAGGGCCAGCATTAGTCATTCAGTAACACCTGTCCTACTGCTGGACAAATAATAAATCAACCTGGTCAAGCTGTCTCTGAGCTCATCTATGAAGCATGTTGTGATGGCAACCACTGAGAGTTCAGAACCTGACTATTATAGCCACATCCCTGATATGTGGGAGGTGAAGAGCATTCCTGGACTTTCTGAGAAGCTTGACTTTGAAACAGGACATACAAACCTGAGATTGATCTCTTTCTCTCACTCAAGATTTTGTATTCTGAGTCCTACAAGAGAAATTAACTCAGTATGAATGGGATTGTGTTCCTTGAAACTTTCAAACTGCATTGCAAATGCATTATAACTATTCTGTAAGCCCCTGCTAAGTTTCAGCCTCCTCGATTAAAGAATAGCAACACTGAAAACAACTCCAGTCATTGCAAAGGTTGTTGTGGTGGCTTGGCCTGGACCATGCTTCAACCTCACCCTCAAATTTGCACCACCCCCAGACCACTGCAGCACCACTGCCCTCAATTTGTTCCTATCGCAAGGAAGGTAGAAAATCGCTTTACTTGGCTAAGTTTTACCCCATTCTTCCCCCTTGAGAAGGATGACTTTGTCCTGCTGATGATCTCTTTCCCAGTAATGTTTTTATTGATCATATGAAAGTGTTGAGCCATGTCTCACTTAGGCTGCATTCTGCTCTTAACTGGATTACCATATAGAGAATGTTACAATGAGGCTCTGAGGTCTGCCGGGTCAGCTTGGTAAATGATAGCACCTCTTGAAGCTATAATGGATGAGAGTATCCTTGATAAGATTTGACACTTGTACTATATATGCTGTCACAGCAAACATTTTGCTTTTTTCTTGATGTTTTTAAGGTCATAAATACTGGTCTCTAATGTTAAGTATGTGAACCTCACATTAATCACACTGCCAGGGAGAGCAAAGCGCTTTGCTCATAAACTGAAATGGAGCACAGTTAATCTATCAATGTTCTGTAATGAGGACTATTATAACAAAGTATTTACGTTGATTTACTGATGGGCTACACATCTCTGGTAATGGTCACACATCAGTAAAAGAGCAAAGGGGCCATCTGGATCACCAGGAGTCTGAGATTTATTGAATAATGTGAAGATCCCTCTTTATCTCTACTGTAAAGTTCTTAAGCTCATTCTTTATCAGTTCACTTTTTCAAGATCAGTCTGCTCACCGGGGTATCACTGCCCAGTTTACATTTAGGGGTAGTCTGGCCCCTCAGTTCCAGTATTTTCAAATACTTCCCTCAGTTTCAGAGACAGGACAAGAGAAGGCAAAAGTATTTTGCTGATTTGAGAACTACCTTAAAATAAATAAAGGAATTTTTTAAAAGCTAAAATCAATCAGCCTGAACAAGACTTTTATTTAGTCTTTATACTGTGTAATCTGTGTCTACTATCCTCCCACAGACATTTGATCCCTGTCAGGAGCTGATGTTAAATAGATACAGAACACATCTGCCACCCCTACCTTGAAAATTTTAAACCTGGATATTATCAGGTAGTTAATCAGAGTAACAATGATGGGTTCTGGAGGCAGGAATAATCTCCCTTTCCCTTATCTGCATCAGAAGAAATACCTGCACCTAATTAGCACTTACCCATTTTGGCTTGATATATTGAAGGAACATTTCTAGAAAATGCTCACATGACAGCAGGTGAACCATACTCCTTGAGGTATTATTTTTCCTCCTCATGAAAGATTTCTGCCATAGGGTCACTACCTCTGTGCCAGAAGCACCAGGCAGTACACTGGCAAGTCTAGGAGCTGGGCCTGGGGGGATTGTCTTGGGGCAACACTCCCAGAGGTACATGGTGGGAAGGCAGTGAAAAGTGAAGAACCAGGTCTTCTAAACCCCAAACCAGTTTGATTTAAGGTGTTCTGCAACAAGGTCAATATTCAGAGCACCCATAAGACTAGGAATGAAAGCTCCTCCTTCCAGCTCTGCTTTATCTAGGATAAACTTCAAAATATTTATATAAACATGCTTTATTTAAGATGCTTCATCTGGTGGGTGTTAAAATGAAAATACCAGGTTTACACACAAACTCCTCACCTTTCCCATATGGGACCACCTGTGCACCATCCATACAAGTGTGAACATGGACAGTCCCTTTCTAGTACGGAAACAGTGCTTAGAGGAATTTTTCTTACTGCAGGTGAATTCAGTCTTGATGGGAAATCAATAGGTCTGATTTTCAGAAACCAGCAGATAAAACTTTCAGTTCATTGAGGACTTCAGGTGAGGAGAGCAGTCTTAAAAAAAAAAAGTAAAAAAATTCCTTCCTCCATTTGCACAGGCAGCACTGGAAAGAAAATGACCTCTCAGGAAAAGGAAATTAGTTCTCCAAATACCATATTCAGCTGTGGAGTGCCAGGCTTCTCTTGCCACTGGATGCAAAGCAATCACCTCAGCTGCACAGTCATCAAGGCAGGCCAAATTTGGTTGAAGAAATGGGACAGGAGAGGCATTTCTTCTAAAAGGTCATCAGGAATACAAACATTCTTCTTAAAAGACCTTCTCAGTCCCTGTCTGGCTCCAGTTCCACAGGAGCGATGATGGTGTATGCCCTTGCCTGTTCTGTCAGCACAGCTCTGCCTGTGCTGAACATGTTGAACCACCACTCATTTGTAATGAAAAGCGGCTGCTTGCTCCAAACTCTCCAACGAATGAGAAGAGAAGCCAGATCAGAAAATAGAAGTGGCCACAGAGTGTCTGGGACAAGAAGTGCCACTGTATGAGGGCAAGCAAAAATACACTTTTCTCCCACTTGGCACATTCAGAGATATCAGGCATGGAGTCCCAAGGATGAAGACCCAAGAGGAGAACGTGCCAACAGGAATCCAGATTGCAGCCCCTTTGGGGGAGACCAAAAAGATTTGTCAGGCATTTCTTGCTGTACTTTAGACTTAAAGACCATTGTGCAGCTGTATTTCTTTAGCAGACTAAGAGATCGCTAGATTGAACAAAGGGATAACACAAGCAAAGGTGTTAGAAGATAAAGCCAAAAGAAACTTTCAGCCAAAAACTAATGTACCATTACCATTCAATAAAGTGCTTTGTCTTGCCTTCTTCAGGATGTAGAAAAGATTTTTTCCCGTACTTTTTTGTCTTCACTTTACTTTTCCTCATTTCCCCCCCTCTCTCTGTTTTTTTTTCTTTGCCTAGTTTCTGCATCTTTTGGATTTGAATACACCAAGAATTCTGGATCTTAACCTGAATTCAGATCCATATTTCACCACTTGCTTCTGTTTTTCTGGCAGGGAACTCTGAATGACAATACGATCAGACTGTGGGAGAGCACAGGCCAGATTTCAACCTGTATGCTCTGGTTAAATGTCATCTGACAAGGGCTAAATAGTGTTAAGTCACTTAATTTGAATTTTTGGAGGGATGGGAAAGGTAGATTAGTAAGGAACAGTCCAAGCATAAATCCCCCAGCTCCTTCCCAGTGCATCCAGACCCCAGGAAGTTCATCATTTGCTGCAAGCCTCGTCTATGAAAGCAGCCCTAGGAGTTCTAGATATTTTAAGCCTGCTGCTGTTTGTTGGCTAGTGATCCTGAATGAAGATTTTTTTTTAACCCATTTTGAATTGATGACCAAAATTGTGACTGTCCCCAGATCACTGGGAAATTGTAAAGCAAACAGCATTTCTCTCTTGCTATGGAACACCTGTGAAGCCTTTGCTTATCTCACAGGTGTCAAGGAAGTTAAAAGCAATTTGTAGAAATGCCTTGGCTTGATTTATATGTTGCCAATGCTGGTATTTAAGCAAGGGACATAATCACTCAAGGTCTCCTTAGATGGTGGAAAGAATGAGGCACCACCAAAAGATGCGAGGCGGACGGGCTCAATCTGGGCAACGTCTGCACAGCACAGCAGCAGCCTAAACTGAGCTTGGGTATTTCAATGAAATATCTAGGTTTGGAAAGAAATTAATCTGAGTTTGTGAAAGTGCTGTATTCACTTTTTGGTAATGTCACTGCCAATGCAAATGCTTAAATATGTCATCAAAATCTTCACTTTATGTTGACCTAGACTGAAAGAAAAACTGATGTGCCAGTGTTTATGATGATTAATGTTTCCTAGAATAGCTAAGAATACCTAATAGCTAATACCAAGAATAGCTAATTTGCAGGTAGGGAATGATGGGAATTAGGACAATGCTAGAAGTTTTTACCTTGCACAATGTTGGAGTAGGAAAATGCTTGAATGGAAGGCAAGGCATGTCACACTTTTGGCAGACAAATCATCCTGGAAATAGATACAATGATATTTTAAATAGCCGTGCTTGAATTAGGTTTATTCAACAAGCCTGGAGGGTTGAGGATAGCTCAGAGGATATACAGCTATGTATGGGCTGCCATATATTCTGTTCTTAAAAGAGTTACTTCTCCTCTGGAATCACAGCATGTGTGCTCTCCAAAAACCCAGCTCTACCCTCAGCTGCTCTAAATCAAGCAATTACCCTGGGGCTTGGTTTGCTTACGTACTCAGACAGTGAAAAGGGCAGTGGTACAGACAATACTGGGGCCACTTCCCATGAAAATCCCAGCCATGTTTTCCTGCATGTCTGTCCACTGAAGAGGCTGCCCAGCAACCCTGCTTTGTATAAACAGGCTGGTGAAACCCCAAGAGCAGAGAAATATATTTTGGGTCCAAATTTGGAGTTGAAATAGAGCAGAGTCATCAGAAAGAGTGTAAATCAGAGATGAAATCCCCACTTAACCCTGATAACAAGGTCTAATAAAGAAGTGCCCAGCCCTTCTCTGACTTGCAATTCAGTGCTCCCCTGTTGAGCTCCACCAGGACCCCCAGATTTTTGCCCTCTCAGCTACAGAAAAATTTTCTTGAAGGCCTATGGAAACTATGATTTATACACCTTAAAATTATTAAATGAGTTGCAGAGTAAAAATAGGAGCCGGGGCCCAAGCACCTCTATTCTCTGACACCTCCTGGACCAGCCTGGCTGATCTCCAGCCCAGGCACTGCACAAGTTGTCAAGTGGGAAGGTGTGGGAGAGCAGGGACACTCGTTATCACTGGGAGGGCAGGGAAAGGAGCTGGGCTGGGGCTGAGTGCCCTGGTGAGTTGATGAGTGCTGGGGAGCAAACATGGCGCTGAGGGCTGCGTGTCAGCCAGCAGACGACCCTGTTTGCCAAGCATGGGGTGCACGGGGATGTGAGCGCCAGCTCTGTTGTTGTTGTCATGTCGTGAGGAGTAAGTGCACTGGATTCTACATGTCTGTGTGTTTGATCAGGAGAGCGCCACTGACAGAGGATAAATAAACAGAGATAAAAACAAGATTAAGCAGGTCCTTCTGCTTATCGCTGCCTCTTTATCCCTATTGATCTGTGCCTGGTCGCTTTTCATCCAGCCTGGAATTCCTCACATGCTTGAACCACGAGCTGTCACATCTAATTAAAAATGTGATACAAGGTTTTGCATGCAGCAGTGGGTATTTTCCAGTGATGGGCAGCTGTGTGTTCAGCACTCTGCCCTTCTTTATGAAAACTGATTTTGCTATTGTGAAATCCAGCTGGGTTGGTAGCCAAGGGATGGCAGATGTGAACAGGAAATAGACAACCTGCTTTTTGGTTCAATCTTCAGGACATGTCCAGTCTCAAGGGTGAAAATGATGGTCACCTTGTCTAAGCCTCTTACCCTGGGAGAGAAAAGTTAGCTTTCCACTTCTGTCTGCATAGTGGGCACATTTCTACCTTCTCGGGGGTACCAAGGTCACCGTGGTAGATGGGCCACAGAGACACATAAACCCTTCTCCCCTCCTTGCTTGCTAGCCAGCTCTTTCATCCATTTGGATGTTTCCAAAGAAAAAGTCTGATAATTTAATTTCAACCCCATCCCCACTTCTGCGTGTTGCCAATTTTCCTCATCTCTCTGGGTTAACTGCTGCCTTCATGCTCATCAAATCACTCTAAACGCACTGAATGAACTTTTCTTTTGCTTAAAACAATTAAAATATGACAGGTAAATATAATTTGGGCAGTGTGTCTTTCTTCATAGAGATGTTTTTGTACACTGAGCAGTTGTGGGCCCATAAATATCACAGATGTTTAAGGTCTGCATAGATGTCTAACAATATCCAGGACATAGCTTTGAGTTTAAAATGATGTCCCTAATTTTGTGCACCTAACAGTGCTAAGACAAACAGGGCTAAGTTAGAAGGTTACCAGTGTAAGGGTGAAAAACTCAGAAAAGGAAACACAAATAGCACTGTATTTTTTGCCTGAATTTTTAATCTCTACATTCTACCATACTCTGTTTAGTTTTGTTAAAATATATATAAAAAAAATCTCTTGAAATGTCTTTTCCTCGTGCTTTCATGATCTCTGGAAACAATTAGAACTCTGGTTTTGGCTTTGGTTTTTAGAAGTGGCTGGTGGCTTTAGGTGAGGCAAGATTTCTGAAGGTTAGGGCCAATGTTATGAGGGAGATTGGTGGACCTGGGGACTAAAACCAGGCATCATTACGGAGACAGAGTCTGATTCCCCCAGGTCTGACCCCTTCTAGGTGTAGCACTAGGCACCTTCATTTGTCAGGGCTAAAACATGTTAGCAATTCGGAGACTTTGCTGAGCTCTTCCCCCTTCTGAAGTCAGACCTGTGTTTCAGGCTGGGTATCCAAAACTATAGATATTTTGGAAAAGATAGATTGTGTCACTCCTTTGCTTTTGTAACTTTTTTGGCTGTCCCTAGGAATCAGACATTTTACCTCAGATTTACTATGCAATCCAACAGGCAATCAGTGTGAGCAGGGTTTTTATTCATTCTTTCCTATGCCATCATTCAAGACCTCACATTTTATTGCTCACCACTAATACAATATCATTAGACATGAAATATATGTTGCCAGGCCCTCCCCCATCTCACTTCTCTCCCTCTTTTTTCTTCTGAGGAGAAAGAAAAGAAAACTTCTTTTCAGGATACATTATAGGGAGTGCTCATGAACTGGCAATTTATTTTCTCCTAGGTTTGACACTGCCAGGCCCTTAGTGCTTTTATTGACTCTGGCAAAACACAATGACAATTATTTTTGTTGGTTTCAAACCCCTTCTCCAGCAGAGTGTGAAGTCAGCAGGTTTTTTTGCATGCTGAGCATGCCCCTTCAGACACCCTAAGAGGAGCGGAGGGAAAGATGATGGCTTTTTTTTTATTTTTATCCACTTGCACTTTGGCGTTCCCTGAACGGACCTTTTGTTTTGAGGCTGATAAACGAGAAGTGAGTTGATGGTCATGGAGGAAAACAGAGCTGGGACATCCTTATCTGAAGGTTCCTACTCTCAGCAACCTGTTTTCCTGCACATCCCTTCTGGAGCATTTCCCTCTGTGTGTGCACACACAACACACCCAGAGAGGACAGGAGTCCTCCCACTCCTCCGTGCTCATGCACGAGCACCCAGCCAGAAATCTCCAGTCCTTGTTTTCCTCTTGTCCAATGCCCTCAAGAGCACAGCGCCTTCCAGGTCGCCCTAAACCCTCTGCTGGGCTGTGAGGGGTCACAATGATAGTAAAAAGGGGTTGTTTCTCAGAAAAAAACCCTTTTAAACGACCCTTGGGAAAGGTTGCCTGGAACATTCGTGGCTTGTGGGATGTGCAGTAGCGCAAGCATTTGTTTAAAGCATTTCATGCTATCCCCTCCATCTCCACTTATCTGTTCCTGGCAAGGCCTAGGAAAGGCAAATGGCCCCAGAATAATGGCAGTGTAGACTCAGCCTGTGGGATGCCTCACAAACTGCATATCAGTTACAGCAATTTTGAACATGATTTGTAAAGGTTTACAGACCAGCAAAGCTGCTTGGGAAGGAAATAAAAATATAAGCCAATATTTCAGTCTACTGCTAGGATGAATAGAAAAAGTTTATTCTCTGTCTTACAACAATGAAATTTAGATTTCAAACACTGTAGATCAGTTTTTCTCTTCCTACCCACTCTACAAAGAGGCTTTGACTATTTTCTGTTCTTTTAAGTGATACAAAAGGATAATCAGTTTCTGACCTGGAAACACAGTGGATTCAGATTGGTCTTCTCTGGCAGAGGAGCTGGAGAATTGTCCAAAAATTATTTTTCATTTAAATTATTTCTTCAAACTTATTTGTCATGTTAAATAAAATATCTCTATAAAATTCTGAAAAATGTTAAAAATTGCTGAAACTTACCTCCCAAGTAAGCCATCATAGTGAACATAGCTGCTTATTTGGAAAGAAAAACTTCCTGTCAATTAAAAAAGCATTTGTTAGAGATAATGTCCCATTTCTACAGTTGTGATAGTGAGTAAAGTCTGAAGTTTCCATTGACTTCCAAGGATGCTTTCCCATAACCATCACCTTGTCTCAAACTGTGAGAAAAGGAAGATGTAAATAATCTTTTCCAGATGGTGTGACCTGCTGAGGCAATTGAATTGATCAATAGACATCAATACCTCCCTTCAGACAGAATCTGTCAAATGCAGAATGGTTTTATTTGCACTTTACACAGGAAGATGGAGAATCTGCTAAGCTAAAGAACAGCTGAAGGACAGTTTTAAAAAATCCTGGGCGTGGTGGAGAGGTTGGCCTGAGGTGTCCCTGTTTTCCAGAAACCCCACTCGCTCTTGCCCGTGTGCTACCATTAGGCATTGCTCCTGGTGTGTAAGGACAGATGGTTCAGGTCATGCAGGACAGAGATCTGAGCAAAATTCCCTTTCTCCCATAAAAAGGACTTGGTGGTTTTGGACTGAAGTCACCTTGCTGGTTTTGAAAGCAGGATGGATCGTGTCTCCAGATGGTTGACTATTTCAGCAACAAAAAGGGAAATTCCTATTTGCTCCTACAAGAACAAACATGCAAACGTACATTTCTGTTTTTGTTGCCTCTGTGCCTCTGCACAAAGCCACAGAAAACACACTGCTGACTGTGCAGAAGACAGGCCTCCTCATCCCTCCATCTGCACCTTGGTGTCCCACCACCCTGAGAGGTTTTTCTCCTTGGATTTGTGTCACAGATCACTGGATGGGCACCACTGATGGCTTGGCCCAAGGATGGACTCTGGAGCCCATGACCTTGATCTGCCCTCTCACTGCTGCCCTTTTCTCTCCACAGCAGCTCCCAGGACATGTCTGTGATTCTGATCCAGCTGCAAACTCCTGCAGGAGCCAGCCAAGAGGTCGTACAAATTGCTCCTCATTTGCTGTTGTAGGGCTCCTGACAGCAGCTTTTCAGCTTGGATTGAAAACTGTTTTTAGTTGGTGTCTCCCCACAAGGGATTACAAATAGGAGTTCAGTGCTTGAGAGCTGTGGATGAAGGAGGGGAGAGAATATCCCTTTCAAACCAAGGGTGCTCCACAGCAACAAGCTGTGACTACTCACCAGCCTCTCCAAGCTGCCTCTCCTTGCTTTTTGCTTTGGCAGACCCTCCCTTCCACCATGGAAGTACAACTGGCCACAGCCACCGTGTGCCCCCAGCAGGCAGGGACAGCCAGACAGGCACTCAGAGACTCCCAGTAGCAGCCAGTGGGGTGAGATGACCCTGCCCGAATTTCCAAAGCATTAAGTCAATTTGAGAGGGATTACTCTGCCAAATGTAGTAATTAATTAGAGAGACATGTTTCAGCATGAGTTTTCCATTATCTAAAGCGCTTGACATGCCTTTGTGGGCCCTGTGCTAGCACTGTCAAGGCCCATGAAGCTCCAGCCCTTCCCACTGTGTGTGTTTCACCAGTTCAGGTACCATTTCCCCCTCACTGGTCTCTTTTCCCTTGCAGTGCCTGCCTTCAGCATGCTTGCTTGCATAGAATTCTAAAAAGGTTTGGGTTAGAAGGACCTCGAAGATCATTTAATTCCAACAACCCCAGCAAGCACTGGGAAAGATCTTGATCTTTCAAAGAGTATGGCTGAGGCTACAGTGAATATTTTCCTGATCCACTCTGAACCAAAGCAAATCTGGCTGTGGGAGAGGTGAGAGTCATGCTGCTGTACTTTGATGTGAAGGATGTTCTGAGGAAGGCAAAGGCACAGCAGCTCAGCAGAGTTGTTCTGGCTTTGGAGGATGCATCTCCTCTTTCCATGCACTTAGGCAGAAATGACAGCCTCTTATTTGGAGTCCAGGCATGTCCCTACTCCTGATCTGAAGTTTCAGTGTAGCTCTTAGCAAGTCACTGGAGTTCCCTGAACCCTGATCTGGGATGTTGTGATGCAATTTTCATCCTCTCTCCTAGCTGAAAATGTACAGTTTTGAATACTTAAATTTGACTAGTCCAGTCCTGCTTTCAGCATCTATTAAGAAACTTGGCATGCTGGTCTTCTTGAGCACCAATGAAAGGTCAGTCTCCTTCTGTGTCTTTTTAACTCAACCATAAGTCTTATTTTTGTCATGCAGTGTCCTCGTTGCTTTGTGAGCACATACTGAGAAGCAGGTCTTGGTGGAATCAGTGCACAGAATTTTTAACAACAAAAGTGTTGCTGTCATGGTCTAACAAATAGGGCGAGGCAAACAGGAAGTCCTTAGCCAAAATTCAGGAAGGAAATTGTCATCACGAGCAGTAAAGAGAACTTAGCTCTTTCATAACATCTCAAAGTGAGAGGCATGATCTGGGATATGCCTGCCTAACTTGAGGGAAGCAAAGGCGACAACATTTTGGAATCAAATGCTGTGTAGATCAGCATTTTCAATTCAATCTTTTGAATTTTTGAAAAACAAGTATGGATTGGCAAGTAACTAGAGAAATACCGAGAGTGTTTATTTTACCTAAACTCCTAGACATTTTAGTATTAATGGTTGGTATGAGCATTTCCAGCAACTGATCTTTGGGAATTACAATTCTCAGAACAATCCCATTCATTATTTCAACCCACTTCACTTGAAGCTCCAATTTCCAAATGAAAATTGAAGGAGGGAAAACACACATTAAAAGGAAAAGTAAACAGAAGGATTCCAACTACTGATTTTCATTTGAGCATCTTATATTGATTTTCCTCCTTTATAATTATGCAATATAGAGTGCATCTTTTCTTAATTCATCGAGTCATAGAATCATTACAGTTGGAAAAGGACTTTATGATCACTGACTCCAAACATTAACCCAGCACTGCAAAGCTCACTGTTAGACCATGTCCACAAGTGCAACGCTTACATCTTTTAAATGCCTCCAGGTTTGGTGACCTCTGCCCTTGAAAGCCTGTCCCAATGTTTGACAGCCCATTCCATGAAGAATTTTTTCCTAAAATCCATTCTCAATCTCCCCTGGCACAACTGGGGGCCATTTCCTCTTGTTCTGTCACTCGTTACTTGCGAGGAGAGGCCGACTCCCACTGAGCACAGCCCCCTCTGAGGGAGCTGTAGAGAGCAATAAGGTCTCCCCTGAGCCTCTTTTCCCCCAGGCTCAACACCCCCAGCTCCCTGAGCTGCTCCTCATCAGACCTGTGCTCCAGACCCTTCCCCAGCTCCATTGCCCTTCTCTGGATGCACTCCAGCCCCTCAATGGCTTTCTTGGAGTGAAGGGCCCAGAACTGAACACAGGATTCAAGGGGAGGCCCCACCAGTGCTGAGTACAGAGGGCTGATTTGTACCCCGGCCCTGCTGGCCACCACTGCTGACACAGGCCAGGTGCCATTGGCCTCCTTGGCCACCTGGGCACCCCTGGCTCAGGTTCAGCCACTCTCAGCCAGCACCCCCAGGTCTTTTCCACAGGGCCCTTTCCAGCCCCTCTGCCCCAGCCTGCAGCACTGCAGGGCTTGTTGTGACCCAGGGGCAGGACCCGGCACTTGGCCTTGTGGAACCTCAGAGCCTGTCCAGATCCCTCTGGTGTCATCTGCAAACTGAGTATGCACTCATTCCCCTTGTCCAGATCATCAGTAAAGATTAATATCTTTAGGACTGGCCCCAGCACTGAGCCCTGGGGGACATCAGTGGCGATGGCCCCTGCTGACTGTGCCTCCATTCCCCACCACTCTCTGGGCTCAGCCATCCAGCCAGTTTTCTGCCCAGCAAACAGTGCACCTGTCCCAGCCATGAGCAGCCAGTTGTCTCCAGGAGAATAATATGGGAAACAACATCAAAGGCTTTACTAAAGTCTGCCCAGAGAGCATGAGCAGTCTTTGTTTTTTGCTCTCTTACTTGAGTGAAGGAGTTCCTCCTGCAGGTGCCCTGCCTGCAGCCCAGCTCCCTGGTGACAGCGTGTCCCCACCAGAGCTGTGCCTGGGCAGCTGCCCCAGCTGTGCTGGTGGGTGCAGTGCTTGCTCCCCCAGTTGTGGTGGTGGGTGCAGTCAGTGCTTGCTGCCCCGTGGGTTCCATGGTTCCCTGTGGAGCTGGCAGGGCTCCAGCGCCTTCCCTGCCCTCCCTCCTGCATGAGCTGCCCCACAGTCTACCCATTCAATGGGTAAGGAGTGGCCTGGTAGCCAGCAGAGAAGTGCCTTCAGGAGAAAAGATAGTATTTGAAAGCAGAGGTTACGCACAGAGCCCTCTCAAACAGATCTTTGTGCCAGAGGCTTTGTTTTGATACTAGAAACATTTCCACTACAGCAGCCTCTGATGGCAGTCATGTGTGGGATTAGAAACTGACTCCATTCAAATAACAGACAGCTGTTTGGAGTGAAAACTCGTCTCTGTCATTTTCCACTCAAAGAAGGCAGAGGCAAAGGAAAAAAAAAAAAGAGACCCTGGGCCTGGGAATCATTGTAGCTTAATCCCTCCTTTGGCAGGAGATAAAACTAGGGCTTTCCAATGCTCTATAATTTCTTGCATTGACCTGGAAAGAGATTTCTCTATTCACTGGGCTGTAAACCTCCTTTTTTATATTTACTACATGATGTACAAGAACTGAATCTCCAGCAGAGAAAACATGCCATGTTGGGCTAAGAGCCTGGGAAGAAACTTAGGTTAAATAACTTAGTACAGCAGGGCTGCACAGTAGCTGCTAAAACCACTTATGGATTGTTCTTTTAACTTCCAGCGGAAGGTTTTCTCATTTTGTGAAGAACTGGCTGAGATTTCCAGAAGTGACTAATGATTTACGGTGGTCTGCTCTTTCAATGCCAAATTTCAAACCCTGGAGGAGAGCCTGATTTTTAAGATCAGGTGCACAGCTCTTGCAAAAAGTCAAATATCTTTTGTGCATCTCAAAACCCTGATATGCCTAGTCATTCATGCTCTCTGATTTAGAAAAAATAAATGTGGTAGAAAAGCTGAGCAAAGCCTTTGACCACGCTCTGCCAAGCACAACTGCAGACACAGCAAAGGTTCGAGGTGCACTGCTCCTGTACAGCACACATATATTTTTGGTTAACCTGGTGCTTCCTGTCAGCATAAACAGGTTCTTGCAAAAGGTTTTTCTGTTGTTTTTTACAGGAAAAAGTGGCTGTGCCAAGGAACATTTTCAAGTGCAACAGACCAAGTGGCAAAGCTGTTACCAGGATTCAGACCTGTGTGCACCTGGAGTTGTTCCTTATCCTTAGTTCTCCCCTTGTGTTTTAAAAACTGAGAGAATAGTATTTAATCCATTAGAAAATGGATTTCATTAGGAAATTATTCATGTCCTCTGGGACTATTTGAAGAAGCTTTAAGGGAGGCCTTTCTTCTCGGAGATTAAAATGTCACCTCAACTGAAAACTTTTCCTCAACCATATGAAAAAGCAAAGAAAAGTTCTGACAATGTCAAAATATGCTATTTTGACACACTGAAATTTTTCTTTTTCTCTTCTTTTGAATGTAACTTTGGATTTAAATTTTCTTTTCCTGTGCCATACACTTTGTTATCAAGCAGACTGTGGCATCGCCACCACAAAGCTGGTGGAACAGTGCTGGAGCAGGTGGGTGTTGCCCTCCAACCCCATCTCCCACAGCCAGATTCTGTAGAAGCACTCAATATCTAAAAGAAAAACAAAAGCCATTTCCTTGAAAGAAACCAACTTGGAATTCCCAAAGAAAAAAATTATTTATTTAATTAATTCCCTCTTTATCTATTTTAATGGGTTGGGCAAACTTCCTTTATGGAACATTTGAGAGAGGGCTGGGTTTCACACCCATGGGAAATTAGGCCAGTTTATGAAATGCTGAACCTCTCTGTGAAACAGCACTTCTCTCCCGGGGGGGCTGCAGAATTCCATGCAGGGAGTACAGCAATGCCAGGCCACAGCCAGGAGAAACATCCTCTGTCAACACGATGCAAAGAGAAAGAGTGGGACGGAAGGGGATGGAGAAGCGATTTTGCACGACGCTTTCCCTGCATTGTTTGCATTGGAAGCCTCCCTCCCTGTGTCCCAGCAGACAGCCTTTGGATCCCTTGGAAATTGTGCCCAGTCCATTCTTGTACAGAGCTGAAGCCAGGGCTGTTTGCAATGGCCAGTGCCAGGGAGCTCGGCAGCCTACAGGAAGAAAGGTCTTGTTCTTAAAAATAAAATAAAATAAAAAAGCCAAACCCGCCCCCCTTGAGCTTGAGAGTGAGGAGACGTGGATCCTATTCCAAGCTCTGTGCTCATTCTGGGTGGCCTTGGACATGTCACACTGGTGACTGTTCAGCTCTGCCTGCAAAAGCAGGATGAGGGGCGGCAGGGGAGTATTGCTCCCTGCCTGCCGTGCTAGGAGGAGTGCTGCACACCAGGAGCTGCTGGCACAACCCCTGGTGGATGAAATGGGCTTTGTAGCTTTGCTTCAGCTGCCTGCCACTGCATCAGCACCAGTATCTTTGCACTCCCTTGGATGGAGGTCCTGAGAGGATGAAGCAACCTGCCAGGATGCAGCTGGGAAGCTGCCACACAGGCAAGCTATTTCCTCCAGGTAGGTTTGGGAGCAGCTGTGTGCACCAAAGGCAGGAGCTCAGTGTGGCACAATGGTTCAAGGATTGAGCATTTCTGTTTCCATATCTGAATTTTCCAGTATCTGCTGCAATGTTGTATTATCAGGGTTGCTCACACTGACAAAATTACTGGTGATCTGACTGCAGCAAAAGGCCAAGGCAAACTGATCTTGGTAGTAGCTGCTGGATGGAAGCTACTGGTATCACAAAAATGGCAACTGGAAGCCTCAGTTAAGGAATCTGGATCTTAACTGTAATGCTGGTATTTCCTTTATTGATGTTAACTCTCTAACAACTGGAACAAGAAATTTTCCAGCCCCTCCAGGTGTCAGTCAAAGCAACTGCCCTTTCATGAAGTTCAAAAAACAGTGATCCATTGAGATGAATCATCTCAATGATAGATTAACAAGGACCGATTTAAATCCTGCTAATCTGGATTTATGTCCAATGTAGAATGTCCCTTTGGGGTGCACAACCCAGAAAGAAAATACAAAAACCTCCCCTTCCTTTCTTTTAGCGAAAGATAAGAAGTTTTCTCTCAGTCGTCCTTCTCCTATTAGAAACTTCTCTTCCACTTTTACAGGCTTTGGCCAACTCAGTCTTCCAGCCACTTTGCAAATGCTCAGATATTTCCCACAGTTACCAAAGCAGGATCCACTGGTGAGATGAGGCTTGCCAGTACTGGTATTTTCTTCTTATTGGTTCTGAGCACTTCAAAACTTAGATGTGGAATTTTCAGTTTCTTTCCAGCTGTACAAGCAAGTCTAAGAAAATGTGTGACCTCTCACTGCTCCCCTGTCCTCATTGCCATCCATCTTCATCATCTCCATCATCTCCATCTCCATCGCCTCTCCTCCAACATGGGAGATACCTGTGTCTCCATTCCTCTGTGAACTCACTACATTTCAGGGATTATTGGAAAGATATCAATGCTTTCACCTCTCTAAAGCAGAAAAGTGTTAGACCTGTTACAGAAACTGAAGACTCACAAGAGCAGCAGAATTCCTTTATGTTTTTTTAAACACTGAAGTTCCCTAATTCTAGTCTTGATAAAGTCATTACAGTGCCAAGAGGGGAAATGTGTTGTTTCCATGGCTGCAAGCAAACATTAAAGATAGCTACATCCAGGGATAGGATGTTTCAAAGAAAATGATAACACACTTGTGTTCTTTACTTGCATGAAATATGTTGTGGATATATTTTCCTTGGAAAATGTCTCTTACTAAAAAATGAATATTTATTTTAACAACAAGACTTGTAACACAAAGTTTCGATCTGAAATTAAAACAATAAAATAATTCATTTTCAATTAAACAAGATTTCTTGTGTATCATATTGGAGAACATTACTATTTTAAATTAAAGAATTATTTTTTATTTGTGTACTATTCCTCTCCCTTTCATTACCACTGAAGGAAACACTCAAATTTAGTGATTTTTGCTTCCCAAATCTTTTCTCTTTTAGTCTGTGATTTTTGAAATTATCTTTACATGAAAAGTTATAAACAGAACTGTGTGAGATTTCCGCTCTGCAAATTCTGTAATATCAAGGAAGCTTTGAGTATTGACAATATGTTCACTTCCAATTTTCCCTTTTTGTAACTTCTGCCAATGTAAAGGGAATTTTAAGACAAACTATGAACATTAATGTATCCACTGCTGCAAATATGATGGGTGGAGGTGATGGCAAGTGATCTAACTCAGGGGTTTTTCTCTCCTTTTTCACTCCTGCCAGGTCCTTCATATTATTTTATTTGCTAAATGTTTGCACTGGACAATCTGTATCTTCAATAAACTATCCAATCAATGTTTAATTTTGAGAAGAAGCCTAGTCCAGCCAGAGGAGAAGTCAGGCCCACTCTCAGTATACATTGGCTGTATAGATTGAATTGAGAGGACTCAGTTTTCAAAGAATTATTTATTTACAGATAACTTTTCTAATCCATGCAGTGGAGATCAAAACCTCACTGCAGAATCTTCAAAACCACAAGTCAGCACAGAACTGGACCCTCCTCTTAGATTTGGGAACATCATCTTTGGAACATCATTTGGAATAACATGAAGAGGCAATATTTTTGCAATTTTTCATTCCCCATGCGACTTGTAGCCACAGTTCTCAGTACTATAATGGGAAATACGAAGATGTGCACATGGCCTTGAGTTACATGGAATCATGTATTCCCCTGGAGAAGGAAGGGGTGGCTCATATGGCTGTAAGTTCCCCACATTAGGCTGCTTTGGTGTTAACCCCCCATTGCTCCTGCACACACAGCACTTCCACATCTGGAAGTGAAAGTCCAACAACACAGTTTGGTGTGCAATGAAGCTGTCAGCATGTGCACAGCTTGATCAGCAGGCCTCGTGAGCTATCATAATCTATGGAGAATGGTGTCCATAAGTGAAAACCTGCTGCTCTCTTAGTCTGCAGACCTTCACCATGTGTCTGCTGCCTCTGAAACCTTGTGCTCAAGTTCAGCCTTGAAGTGGTGGACTGTCAGTGTTATATTTATAGTTGAACTCTGATCTGAAGATCTTAAGGGTCTTATCCAACCTTAATGATTCTATGATTCTAGGGATCAGTGGCTGCAGCCATTCGTCATGCTGCCTTTTGACTCTGGATTCAACAATTAGGCAGTCTGTCCCTTCAGCTCAGGCATCAGAACATCCCTGAATTATCTCAGTTAACTCTGGCATGCTCCTCTCCCCCTGCACTCAGGTCACACAGACAGGGCTTGGCCATGTAAACTGCTACAGTCACTTTGACATCACACAGCACTGGAAATGTTCTCTCTGCTTCCTTCAGCCCTTAGCACAGGTAAGACTGAACATGTGCAGACACCAGATCTTCTTATAGCATAGAGAAATGCTGCTCCTCTCTGGGGTTATCAACTGGAATACGACTACTCTGAGGTGCTCACAAATGCTTTATACACTCCTACCATTCAAGTGGGGACTTTCCAGCAGCCCTTCATAAGAGTTTTGCTTTTGCACTGCTGTTGGTTTCTGCAGGGTTACACAAGATAACTGGTGTAGCACTGGGGATGGTGTTTGTTGAACTGAATGCTGTTATCTCCCTGCTTTAGTTTCCATATGCCCAAATCCAAGGGTAGTGATGCTTTCCAGCTCTGTGAACGCCTTTGAACTCCGCTGCCAAGAAGCGCTGATAATGTGGATAGCACAGTTACAATGCGCTTTGTTGCTCAAACACATCCCTGGGGTAAGACAAATAAAAAACCAGATAAATCCCCTATAAATACACTTCTTACATTGGAGAAAAGCCATGTTCTGCACCCCCAGGCAGACCACCTGATTGTCAAGCAGCTGGAACCTGCATCCTCTTCCAGGGACAGGCAGCTGTGAAGAGGTGCAGAAATGCTTGCTAGCCCATGGGCTGGTGGGGCACCAACATCAGTGGTGCTGCCTCATGGACAGGGTATGCTGATATCCACAGGACCGTGTTAGGAAGGTCTGAAGATGCATGGGAATGCCTTGTTCATGCCCAGTGTCAGACACAAAAGGTAAACCCAAATTTGTCTTCAGCTCCCCATGATCACAGGATGCTTCATAAAGTTAAGCAAAGCAGATGTTAGGAATGAGCAGAAGACAAAGTCCTCTGGAACATCTCCTGAAGCTCATCACCAGGACACCTCCCTGGCTTGTAGACCCTTGTTCACTGAGATATTGTGTCCTGCCAGGAGACATGCTGGAAGATGAACAGGTAGACAAGGATAGACACAAACTCAAAATTTCAAATACCTAAACATTTGTGAAATGAGCCCCTGAGCAATGGATGTTGCCCTGGCTAAGTCACCCTGGTGACTTAGTTATTTCTCTCTTACACTCATCTATAGATTTAATTTGAAAGCTGAGTAGGCAACTGAAACAGTGAAATAGAGTATATATTTATTTTTCTTTCATCATCTTTCTTTTCCCTTTAAGGACTATATTTAGAATCAGGGGGAAGAGACAAACAGAAATAAATTAAAACCAAAGTAAAATTTGTATTAGCCCTATCAATAACCTGATACAACTGTAAATTTGAGAAACCAAGAAAAATCTTAATTTACCTACTTAGTTAATAATTACAGTTCCTAAATAATAAGCCATTCTGTAACCTGAAGTTCTTGTTCTGAGTATATATTTATATTAGCAGTTAAGTATACTTTTCATGGGCAATTAAGACATTATTCGTTCCTGGCTATTCACAGACATCTCAGGAGGGAATGGGGAAAGACAGAATTGTAAAGCCACAAAGATAATAAGAGCCAAAGTCTCTTTCCTCATCTTGTGATATTGATTTTCATAATATAAACAGGGGCACAGAATGCTGGATCTTGGTAATATACCTATTTTAAACACCAGTTGTTGAGTAAATAGACCTCTGTGGGGATATGTTTGTTTGAAAAGTCCTTTGGGATTAGGGAATATTAGCCCGGCTTTCAGCCCGAGACCTATTTTGTGAGGTGTCTTTGTTACTTTGTCAGCTTTCTAAAGCCTTTTATGATAGGTCTTGGCCCTGGCGATATTTATTCAAGTAAACCTAAGAATAAGAGTTAAGATGCAGCTGTTCCAACATTGTGGACATGTTTTGGTCTCTGTGTGTCTCGACTCGACCCTGAAGTGCAGGACACCTCAGAGTGACTAACAGAGCATTCACACTCAGGCCTTCAGTTTAACTCTTAGCCATTTTCCACAGACAGGACCTGCTTCTAATGAATTCTGGCCCTGAATCATTTTTCCTCAGACACAAGAACTGGTTAGTTATTTACTTTCCACCAGTTTGCACATAAGGCCTGGGGTTTGAACAGGGCTGTTCCTGGCACTTCTTGCAGCCCTGCTTTCTGCCCTTCCTCCAAGGAGTACAAGGTTTATATTTTTGTATTTGCCAGCCAAAGAAAATAAAACTAATCTCTGTCAAGCAGGGCATCCTCTAGCTCCTTAACTCAAGTTTGCCACATGGGAAGAACATTCTCAGGCTAGACTGATCTTCCCCCTTGCTATTACATTAGAATAGTGAAGCCACTTTTATTATCAGTAGTTAATAAAAAGCAGATTTGGGGTTTTGCTGTGGTTCCTATTAAGTCTTGGGCTTTTCCAGCTAACCTGAATCAAAATGCAAACCTGAATTCACTGGTTTCATCCTGCATTGTCTAATTCAGACTATATGATACCTGATGTAAAATTGGAAGGTGAGTGTGGGTGTGGTAGCTCAGAGTGGGTGGTCATCAAGAAGAATCTTTTTATCAGATTAAATATTTCATCAGGCCATTGACTGCTGCATATGGAATAAATTAAATCTTTTTCTGAATTTGAATATGTTAATAGTGTCCAATGAAGAAAAAGAAAAATACATTATTAAAACCTTCAGTAAACCCAAGTGGATTACAGTAGCTCTTCTCCATATAGTGTATCTACCCTTTTATACAGCACACATTAGATAAATGCAAAAATACAAAAATACAAAATTGATTTTCATTAGAAAGGTCATTATCTGGACTTTACTACTATGCTGTGTCACACAGGGACCAAAAATCACAGGACCACAGCTGACGGGGGAAAAACAGAAAACAAGGACTCCTATAACAATCTGTGTTTCAATCCCCTAAATTGCTCCTGCCCATCTTATTCCAGGTATTATAGACAAAGAGAAAAAGGAATCTTAAAATTCCTAAGAGCCTAAACTCTCAGAAAGGGGAGTGGACTACTGAGGCCACAACACCTTTGCACTGTGATCACAGTGAAATCACATGTATAAACACAAAACTAGGGAGACATCATTGCAGAAATAAGCAAGCCAGCCATAGCTCTCAATTTCTGGACATGGTGTGGGTTTGACCTAATGTTCTCAGACTGTAACAAGTAGTAGGCATTAATCAACACTGCATCTCCAATCAGAAAATATTTAAGGATATGTGAAAAATTAAGGTCGAGGCCTGAGCAAAAGGTACTTAACTGGAGACACAAGGGTAGCTTCAGGTGGTAGTTCATTTAATCCTATAACAGGGATGTAAATTATGGTAGATTAAACCAAAATCAGGTATCTAACTTTAGTCATCTACACCTATATGAGAGGGATCTTTGCTTAAGCATACAAATAAAACCTGATTTTCCTACACCTCACCTCTGTAACAGGAGGCTCGGGATATTTCTCCCTGTGTATGTCCTGTGGGTTTGTTCAGTCCGTGGGTACTTGGAAAGAGTTTTGAAGTCCCTGTGCAGAAGAAACTGCCTTCCCCAAGTGTTGCCATGAATATCCAGTCTCCCCCACCATATCTGGAGAGCGTGGTGTTCCATTTCAAGGGCAAACCCACAGCTGCAGCGTTGTTTGTTTCCACAGGTGGGTTTGAAGTAGATGCCATCTCAGTCACTGACCGTGAGAAATCACGGACCCCTATTCCAGAGGCAAGCTCTTCCACAAACACAGGGCGTGCTCTGGGAAGGAATTTCTCTGAGCAGAACACAGAGGGATTGTAGGATCAGACAGAAACCCACTGTTACTGAAGTTGAAGAGAAAAACCTGGGCAGAATCCAGAACTTAACTCAGGTAAATAAAATAGTACATTTCTATGAAAAGAGTCACAAATAAGCTAAGATTTTTAAAATAAACCCTTTCTGGAAGCTGCAGCATACAGTATTCTCTTCCAGGAATGACAGTATAAGATATAATAAGCATTACAGATTACATATTTACTCACCAAGTACAGAAAAAATAGAGTTGCAACACAAACTAAGATGGGATTGAAATAATGCTTACAATCTGTTCTGCTCTGAGTGCTTAGAAAGCATGTTTAGGGTTCCTCCCCCTAACCCAAATCTCCTCTAAACTCAGGTATCAATTCCCAGCTGGTTCCTTCAGCTCCCTTTGTAGACACAGCAAGAGGCAAAAGGTGCCCTTCCCTGTGAGGTCTGTGGGGCGTTCATCTCTTTCCATTGGCAACACAGGGAGCTCAGCCCTGACTTTCCACTGAAACTGAAGGCAGCAAAACTTTGGGAATTCCACCCAGACTGCACCCTCCCTGGCTCTGGAGCCAAGGATCTGCTCCCTTGTTCAAGAAAAACATATGTAAGTAGTTGTTCAACATGAGCACATACCTGAAACTCAGTGGAAATTAGGTGGATGAGGAAGTGTGTTGTTTAAAGCACAGCACATGAATATGCAGGGCAGGGGAGGGCAGAAAAAAAGGCTTTTATATTCATTTAGGTTAAAGAATTAATTTTGACTCAAGCACAATCACTTTCTGTGACTACTCCACAGCTGAACTATGTGAGCATGAAAGTTTGTCGACAGCAAATGTTCAGCTATTTCGTGAAAGCAAACTTGGAGGTTTAAAATGTGGGCTGTGTTTAAAATTCAAGTTACTTTCACCAACCAGAACTGCATGTTGCTTCATCTATGTACAGGACTGAGTACACTGGCAGTGCTGCCAGAATGAAGGAACAATAATTCTTTCATGAGATCACCAAGTAAATATAAGTATCATGTTCACAGACTATTCATACAGCAAAAAATAACAATAATCCAGGCAAAGATCATCTCTAATATAATTACAGCACTGCACCTCCCAACCATTGCATGCTAACACTGCTCATGTTGACCATTTATGTGCAGAACATTTTACTGGTGTCTCATAAAAGAATCTTCTCCTTGTGGGTATGCAGGGAGAACTAATTAACAAAAATAAATCTAATCCTTGGAACCTAAGTATGTCTGCCAGTAAATTATTAAATTCAACCACCTCATCATTTTTTGCTACAAATGACCTCCTGAAAGCAGCTCTTGATGGACCTCAACAGACAATTCTGACAATCCCCCTCATCCAAAGGCATCCTCAGTATCTCTGTCACCCAGGCATGGGGCTTTCACCCTGTGTCTGACAGGATTTTTGAGGACTTTTCCAGAGACAGTCTCCCTGACCCATTCCTCATCTCCAAGGATGGGAAGATAACATTTAACAGTAAGATATTCTTGGGGATGTGGTTGCTGCCAGTCAACTTTTGGCTCCTGAGAAGGATTATTGTCAAGAAAGGTTTCCAAATACATCCTGTAAAATTTAAGTCATTCACACTGCTCAGCTCTCTGTTTGTGCTAATTAGATTGTTGTGGTTTCTTTACCACTCTTCTTTACCACAGGATTAAGGTGGTTTTTTTTTTTTTTTTTTTTTTTTTTTTTTTTTTTTTTTTTTTTTTTTGCTACTGACAGAGTATATAAAAGATCAATTTCTGAAACCAGGCTGAAGGACTCCAGTGTCATCCCAGAGTAACAAACTCAAGTCAGAGAAGTCATCAAGTATAATTCAGTTTTGCAGACTCTGAAATAGAGAAACAAAAGTTATTTTCACAAACATTTAAAAACATTTTCCCTTTACTCCCCTTCTTTGCCCCAGTTTTCTTTTTTACCTTTTTAGCCAAACCATTCTAAATATTGCATCAGGTTTTTAGCCAAACAATTATAAAGACTTCACCGAACTGAATTTCAAAGACAGAAAAACACCATTCCCAAAACTGCACTTATAAGGGAAACATACAGAAGTCACAGACTAATGCCCAAGGCTCCATACCTGGCAGGAAGCTTTGGGTATAAAGATTCTGAGGAAAACATTAAATTAGACATAGATTTTGCTATGGCATGTCCACAGAGAAATTGTATTGCCTATCTTTACAACAGAAAATGCATCAACAAAATATATAATGTATACCTACTTCTCAATTCAAAATAAATCCTTACGATTTTATAAAATCCTCTCTTTGTTCACAACACTATTTTGTCCCACAGAGATGCTGCAGAAAACAAAGTTTTGTGTACAAAGGACAGAAATGCAGAGCATTCATACCTTGCTGTAACCTTCCTCAAACGGCAGAATCTCTTTTTATGTGTGCTTTTACTGTAAAAAGTAGTAAGTTAGTTCTCTTCTAAATAGTACAAATATACCCATAAAACACCATTACCCTGAAATGCAGCCAAATCTCAACACCCATAAACATTTATGTCTTTGCAAGTGCTCTGTTAGCTGGAGAGGGCTAAAGGTGCCCATTTGGTCACTTACTGCAGCAATTCATTGAGCTGAGCTGCTCTTTTTGCTTGCAACTCTGTGAACACATTGCCAGAAGCAGTTTGCTCCTGCCCATTATTTCAGGAGCCTTCTGCACACATTTCCTCTTGCACTGTAGCCAGTCTTTACTGAACCTTCCCTGGCTGGAGCTGAACCCATTTAACATGGTCGGGTCAGCCCAATAAATTACAGGGCTGTTTCTGACAGCTCAGAACGCATGTGGGAAATGTTCCCTTTGGAAGCCATCAGAAGGAAGTACCCCAGACACACAGATGGGGAGCATGTGTCCACTGAAATTAAATGGAGCTGGGGCAACGTATCCAGAATAAAACATTCAGCCTTTTAGTAGTGGAAGGCTGTTAAAAGAGCTTGGTGATGACACTTGTGCAACCCAATATCTCCATTGATGATATACACTTATTTCAACCACCTAATGAAATTGGGTAGTTTCATTACTTTATTGCTTTCTTGAATTCAAAAGTATATGAAGGAAAAATTAAATGACCATTTTCTCCATAGCTGAGTCTCTGTTTTCAATTGGTATCTTGTTTCATTCATTTTCTTCATGTTTAAATGCTGTTCTACCTCCCTACACTGGCAAAGTTTGAACAAATATACAACCCACCAAAACTTAGAAAAGGGTTTCTGGTTTCCAGTCTAATCTTATTGAACCCAGTGGAAAGCCATCTTATGGAAATATTCAGGAAATCTCTTAAGAATGGCCATATATCTGTCCTTACTCAGAAGCCCTTTAAGAATGTGCTTAGCTCCAGTTCACTGGGAATTAAGCACATGTTAAATTTTTTCCCTTTAGGAAGTTCCCCTTGGTCCACCCCCTGCTTGCAGATGATTCGTGTCATCTCTCAACCACGGAGAACCAAGTTTACCTGTGGCAGATGTTAAACCACTAATTCAGCAGTGGTGGAGAGCTCAGTGACAGGAGCCTGGGCACCTAGTTTTTTAAAATTCAAACTCTCTGAATGTCAGGGGACAGCAGGTTTACTCCAAAACCACACATCAGCAAAAGCAAAAAAAATCCCCAAATTTTGAAATATTAAATAGGTCCCTTCAAACCCCTATCCTGTGATTCTGTGAATATCAAGGAGGCAGTAGGGGGTGGGAAAACTGATGGGTTTTTTGTTTGTCATCTTTGGTGTTCATAAATGTGGAGTGCTCTGGAAAAAATGCACATTTAGGGTTTACCACAGCCATAGACCTCTGCTCTATCATTATAGCGAGACAAATTCTCACCATGTTCCAATTGCACAGTAGAGGGAAACTGAGGAACTGTGCAGCTCATCTGCTGCTGTTCATCCTCACCTGGCCGAGGAGCTAGAAGTGTTTAAGCTCAGGAGAAGATAAATTATTCAAAATTCATGTTGTCCTGAGCTGGCAAACCTTGCCCTTACTCACCTTGCTCTCTTACACCTTCATTTTCAGGGCTACCTGTCCCTCTTAATTTCCTGTTGTACCCTCAGTACTTCACATTGGTGTTTTGGGCTGGTCTTGCACTCAAAGGTACAAATCTGAAATGGACCATTCCTGACAAAAAATTCATATACCAATATACGAGGGAGATGCTGAATTTTTCCAGCCAAGGAAGGCCTGGTTATTTTTCCCCACCTACACACCTCAGAGGAATAGTAAATCCATCATTAGTGTTGTTGCACATATTTCAGCAATAAAATACTTAATGCACTGCTGCAGAAACGAGAATCTTATAGTGTTAAAATCAGTTTGTCACAGAAGGAGCTGGCAGGCTGCCCTGCCCATTGAAACAACAAATTGACACCAGTTATGCCCTCAAACAAATGGATCAAGTAGCCAAGGGATCCCAGAGGCCTGAGTGCAAGCTGAAGCTGTGAAATGGCATGTGGAAAGGTTACCAATTAAATTATGTTGAAAAAAAAATGAAAACAATCAACATCTTGTAGCCTTTAGCAATATTTTGAAAAAATATGATTCTTGTCCACCTACAGACTTTATGGAGACTTTTTCAAAAGCTGAAAGCCAACTTATTAATGGAAGTTGATGGCCCACAGGGCTCCTGCAAACAGGAAGCACTTATCTTTATAAAATATGCTGAATTAAATCCATATAGGAGAAATGTCAAGTCTCTATTCTTGGATGCCTGTCCCTGAAATCTCCAAATTAGGACTGTACAGGTGACTGAGGTTAGCAAGTCTGCAACAGAGAGAAAAGACAAGGAATTGGTAAAATAAGCAGAATGAATAATGACCTCAAATCTAGACCAATTCTATTGATTATTCACATGGATTGGAGTTAAATTGTCCTTCCCAATATCTGTGGTAATCCAGTTTGGAAAAATAATGGAGAGTGTCCCAGGCAAAGAGCCAAATGTCCCAAAACTGTTCCTTGTGAGGCCTTGGTCTTAATTTTTCTCACTTCATATCTCTGGCTTTTTCTACTTCATGATCTCCATGGGCAGAGCCTCACTTGATCCTTTGGATGTGAGAAAGTGGCACCATCAAGGCTCTTAATGAGATCAAAAGAATGGAAGTTTAATTAACACAGGCAAGCCTGCAAATTCATGCCCAGTCCTTCCTGTGGGATGTGACCTATGCCTGCCACTCACTCCTTCCTGGTGGAAAGGAGAAGCTGAAGATCTCAAAGATGAATGTCTCCTGCATATGATGGATTTGAAGTGCTTTTTGAGATTCATATATGAAATTCTCTCCCTGGGCACCAGCTGAGACATGGTAATGTCTCTTGTGTGCTTTCTGACAGCTTAAATACCATCCTGTAGGGCTCTTGCTGAGGTTTAAGCTGATGTGTTTTATTTCCCCTTCACTGAAGGTTTAACAGGGTAGTCAGGGCTGTGCCTCAGATGACTTGCTGTCACTTTGGGAGATGCAGCTGCTCCACTGATTGCTACTACTGGACATGACCACTTGATTTCACCAATATCTAGTCAAGATCCACTGAATCTTGACTTGAGGGATAGACACCAGCTCCTGGAAATGAAAGAACTCATTAAAGCTGAAAAAACTACTTCCAGCTCCAAACGAGCCCAGTTTGGGGAAGTTCAAGCTCAGCAAACATTCCATGAACTGCAAGGGAACCTACAGAAATATCTGACAAAGATAGACCTGGCAGATAAAACTCACAGCTCCAATATCCATGGGCTCTCCACCTGGCTCCTAGGAATTTCCCACCTTATAATTTCTATCCCTCTAGCTTCTTCCCTGTACATCTCTCCTCTACAAGTGCCCGATACCTTTTCTTTCAGAAATGACCTATGATATTCAGAAAAGCAAGTGTTGGCCATTTTTGTTTGGCTTTGAATTGCTGCTTCTATTTCAGACCTGGGGGACAGGGCTTGTGTACACAAACACTTTTTTAATTTTTCCAGCTGTACTATATGATCTAACAGAAACGAACACCTCATCCTGCTGATCTCACCCTGTTGTCCTAGGGATAGTCACACTGACAAAGCTGTTGTATGAGGATAAAATGTGCACCTATAACAAGCAAAACTCTCTCTCTAGGTGTTGGAGATTCTCTCTCAGTGACTTTTTGCCAAGCTTGTGCAGAAATCAAAAACTAATCATTTAATGTCTTTATAAAATTTGCAAGATAAAGTGATTAGAGAGTCTTTGCCTGTTGAATCATAGGTGGGGAAGGGCTTCAAGAACCCACTTAGTCTTTGCCCGGTTGTCCAGTCTTTTTCCTTAGAAAGACTATTTTTACCTGAAAAGAAGTGTGGGAGTCTTTTCTGACGTCGCTTAAACCAATAGCTTGTCGTAGTCACCGCTAGAGTTCTCAACGAATGTGCGGATGCCTGAAATGTCTCTTCACAGCATTCATTTAATGAACACCTTTGTGCTTCTTTGTACATTAAGCAGTCTTTTTCTTGCACTTTTTTATTGGGAGAGAGAAGTGTTACCCATGTGGGAGCTGAACCCATGATCACAGGTTGGGAGATCAGCATCTCGTGCATGAGGCCGCTCGTACACAATGTATGACTTGGATTAGAAAAATCTGTTGAAACTCTCTCTCTGCCAAATTCTCTTCCATGAAAGCTACACTCTTGGACAAATTTTTGTGTTTAGTAATTGAGGAAAAATTGTGTCATCGTTGGAGGGAATCATTTTGGTGCATCTTAGCAGAGGGAGCAGGACAGCACAAAACACTGGATGGATGGATGGATTGAATGCTGACAATATAAATTGGACACCCATAGGGATATCCTTCCTTTTAAAGTTGCCTAAGTGAGAAAAGGTGATCTGCACATTTCTACAATCAGGGAATGTTGTCTGTTTCCCGATTCTGGCGCCAACTCTGCATTTAAATTCCAACCATATTGCTACAGTCCATTAATTTTTGTAGACTGAAGCTGTTGCAGTGCCACACAGGGAAAATATGTAGCACAGATGTGTTTGCTGTTATGAATTTTTCCCCCTTTTTAAAATGTTTTTAGAAATAGCTGTAAAATAAAATAATAAAAGCACTCCAAACAATTCATACACAAACTAAAATTAAATCCACATCCCTCTCTGGCTGGTTGCAGAACTGTAATGCTAAAGTTGAGAACACTCCTGCCACCTATTTGCAGTGTAATTAGAGTTCAATTGAAGTCTGATGGAATTGCATTCCTATTCCAAAGGACATCTGTTGCAATAAGTTCGTTTCTTGAACCAAAGAAAAGCTATTCAAAAAATTAATAGCAAAGGGCAACTATGCTGCAAGCATCTGAGAGGGGTCTAGCTTGCTCAGCTTTTTATGGATGGAATGAAATTGCCATTAAAAGCAGCTCTAGAGCATTTGCTCAGAGGAACTTGTCCTATAACGTGTTTAGCCTGTTGCAGTTATCCTTTCTCTCCGTGTCACTAATTTTGAACAGCAGGATAAAGGCAGTTGGAGGACACCCACCACAGCAGGCACAGGAATACTTGTCAGAATAATTCCCTGCGTTAGGAGGGTGAGCTAAAAAGGCACAGGGCCAAACCTGGCTTGCATTAATACCCCTGTTAGCACATGACTTACAGAGAAATACCAATAATGCTTGGATGTGGTTCTGCTGTGCCCTGTGTACCAGGAAACCCCAAAGAGTTGCTGTTTGCAGAAATGACACTGCAAATTAGCCACTCCTTGCCATCCTTTTCCCATCTGAGTTTGTTGTGTAAAGTAGGAAAAATGTGAATTCCTTTAGGTTCCCTCCAGATCTGGGGTGTCACTATTGTTTTATGTGACTGTAGTATGTATATCAAGTTTTGCCGTTTTTAACAAGGGAAAGATTATGACCTAATGAAAAACCCTTTGTAATTTTCCATTCATTCCCTCATCCAAATGGGTATTTTTATACCACCCAAAAGTAAATTAAACATTCCTCACAGACATGCCTTACATCTTTTATATACACCATACAGACACCTATCTACATGGTTACAGCAAGCATATATCCACATGTACATAATTGCCAATTAGTATTAAATTAGTACAGGAAACAGAAAATCAGTAGATTTTAATGCCAGCAATAGTATCTTGACAGCTATACAAGTTTAATACTCTATTACACCTCACCACAGACAGCAGGAGTTACTTTATTACACCAAAAGAAAGAGATACACATTTTGCAGGTTCCATGGTATTTATAACATCCTTTCCATACAGTTTCATGCCTTTTTTTCAACTTTTTCAACTTCAATAAAGCCTAAACAGGCTTTATTCAACTCAGCTTGACGAGTGCAGTCGTCATGGTCCTGTTGACTTAATAGGGTGATGAAAATGTGCATCTGCAGAGGATGAATCCCAGGAGAAACTTCCTTTGGAGAAAAGTGCTAGCATGGCCAGAGTTTATCAGGAAAACCTGCACAAAGAAGTGTAGGCCCTAACAAGATGCACATATTGCATTGATTTTCCGCTTCACTGAGAGAAGGGAGTGACTACACGAAATGCAATTTCTTCTGCAGTATCTGGAACATACTTAGCTGTGTCATCAGGAACATTTTTTAAGAAAATGAAGACTTTACCATAGCTATTAAAAATGTAGCAATAAAGCAAAAAATCTTATGAGGTGGTGACATAAGTGGTCATAATTTATTTTTATGAGAAAACAATATAGTGAGGACTGAGCCAGACTCTTCCTAGAGGTGCACATTGGGCAAGAGTTCTACTCACAAGAGCAGAACTTCCAGGTATTAGGAAAAAATCTCCCAGTGAGGGTTGTCAGATATTTGAGCAATTTGCCCAGTGAGATTGTACAACATCTGTCCCTGAGGATATTCAAAACTCAGCCAGAATAAATCCTGAGCAACCTGATCTAAGCTGGCTCTTTTTTAGCAGTGATCAACCTATGCAATTTTCAGAAGTTTCTTTTAACACACATTGTTCTTCCACAATTCTGTGATGAGATTTACTTAATTTACAGGAGTAAAATAACTTTGTTGTATTTCCAGTTCTTAAACAGACTCCTCTGACAGAGACTCAAAAGCCACAGAAATTCTCAGTTTTTATTTTCCTACGTGAAAAATGAAAACTAAAGCATTTGTCTAATCACAGTGGCATTTGTATGGTGTAGACCATTGTTGTCTGCCAAGTGCTTCAGGTACTTAGAGGACTGATATCATACACATATTTAAACACATTATGAATAGCCATTAAATAGTGAGAGCAACACTTGAACTTGTTTTTAGAAATCATATATGTCCTGTCCTTTGGCAACTGGGTTATAATTCCTGACAAAGTCCTTTCAAGTATTGCCTGGAGAGCTGGAACAAGCTCTGGGTTGCCTGTGAAATTTGTGTTCTCCAGAAGAGGTGATTTTCATGCCTTCACATGCCTCATTACATCAAACCTGCTTGAAACCTGGTCTGAAAGTTTTCAGGTGCCAAATGAAGGCAAAACAGGTCCTTAGACAAATAAGGGAATTCCCAATATTTGGAGTACATGAGTGATATCTAAGTAGGCTCATTTTATTTCTGGTCATTGACTGAAGAAATACCTTAAAATCTGTTGATTGGTAGGTGACCAGCAATGAAACCCAAATAGGCAGCAGAGGAGAGTGAAGGAAGACTGAATTAGACATAACTACTCTGTTTCACTTCTACAGGGCAGGTATTTGCACACTCTGAAGTTCACCTCACTCCAGAGGAGGCGTGTAGAGCACTTGAGAACCACTTAGATCCTTAAAATAGGACTTAAGTGGGACTTAAGGGCTGTTCCAGCCATCTGTGTGGATGAGAATGCCACCTACAAAGAGCAGCATGGCCCAGACAAAGACCTGTTCATGGGAGAGCTCACAGATAATGAGTAACGAGAGGTTTAAATGCAGCTGAGATGTATAACTGACCAGAATAGGAAAGAGATGCTCAATGCTTTAGTGTGGCTCTGCATCCTGCCCATTCTACATGTGTATGCGGGGGTGGGTGTTTGCATATATATACAGGCAGAAGAAAACACTTATAAAACATGCACACACACACTAAGTGATTATTGTGATGTCCTTAGCATGCTTGGGAAGGTTAAATGAAAAATAATGTCAGACTTGTTCTGTATTCGGCTATGGAGAACAAGAAATGCTAATAAAGGCAGATTTGGCAGCTGCAGAGCCTTGGCAAGGGTACAGAGTTCCTTCGTGTGCTACTGAATGGCTCCAGCTGTGCACAGCTTGAAATGTATCTTGAAAGCACTGAAAGACAGCTGTCCTGCTCACTGCCCTACTTGCCTGGCTGAGAGAGGATGAGGATGCTTTTAATTCTAATTTATGTGGTACTTTGGGTTCTCCCTCTGCCCGTTCTCCCTTTTCCTGGTGCAGTAACATAAAAAGAAGATGTGTCCATGGGACAGCCAGCAGGTAGGGGTGACACAAGTCAGCCCAGTGCAGGATAATGGTACTACTGCAGGTTTGATCTAGGTCCTGCTGTTGGCAGAGAGAGAGAGATGACTGCCAGAGGCATGCTGTGCATTATGGAAGGGTTTTGAGATTCATCCAGCTCAGTCAGTTATCGGGATCCTCTGTTATTCTGCTCCTTCAGGGGATAAGATAAACCTTTTGCTTTCTGTACTGTGTTTACAATGACGTGAGCAAAGTGGGAGAAAAAGGAAAGTGCACTACAGAGCTCTATGTCCCAGTGGAGAAAGGTCTTCTGCCTCCTGCAAAAATGTCAGCAATGTATCAGGGAAGAGATCTTAGGAATGGTGGCCATGTCCTCCACTCTAGCAGAAAAGCCCAGAGCCATCTCTGCCATGCCTTTCAGAGTGTGCTGGTCCCTACAAGAAACTGAGTCAGCAGGATTAACCATACAGTTACATTAAATATAAACACAGTTATTAAGAGAATAAATTAGGGCTTAACACTTGCTATGTCAAGTGGCAAATATATTGTTGTTTTCTCATCATTGCAGCTTCTTCGGACCATCAGAGTGGGCACAGCTCCATTTCTCACTGCCATTCCATCATCCAGCCCCACAGTGCAACAAGATGCTTTCCTCTGTTCTTCCCATGGAGATGCTGCTGAGAAACCTCAGTGTTCAGATGGCTAGAAGTCTTCTTCTAATTTCTAGGTGTGAGCTTATTTACAACCATTTCCTACTCTTTTCTTCTCATGCCAATGTTGTTTGAAACAGCTTTTCTTCCTTCAGGTGTTTCCCTGGAACCTTTTGTCCAGATGAGTGGATATGTGGGCATGTGAGTATGTGCACACACACTGTGAAAATTCTACAGAGAGCTACACCTTCATTTCTCCACAGAAAGCAAAGCTGAGTAATTTCTGCCCAGTCAGACCTTCTCCTCCTGTTTTTGATGTCCATCAAAAGTTTTCCATAGGGAAAACCCATGTTCTGGTGCCTTGGAGAGCTCTTGTGGAAGTACTGCATCTACTTCACATTTTGGAGTCACCATCTCGGTGCCATGACCAAAGCGGGACAATCTGGACAGCTCTAAAGGAGTGCCAAGAGACTCTGGATTGACTACACTGACTCAAATGCCTTGTTTTACCCAGGTCAAGGTGGGAAATTTTGATCATGTCTTGCATTACCATCTAAAATTGATTTTTCCAACAGGGAAAAAAGTGTCAATATCAACAAGCTAGGAAAAAAAAGCTATATTTCCAAAATGTACAATAAAGGGATTTTTCTTTCTTTTCTTCTTGCTCACTGAACACCAGGATAAAGGCAAATATGTTGTTGCATCCAGAACTATCCTTTCAGGGTCAAAAGTAGGGTTTGGGGTAGCAGATAGATGGAGTGGTCATGAGACTGGGCAGGGGATGCACTGGCTAGAAGTGGAGTTGCTGGAATACAAAATAGAGAGTTAAAAGAGATCCTGGGGAATGGGCCAGTTTAATTAGAATTGCAGTGGGGTTATAAAAACTGCATTAACATGTTGTTCCTTAAGCATTGGGACTTAGGGAATATTTCTTGGGCTTCCTGTGGCTCCCTTCCATGTGGATTCTCTCACATTGAAGAACTGTGCTGAATTCATATTGTGACCTTTTCCACGAGCTTAGTCTCTGTCCTGTACCACACTGATAATTTTCCTAAATATTTTAAAACATAACACTGTGATGCCTTTTCCCTTCCTTCAAACTGCACTGGAACCAGCTTAGAGTCTCAATAATTATTAAATGGGGGTAAACCTGACGGACAAACAAACAACCAGAGCACAGCTGCATAATGCTCATTTCCTCAGGAAATGAAGCAAAATATTACAAACAAAGTCCATTTATTAAAGCTATGTAATAATTTAATAAGAAGAATGTCAGTGTTCCCCCGTTGAGACCTTACTTGGCTTTTAGGCTGCCCTTTTTGTCTTTCTTTCACCTTCCTCTGAAGATGAAAATCTTGATTGTAGCTGGACATGGGACACACAGATTGCCTGGAAGTGTCAAGCCAAGCCTGAGGATCACATGCACCTGGTTAAACTCATTGCCAGGGGCTGGGGCTGGGAGGAATTGCTCCCCTTCCTCTGCAGAGTGGAGGATTGTCCCCTTCCCAGCCTCATCTGTGAGTTTTTATTTAGGGAATTCCCTGACACTGCCAGAGCTAAACACATCCCTCTTGTTCCCCTGTGGCATGTCATTGTTCCAGAGACTGGAGGAAACCCAACACTGAAGCTCTGGCTTTTTTTTTTAGTATGGATTTGATGGACCTACTGTGTCTTGCAAGATCACCTGCAGTGGCAGAAAGGGGCACATGGTGGCTCAGATGGGACATTCAGGGACACAATTCTTGTGAGCTTTGTTGGGGGGGTTACAGTGGTGCCCATGGTTTGTCCCTCCACTCTAAACTGAACCATGGCAAGGCCCAGGCTCAGACATTCTCCACCAACAACTGCCAGGGACTTTCCTCAGCTGGTAATTTAAACCAGGTGACTGAGTTTTGGAGAGAAGACATTTTAGCCTCATCAATTTATTAGGAGGATCAAATTAGTGACATTTAAATTTTTAAAATTAACTATATTTTGTTAACTCATTATATCAGCTCCACGTCTTTTGAGATGCATTTAATTGTATGTTACAATTTATTAATACTCTTCTTAATGATTTAAATTTCAGCTCAAGATGTGTGAGATGCTTTCCAGAAATGGAAGCAGGTCCTCCATTAAAAGGCTTATTCTGAACTAGATGAGGCATATAAACATCTTGTTATATGATATATATATATAATCTAAATATATATAAATAACACTTTTAATAGTGATTCATAATATGCTACAGGAGCTATAACAGCATCATCAAGCACAGGCAATGCTTTTAATCCATTTAATGCTCTAGCAGGAACCAGACCATCATCTGACAGTATAGATATTTATTGTTTGATGAAGGAACCAGACCATCATCTGACAGTTTAGATATTTATTGTTTGATGAGGCACAAGAACATCTTTCTGCACAGAAGTCCAACTTAATGGGAGGTGTACCTCCAACATGAATGGAGGATGGACATGGCTGTTTATCTCCAGCTGCTGATGTATGAGAAGCATTTTATTCATACAGCTGGTCACTTTTTATTGGTTACCTGTCTCACAGGAGCTGCCAAGGTGGTGATATGACATAAAGATACGACTGGGATGTCCCTGGCAACTTGCAGACAACTCATTTGCTGAGCAAACTTTAAACTACCTACTTTAGCACAAAAGTGGCATTTGGAACTCTCAGCAAGTTATCTAAAACCTCTATTTTATGGTAACATTTCACCATTCCAGTCTGTGAAAGCTGGAAACTAAAATTTTCCCTAAGTACAACATTCATCGGAGCTGCTGAAAGGATTGAACAGCATTTTCCAGCATCAGATGACAAGCAGCCAGAAAATATAGTGACTTGCTGAGCAGACATAACTTTGAAATGAGCTCCAGCTGAGCTGAGGGAGGTGATGTGATATCTGGGAACCCAGAGCAGATGTCCACCCTGCACAGTAATACACAGTGTGCACTCACAGCCTCTTCCTGTCCCCTAAGGAGCACTGTACACCCTTGGAAGTGTCCCTGTAACATCTCTAAAACAGAGAGGGGAGGATTCAACTTATCTACTTTAGGAATCAAACTTTAAACTTCTCACTTCAGGCCTGTGAACCAAGGTGCACGTGGTGGCAGCACAGAAATCTTCTCTGGATTATAGACCCACAGAAGGGCCAGAGTTTAGAGGAAAGGGGGTCATGGGCACCTCATGTAGGAGACTAAAGTTTGGTGGGGTGCAGCTGGGACTGGTTTTTCTGAAGCTCTCCAAAAGAGGTGGAGAGATACTTGGTCCTCCAGACCTTCCTTTACGGGTGTAGCCTAAATCAGACACTCTGAAACGCTCTAGAAGACTCTTTCCTCCCCAGTGGCTATAGATGGGGTCTAAGGAGCTCAGCCCATTCATCCAAATTTAGACAGCAGGTAGCATGAACATCCCCCAGAAAGGGGGATGTTACCTGGAGCATGTCCAGTCACCAAGCAGTTTGTGGCTGGGTTCCATGGCAGTCTTGGCCCTCTCCCATGGTGTCAGGATGTTACAGACAGCAGCCCATGCAAAAATGTTTTAGTGTAGACAACTAGACACTTAGTGGGGACAAACTGGAGAAATGAAAACCTCCCCACAGAGACAAATGCCCTACATTCAGGGGAGGACAGTAAGAAGAGAACTTTCACCTCATTTATAAACTCCAATTAGTGTCAGAGTTACAAATACTAAGAAACTGTGGAGTCTTAATAAAAGATAAATGCCTTCAATCTTTAAATTCATTCATAAGCTGTGTCTTAGCATTTTTCTTCAGGTCCCACATACTTGAAAGCTTGCCAGCTCTTTTCCAAGCCTCTTAATCATTTGGACTAATAAAAATATTATCTCTTTCTCTAAACCATGGTTTTCTTGTATACTGAGACCATCACAGCTACAACATCTTTTTGTATAACTCCTCTGCTCACTGAAGTAACCAGTGACTGGGTTTTTGTCCTTTACAAAAGTGTTCTCCAGCCTCTGGATTTGTAACCCTCAACCACAGAGGAAGGACTGGCAGGAGCCAAACCCCACACCTGTGTAAAGGCAGAACAAGCCTTTGTCACTGTGCTCACCCCTTTCACTGGACATGCAGGTGGTTCAGGATGTAAAGATATATGTCATCAGCACGGCTGGAACACATGTAGGTGTAGAAACAAGCTCTAACAGAGTTGAAAGGTTTTAGCAAATTCAAGTGATTTGGCACTACTCATTTCCAGCTCCCTGGAGCTCCCTGAACTAAGCCAGTATAAAACACATAATTCCACACCATTCAGCACAGACATAAAGAAAAGAAGAAGATCTAGGTCTTAACTTATTACTTAGACTGAGGTTCTGGCAAGAAAGGACCTGCTTTGAAATTTGAAGACCAAACATAAACTTCTCAAATAGAGAAGCTTCATGTCTGATGATTTGTATCTGTGAAAAAGAAGGCATAGGGTGGACTTGGGGGTTTGGTTTGTTTTGGGTTTTTGAAATGTCAGGCAACAATGATGTCACTAAATACCTGATATGTCTTCATAAGTTTGTAACATCCTAGAGATCCAACCTGATTCAGAGCTCTTAGCACTTCACAAACCAGCATGAAAACACTGTCCCAATCCTAAAACCCAAGAGAAGCAGTACTGACAAAAGCCTAGGAGATGGAGGAGACAAAGAAATGCACCCCACATCGCTGTCCAGATGTGAATATAACTGACAGGTCTGTGGTGAAGAATCTCTGACTGGACAAACAACAGCCTGCTGCCCTCTGTACCCATGAGCCCTTCAAAACCTCACAAGTCTGAGCAGCTTTTCTGGCCTTGCCATCTCTCAGTCCACCTGCTGCCTCTTCAGAGCAGTGGGACCTCAGCTTCACCTAGCCCAGGACAATAAAGCTGTTGCTGGACAACATAACTGCTAACAAAATTATACAGATGGAAACCAAAGCAAAGACAGGCTGAAGGCGAGATGCAGACAAAGAACCACTGTCAGTGTAAGATGATTCTGCATTTGGGGTTCTTCACTGTTCCACTTGCTTAGGTGTCTTCATCAGGTAGTTTCACATTGTATTTATCTTGAAGAAAGACAGGAAAGCTGGAACACAAGTTCTGAGATGGCAGCAAGGTCTCTGTGCATTTACTCCATAGCCACCTCTTTCATGATGCCAGAAAATTGTGACCTCACGACAAACTTTGTCAAGCATGCAGTCAGCCAGGAGCCAGTAATTGTAGTGGTGTCTAAACCACCAAAAAAAAAGGAGAAAATTCAAGACAGGGAGAACTGATATTGCTTGTAAAGAAGTCAAATTAAGCTAATTCATAAGCATGGACATTCTTATTAAAGTGCCTAAACTAACACATCTTGCTATTTCCAGCATTCCAGTACAGCACATATATCCTAAACCACAAGGCAGAAAGGATGGGGTTTCTAACCTCATCAGCAGCATGTTTTTTATAACACCATGCAGTTCATGAAAAGCTTGGCATGCATTGCTGGATTCATTTATATCCATTAGAGAGGACCAGATGAGCTTGACAGTTTTATTTTCACTGGAAGATCTCTCGGTACAGAGCAGGCTGTCCTGATGGCATCAGGCCCTAGTAACAACTGAAGTATTGCTCACAGAAAGGAATCAGAAGGACCATTGACCACAATGGACTGAGAACAGTGGTGTAAAATTGCATGGAATTTGCACAGAAAGAATGTGCAACCTAAAGCTACAACTTATCTGTTGGCCCAGAGGGGATGAAAGATGATGCTTCACAAATTTTCAGCTACCTTTGGAATGAGCTTTGAAAATAAGGATCCTGCTTGTGTTTCCAGGATTTCCAGTGAAATTTTTTCAGAGCCCCATGGTGGTCCCAGTTTTCATCAGGAGAAGCAAATCCTCTTTGTTCTTTTCCTTCTGACTGCAGCCTCCCATGACTTCATATGGAAACAGCTTTAAGTGCTGGATTGCTCAGTTCTGTGACTTTATTGCTCTTATCTGTAATTTAATTCTGAGGCATTCAGAAATCTTTTAAGTGCTCCTGATATGCTGGAACAGAAAAGAATGGAAAATCAACATTCTTGGCTACTGCATTTTCCATGGGAAGAGGGTACTATGTTTCTGGGAAGAGTACAGCCAATTTAAAGGGATGAATTAAAAAAGTGACTCTAAAGACATTTATAAAGAGACAAGATCTTGATGCTGTATCTCTACTGGGTCATGCCTTGCATTTCTCCTGGCATCCCCACAGATTCCAGTGGGATTCTGTGGAGCAATGTCTCTTTAATGATAGTATCAGAACCTGGTAATTTAGGCTTAATCTGTGGTTATTAGGTTTGTTATTAATATCAAGAAGACTCTTTGCTAGATTGGGACATTTATTAAGTATGGAGTTAGATTTTCTCTTTAATTTTAGAGTCTTGTGTTCTCCATTCTCATTCCAAGTGAGACTTGGAACACAATTATTCCAAATAAATGGATATTGTATGACAGAGATGCTGATGAACAGGGTCTTCAGTCAGACTGGAAACAGAAAATAAATCAGATTCTGATATAAAGGCACTTCATTGAAGTGAAGGGAGATATATCAATTTCTGTTCACTGTAGTTCTGTCCCTGTGACTGCAATTTTCTTAGGGTGATTTCCTATGCTCATTACTATGAACAATAAACTATCTGTCTATTGACTTTAGCAGTTTGATTCTATCTTCTTACTTTAAAAAATACACATTTTAGGTAGACTTTAACACCTTGGATGTGATAGGATTGCTGCAATTGTGTTCATATAGTCCATTGCCACGAAAGGATCAATCCTATTTAAAATAGGCCTAATTTTTTTATCAAATTAATTTTTAAAGACTTCTGTTGTTGCATATTCCACAACAATTCTGAAACAACTGTTCATAAATTTAGTTACCTTATGGAAGTGGAGTGATGTGGGATTATGCCTTTAAAAGTCATGAATTGTCCTGGGGTTTTGTCCATATTTAAAAGTTCTCATCAATTTTCAGGTTTTGATCTGGTTTTTCCAAAAGCACTGTGCATCTTCAACTGATATTCATCATCTTGAAAATTTTGTTATTGCTCTCCTGGAGGTTTTCTCCCACAAAACCACAGGCAAATTCAAACCTCCCTTTCGCCTTTGATAGAATATGTTGGTTAGCAGGCAGGACAGGGACTAAGATCTTTTTAGCTATGAATTAAAACCCAAACCAAAATGAGTCCAGAAAAACTATTTCAGAATGAGTGCACAGGCTACAGTGACTATTATCATGTGTATGGAGTCCAGTGGGCAGTGGATTGGGAGAAAAAGTTAATATTTTCTTTTTTTTTTTTCCCCACTCCTGCTCTTTCATTCATTCTTTATAAAGTTTTTTGTACACTGGGAAGTCACCAGTCACCATGGGGGTTAGCTCAGCAAAGTGGCTAAAACCCACACTTATTCTAAACTACATCTTGAGTCTTTCACAGACAAAACTAAACTGGGAGGTAAGGACTGAGATTATACAGCAAAAACAAGACTGAACCAGCATCTCTGCTAATACAAATTTTGGGCAGTTCCAGCAGCCCAGAAGGAGCCCCATGAGTTCCAATAGCTCTGGACTAGCCAGGGCACACTGAAATGTTGGCAGGGAAGGCCCAGTCTGTACCTACTGGCAGAGTTTGACACTTCAGAGGATCGGCATCAAAGGCACATCTTCCCATGCTTTTCTTTTGCATCAAGAGCTGTGAAAGTTCTCTTTGTAACCTGTGTTTTTACAAAGCTGCCTCTCCCCAATGAGCCCTAAAATACTTTGCAAGCCAAAGGCCTCTTTTGGATCTGTCTTATATTGGTATAAAAGAAAATTACCCTGATGGTAGATCAGAATCAGCCCTTTGTGTAAACAGCATTCTTGAAACGCAGCCTTCTCTTGGGCAGAAATCAATCAGGCTGCTTGTTTAGCCTTAACCCTCCTGTCATAAGCAATAAACTTATTGCAGTGGGAATTGAGAGGGTGCATCCAGAAACCAAATTGTGTTTGATGCTCTTGGGTTGATGAGGTAAAATTCTTCAGGACAGGAATGGCCTCTTAGAGGAGGTCAGAAATTGCAAATACCACAAATGCAGTACAGCAAGGGGATGTCAATGCCAGGGTCTCTCCCTAGTTTTAGTGCAGATGACCTTGTGAGGTCAAACCTTGCTACAGAGAATCAAGTAGTTGGGCATTTTCTTAAGACTCCAGTATGAAAGATCTGTGTCTCCTGACCACAGACTTACATCCTCCATTTGCATTCCCTTTAGAGAAGCTCACATGTCTGTTGCACTGATATGTAATTTGGAAACCCTTAGCTGAAATCACCAGCCTGAAGCACAGCTGGGGCTTCTAAACATGCCTGTGATGAAGAACAAATAAATAATTTCTAGAGGGAAAGAAGAAGACATATTGATAACCAAGTGACATGGCTTCTGCTGAACTTTCAAGCTTTAGTTTTCACCCGTGCCTGCATTTGCCTTCATGGTTTCAGCATCCTTCCACTTTAAAAACTATTTGGGGACAGGGACAGTCATCCACTGAAATTTATCTACAGATAAGTGCAAATGGAAAAAGGTGGGGAGGAGGAAACAGAAACAGGTAGCAACCTTTTTCCTTTCTCCCTCCTTATTTCACTCTAATTAGATCTTAAATTTCTCAGTAGAAAACATTTTCCATGGGATATCCTGGGGCATGAAAATGTCTTCTCATTTTAATTCACTGGCATTTGTTAGACAAGGTAGAAAAAAAAGCTGGAGTGCACATGCATGTGTAGGGGGTTTTGAGAACAAAATAAACAAACTAAGGCAACTCTGGGGAACAAAATAAACAAATAAATAAATATTTACCTGGATTTGCCTTCAAAGCAGGCACATTATTAAGGAGTTAGCTCTCACTTCCAGGTGTTCCTGGATTTTGTACTATAAAAACACATCACATGGAAAGCATCGAGAAAAACAGGTTTCCAACCTGGGTTCATATTCTTCTTCCCCTTTAAACCCTTCAAGTAAAATGCCCCTACCTTGAAAACACAGAGCACATTCTGAGGGCCTTATTGGAGTGCTCAGATCTCTCCTTGCCTTCTCATCAAAAGGGTTGCTAAAACAAATAATGATGTGCTGTAAATAAATCCAGGATTGTTTTCCCTGGAAAGATATCTGAGGATCACGGGCAAGAGCAGCACAAATGTGGAGGAGTGTTTCAAACCAGAAGGAAAAGATACGCAGAGTTTTAGTGAACTTGCACCACTAAATCAAAGGGACACATCTGAAAGGCCCAAGGGGAGCGGTGAACAGCGGACAACAGCAAGAACTCTCCTGGTAGGTGTCATTCCACCAGCTCCTCCTTCAGTGGCCTCCCCTCCTGATGCCTGAGTGCCTTGGTACATGAGAATCCAGGCAGAGCTTGAATTCAGCCAGGACTTGCCCTTGCTGAGCAGCAGCGGTGGGTTTTGATTTGGCGGCAGCTCCGCTGCGGTGCCAGGCAGCCCCGGAGAGGCCAGGCTGACGCCTCCAGCCCGCTCCCACAGAGCCACCGTCCCCCGTGCTGGTGGCAGTGACACAGCCACCACTGCAGCTCATGCCGAGCAGCATCTGAAAGCAATAAAGCAAAGGAAAACTGCGGGGAAGCGTGAGCTGCAGGAGCCTGGGTGGGAGCCGCCAAGGCGTTTGGTTGTATGGAGAGAATTCATTAGCAGCCGTTTTCAGCCTGAAAGACATTCCGGTCTCGGAGATAGGGTTCCTGTTGAGATATTTCCTTGTCATTCATAGCTTTAATCCCTAATTTTTATTTCTATTTGACTGCTCACAGACAGCAGACTCATCTCTTCCCCCTCTTACCAAATCACTTTGGAATAGCAAAACTTGTTGGGGACTAAGAGTTCATACCACTACGACAAAGATTGACAGCCCCTCCAAAAATCTCCATTCCTGTAGCAAAAGCACAAGTATTTTCCTCCACCAGTGCAGAGCCAGTGCTCAGAACAGTTTGGCAGGACAGAGGCACATAACACACTCTGGAAATATCCATCCTGTGAGGGCAGCAGGACTGGTACCCATTCCCATGGTAAAACTGCCTGGAAATCAGACCCTGGAAATGTGCTTAAGCCCAGATTGCTCAAACTTAACTCAGGAAAGTCTCTTTAGTTAATTTTTAGTTCATGAATGCATCATACTTTTGGTTGCACTGAGAGCACTCTGCAGGCCTTCCTTGGAGTCTGATTCACAGGAGAATTGCATCTTGAAATATTTACTACAACCAGACACCTGGGCTTCTGAAATATGAGAGGATTGGAGCGTGAAGTCCATAATTTCCAAAAAGCCCATCAAACAATGGGAGGGAGATGGAGCAGCAGCAACAAAAAAAATCTGGGAAATCTCTGAAAGTTCAAGTCTTGAGAGTGCTGCTGGGATAGCCAGCAGTCCTGAAGACATTGGTCTCCCTAATGTTTGGCCAAGGGTGTCAAAGCTAGATGCCGAATTTGCTAGACCACTTTCACTTTGCTGCACAGAGTCTCAGACAGGCCCGTTTGAGCCTAACTCAGGAGATGCTCCAAGGGAATTGGTATTCAAGGGGGTTTGAAGCCTTGGGAAGGATACCAAACCCCTCTCTTTGGAACAGGATTTAACACAGATTGAAAATCTTCCATATACTTCAAGGTTTTCTGCTTCATTCCCAGAGATGCTTTGCAGGCCTGTCAACCCTGATTAAATCACTCCAAATAATTAAATTGTTTTTGAAAGTGATTTGTCAAATATATACATATATATATAATTTGTAGCTTGCATGATCACAGTAATACATCAAGTTCCTGAAAGTCATTGAGTCCTGCTTCAAATTGCCTTCAGTCTAAGTGGTTTTATTCTGTTCAATTGGGTTATAAAACCTTGGCCACCTAGTGAATCTGGTAGTGGCTATAAATCTCTGCAGCTGGGAAACTGGAAGGCAGCCCTGCCTACCTTACAATGTGAAGAAACCCTGCTTCCCATTCCAATTCAGCAGTGCCTGCAGAGTACAAAGACCTTTCTGAGAAAAATCCTTCAAAAATAGTAATAAAGGACCAAGGGGAGCCCGGGGAAGAACATGTAATTATAGACGTTGTTTGGAGGGCTTTGCTGTATTTTGAAGGACATTTTGAAAGACACAGCAGTGATGGGATAGGATTTTTGCTCTGCTAGAGCAGGATGTACAGACAGCACTCATGAGCACCACCATATCACCAAGATATATCACTTTGTTGTAGCCACTGCTTGTAAGGCCCTTAGAAACCCAGTGAGCTACAGTGAATGTTACTGAACATCCATTTCCCAAGGCTATTGAAATAGGATTTTTTTTTTATTTTTGGTGAATGGCCAATGAATAAAACAATCCTGACGGAAGAAAACGAGCCAATTCCTGGCTTCTGTGTTAGGACTGAATACAGAGGATCAGCTCACACAGTAGGTGAAAAGGATACAATATACTTGTGATAAACTGGTTGCCTTTTATCCCATTTTCTTCTAATTTCCATGTTGCCAGGTTTTTTCCCTTCAAAAAATACTTATACAACCTTGTATAATTTGAGGTCAAATTAATGGCTCTGTAGTTAGCCAAAACATCTCATTCTCTTCCAGCTTTTCTTATTTAGCCACGGGGCCCAGATCCTATTTACCAGTTACATGAACTACCCATGACTGAATGAATGCATCATTGCTACTGAGCTAGCCAATTCACACCCTTCTCCTTCCAGAATTTGGGGACAGAATCTGTCTGTCCTCAAGTCTCCATTCCTCCTCCTATGTGGTCATTCCCATTCTTACAGCCTCATCCTCATTTCCTTTCATTTGCAAATTCACCCACATCCTTAACCAAAAGGAAAGTGGTGCTGTCACAGGCAGCTGAGCCAGTCTGACACTGCACAGGCTGCAAGGGAAGGAGCTGCCTCTTTCCTCCTTCACCTCCCCATGGCCTCACTCATCCCTGGCACCAACCTGGGAATTTGTGGATCAGTTTTCTGAGCTGATTCGACTTGCTAAACCAGCAGAAAAACTCTAGCCACATGCTTTTCTGGGTGGTTTACTAAGGGGTTAAGGAGCTGGGGAAGACATGGGGTGAGGCTTCGTCACCGTGGTGGGGAGGTGGGAAAGCATAGCAGAGCCTCTCCTTGCTGGCAGAGACAAGTAATCTTTTAAGCCATCTCACTCTATCTCACAGAATTGCATCCCAAGGCAAAGCATTTATCCAGTTTTGGTGCCATATTTTTGATCTCCATGTTCTTTCTCTCCTATTCCTCCTCCAGCTGAAAACCCGTCTGGTTTTGATTTTCATTTCCTCTGCAAGGTTCAGCTCAGCTTGACAGTTGGAAATTCTCACAAGCTCTCTATGCTTTCTGACCTCTAAGGTGTGGCTTTGGCTTTTTTTGCTGGTCAGATACAGTTTTAGCCCTTGTAACCCTTTGTTCTGCCCAGTCCAAATGTCCTGTTTGAAGTGGATCTTGCATTTGATTCAGTCTGGAGCCTTCCTCTGTAATATTGATCCTTCTCCAGAGCAAGGTACAAGAGCAAAGGGTTTTTTTCACCCTTGCCTGTAAAGTACCCTGCATACAACACTCTTAGAGCTCTTCAACAGATTTGCTCCTTTTTACCTAAGTTGCAGATCCCTCTTTTAACACTTTCATTATATTTTCATGGATTCATGTCATAACCACAGGTCCACAGTCATTATGTTCTCAAGAGATCTCACCATCTACAAAATCAAACCTAAAATCTCATCATTTTGTATTTGTTGCATAACTGAGTGAAGGAGTGAGTCAGCGCTCACTCAGGGCTGTATGGGTTTTTCTTGATAGCATTTATTTTCCAGTGCATGTGTGCAGAATTAAAGCTCCCATAATGACACAATTCTTACTTGTATACGTATTGATATCTCTCTGTCTCTTCCTCCATATAGGAAGGTAATCTTAGCTTACAGTCCAGCCTGGGAACCTACAGGAAATTCCTGGAATGACTCAGTCTCAATGTCTTTAGCCATCTTACCCTGTATCACTTGGAACCAAATGGGTTTTGCTCTGCTCATGCAGTTCTTGTGCCCTGGTAGTCTCTCCTACCATCACTGTACAGCATAACTTGTCCCTTTAATCTTTATTTCTGCCTCTCCTGACCAAAGCCTCTCCCTCATTACCTGCATTCCACAACCAAAGCTATTCCAAGATCCTTCCATTATCCTTACAACATCCAGTGTTACATCCTGCTTTGGGAGTTAAATCCCTCTATTTTATTGCTAATGCCTCTTTAATAAATAGAAAAGTATTTCAATGCTTTTACTTACCAATATAATTTTTCTACCTGCATCAGACAAAATCTTTTTATTATCAAATTATCTATTTGATTATTCCTTGCAGCAATAATTTTTCCTTTCCACAAATTCCATTTTACTATCCCACATCCCAGCACACACCATTTTTCCATTATGCACTGAATCTCCTCTTCCTCTGTTCTGAATCCAGGTGTAAGAATTTCACTGATATCCCAACTCGCCCCCTCATTTCTCATGATGTCTTCATATCTTCTAATTTTAATCCTGCAATATCACTCTCTCCACTGAGGTGAGAGAAATCCACTGAATATCCTTTTCCTTAGTCATTACTAAGGAAATAATCAAATGTCTCAAAATCATCCTTCTTGACAAATATTTGAGGCACTTGCTGACCTCCATATAATGACTTTTATACCCTTTCCAAAGGCTGAAAGGCTCATCTAAGACTTTGTGTGTCTCTCTTAAGTGGCCATAACTATTCTTCATTCCCCCTCACATCCTTTGGGGACCTGCTTTAGCTTCTAAACCCACATTGTAGCTCCCACTCTCATCTGAATATGTCTGGCAATATGGGAATTAACTGGCCAAAGTAATTTCCTCTTTCTGGTCATTTAGGGAACCAGGGACCACACTGTGGCTTTTGGAATTAAATTCTGGTTTTTCCATGTCTCTTGAGCAGCAAAGTAACATGCTGCACATACCTCAGGCTGGAGTCACAGGATGGTGGTAAAAGTTTGCTCTGAAGAGCAGAGATCTGGTCTCTAGGTAGTCTGACCCTGGGGTTTGGGTTTGGTACCTAGAGGCTAAGTCACTGTGCAGAGTTTCTGCAGTGTTAAATAAGGGCTCTATTCATACTGTGGCTTCTGTCGATGCTGTCTCTTTCTTCTCCTCAAGCAAGTTTGTCAAAACCTTGCAGGTGCTTAATATCTCCGAGAATCCCTGAAAATGTAGCTGAAAGTGGCTATGTGGCTGAGCACTTATTTAGGAAAATGAGCAAATACACACACATCACACATAAACCCCAACTATGTTACAAAACCAGGCAAAAAGGGTGCTAATATGTATTCATCTTTAGCTAAGCACTGACAGCAGGGCAATGTATAGTCTTTGCCGGTCTTATTTTCACTTGAATGGTTTTCCTTTTATTCCCTGTGGTGTTTAAGGTCTTCCAAAAGAAATACAAATGATCATTGGAAATGAATAGCTGGTAGTGCACGGGTGTTGGGAGAGTGCTGAAAATGGGCTTTCACTCTGCATTCAGTGGGAAAGTGAATCACTCTCACACAAAGCTAGAGCCTCGAATGTGAGGAGGGGAGAGAATGAAAGCAGGATGTGATTCTTAAATGACATTTGGTGCTGTTTATCTAGTGGAACAGTGCATAGATTGGGTGTAGAGGAAACACAGCATCTCACTGCTGGGAAGCAACTGCATTCATTTTGAAGTGATCTATTAGCTCTCAGGTCCTATAAGAAAATGGAGAATAACATGAAAAGAGACAGAATAGCAGAGGAAAAAAGCAGAAGTAGGTCAGTCTGAAGGCTGTGAAGGGACAGAAGTCTGGACATAGCAGACTGTGGTCTGCACCAGATAGACCTGTAAAGATTATTTCTTCTATTCTTGATTTTTGCATAAAATTTCAGTCTTGCATAAAAGTAGAGTCCTAAAGCTGAAGATAAGGTGTCCAAGAGCTAACTGAAGACTCGGGGGTTTTATAGGCTTAAAATTTACATCATTACTCCATTAACAGCAAGGATGGGCTTAAAACACAGTCATTGTGTGGGGTGGGTGTGTTCAGCCTGTTTGAAAAACAGAATTCAGCCTGTTTGAAAAACAGAAGTGAGGTACAGATGAGTGTAACAGATGTGCTGGAGGTTATCTGGTCCTTTCCTGGTACCCTCCTCTGCCCAGCTTCCTTGATTCCTGCCCACCCTTGTTGGTGCCTATGGCAGTCACCAGCTGGTCTGATCCCCTCCATGTAACACACTCATGGTTAGTTTGGAGGTTAAAACTTCACCGTGGGTAAAGTCTGGTTGCTCTTGGATTCAGCCTCCAGTTGATGTAGGTCAATGAAGCTTCGTTGATTTAATTTCCACCAGCTTAGTCGAGCCAGTTCTGAGACATGAACACCATTAGTCCCATTTATCTCCTCATTTCTTCCCAAAAACTACTCCCAGTGTTCCAGCACTGCAGGAGCATCGGAAAACTAATGACTCAAAAGCAAGAAAAACCTGCCCTTGAGTTTAGATATTTTAGCAGCTGGAAAAAGGAGCAGATCTCCAGTTTGTCTGAGCAGGTGGAGCTGAAGAGCTGTAGAATCCATGTCTACCAATACTTGAACTCCCCGTGCACCCTACCCAAGGTGACATTTATACCAATAATGTGAGTTCTGAGATGGTGCTCAGTGAGGGGACAGGGAAGAAATAGGATGGATCAGGAAAGGAATAACTCTCCAACGCATCTTTAGTGGGGAGAGATCATCACTGTTTTATTCTTCCAGGCAATGTGGCTCTGTCCAGAAATGAGGTTCTGCTGATCTGTTGTACCTTTTCTCCGGGGAAGTGGTGGGTCATAGAATGACTTCCAACATGTTTCCAAGGTGTAGACATTCCCCTAAAGGCACGCTGATGAGTACAGAAAAGGGGAAGATGGTGCCATCCCCAAGGCTTGCCATCTACCCAGTTAGGTGGGAAAGCCCTGAGGGAGACCTGCAGTCCAAAACTTTCCTTCTGCCAACCCCAGGTGGGCACTTGTCCCTGGTCTTTACCACACCAGGTGGTCGATGGCTCTGCCTCGTTGAGAGGAAACTGGTTTCTGAAAATCAGATTTTCTCATTCCAGTGCTAAGCCGTAGCTGAGCTTGTACTGGCTGGGCCCCCACTGGCAGGGTGCTGGGGTGGGTGTACCCTGGGAGGGCATTCCCAGTGCCATTTCCCCCATCCAGGCCTGGGGACGTGCCAGTGCACTCTCTCCAGCTCTGAGTTTTCTCCAACAGTAATGAGCTGTCCATGCTGTCTGCCCTGTCACAAAAACCACATCCACCCCCACAGAGAGCAGCATACCCACAGTGAGCCTGGCTCCAGAGCTCCTGCAAGCCCTGCTTGAATCAAGCACCTATTTTAATTTGCAGATTTGTAGCCTTTAACTACCATTGGAGTTTCATAGAGCATAATTACTATTTTCTCTTTTTTATTGGTGCAACAAATACTTATTGGTAGTTTGTCAAAGTTACATGCAGCATTTATCCTGTGTCATGAGAAAAAAAAAACCAACAAGCAGCTTGCTTTAAAAAGCAGCAATTTAAAATTATCTGCAAGGTGCTTCTGCTGGGTCAGGGAAAACAGGCACAGAGGCATCTCACTTTTCCCTTTTTTTTCTTTTTTTTGGTAGCAATGTCTGGATGGTGGCTCATTATCAGTTGTAAATTACAGGGGGTGGGGAAAGGGACACGAATGACAAAGTTCAGAAACAGCATCTGCTGAAGAAAAACAAATGAGGTGGGGGGCAAAGCAGGAAAAAACAGATGAAACACTGTAATTGCTTGGCAACAAGTTGCTATTGTAATTTAGAAAATTGGAAGCATCCGTTCTCAAACAGTTCTAGCTTTATTTCGTTTCTCCCTTACTTTTGAGAGCAGCCCTTGTTCAGCCATCAGCTGTGTCCTCCTGCAGGATTATTGGCTTTCCCCCACACAGCAGTAATGGACCCCTCGTGTTTGGGTATGGGCCATCGAAAAAAAAGCATTTTGCGATTGTTTCGCAGTGCAGTCATTTAACAAGATTAGAGATAATTTGCCCCTTGGAATGCAAAACTGTTTCTACAGGTGCTTAAGCTTCCTGGCTTTTGGATTAGAGGCCTCATTTTGTTTTGTGCCATTGCATTCAGGAGGTCTCCAAGGACTGTAAATAAATGAACAGCGACCCTCTGCAGCTGGGAAACTAATTTTCCAGCCCAAGCTGCAAGAGTTGCAGCTTACAAAGCTCAGTGGATGCAGATAAATATGTGCATGCTAATGTATTGAACGTGCTGATTAACTAATCCTGGCTGTGCCATTTTCCAACTGGGAGACTCCCAGAGAAGCAAGCCTGGCCAGAGAGGGAGCAGGTTGCTGGAGGCAAGCAGGAGATGCAGGGGTGTCAGAGGTGAGAAAAGGAGCCATGGCCATTCTCACTGATGCTGGCAGAGCTCCTCACACCTCCCTGCCTCTTTCTCCCACAGAGGAGAGAACAAGCCCCAGCCTTTGGCCACATCCAGGAGGATGGGAAGTCTCTTAGACATCCACTGAGATGTGGAACCTCAAGGATGTAGGGATGCCATGGACTCCTTCCAAAGGAAAGGAGAGACTGTGCACATTCCCCCAGGGACACCCAGTTCTAGTCCTGCCAAATAGATGTGGTCTCTGGGACAATTCTCCAAGAAGGGTCATTGGATGGAGAAGGATTCCTGGATGGACCTGGATCATGGTTACTTGGGATCAGAGAAAGCCTCATTTATTTGACTTCTCTATTATTTTTCAATGTCTTTTCCTTTTCTTGCAGTGTTTCCCTTCCTTCTACGGGTGTAATTTGTTTATTTCAGCTGTGGGGGAAATTGGATTCATTCAAGTTTTATTCCTAAGTCTTTTTTAAATTTAGATTCGAGATTAAAATCAAGACTGCTGAAATTCCCCAGATGATGAAATTACTCTTCTCCGCTGAACCCTGCAACAATTCTCAGTTTGGGGAAGGTCTGAGCAAGTCTAGCTGGGACCAGAGACTCCCCTGCCTCAGACATCTGTGCTGGATCCTGTCAGGCTGGCTCCCTGGGATGCTCAGGAACACTGTGCTTCTGTAATTCCCAGACCTGTGAGGCCCAGAGTGCCAAGCACTCTGCCAAACTAGCTGTGATCAGTGGTTTGGGGGCTAATCCCAAGTTCAGAAGTTCATTGTTTAAGATCTTTCTGTGCCATAGCTCATCTGGCTACTTTGAACAAAATGCTGAAACATTTCAGGATACTCATAAGTCAGGGAACAGAGAATCTGAACTTCTACAGCTGTACAGGTTCAGTAATAAAGCATTTCAAAAATGATTTAGGTGAGGGGTTTTTTAAATTCACAGATTTTCACAGTCTTCAGATATGTAGAAAACAAGCAAAATTTTGTCAGAGGAGGCAAAGGTATGTTCAGCTACAAGATGCCACCAAGAAGGTTGGCTCTATTCCAGGTAACCCTCACTGCTTATTCCCACCTGCCCCAAACCATCTACTGGTGGCAAAGCTTTGGTAGCATGAGTACTTTGAGGGTTAGGGTGTACAGAGAGGTCAAATGAGCACTCCTTCTGGCACCAGGTACTCCTATTAATTTAACTCAAAGGTGATAAAACTCCTAACACTGTCGTTTTTTCCCCTTTTTAAAAAAAACAAGGTTCACTAACCCTTTCAAAATTATCTATAGTTTTAATGAGGGTCAAACTCTTCTCAGAAGCTTTCCTTTTTTGGTTTGGTTTTTTTTTTTTTTTTTTTTTTCTTTTTGGCTCAAAACATTACTCACCTCTACTCCAAGAGATTTAAAGAGCACAGACAGCTTCAGTGATCAAACATGCGTTTTTGGCAAACAAAATATTTGCAGAGAAAATTTTGCCCAGATGCGCTCATAAGAGCTATTGAAAGCTTTTCTCACTGTTCTTCTTCTAGGAAAATGGCAAAATAGAATGTTCTTATCAGACACAGAGATTACAAGAATAAATGTTTTAAGAAATGTGACTCACACAGTAGGAGCCAAAAAGACAGGTGCTGTAAATTGTGTCTCCCGAGGAAATAATAATAATAAACATCCTTACAGACTGACAGGGTATCACATGAAAAGAGCAAATTCCCCCTAGTTCATCTGTTTCAGCCATCTGAGCCCTGGGCTCACTGATGCACAGTTTGGTACCTGCCTTTTCACTGATGAGTGGGAGCAGATTTTGCAGAGGAGGCATTTCTGCAGGAGGAGTGACATTGAAGTTCCCTTCAAATTTGCTACAAGCCACCAGGCAGCCACTTGACAAGCAGCAAAGTTCAAGCAGTAGCAAGCAAAAAAAGAAGGAGAAAAAAGCAGAGGTAGTACTAAGAAACCCACCCAGAAAGCACAACTCAAATAACCAGACCTACTAACTAGACAGCCACATGAAGAGCACGTACACCTTTGGAGCAAGGTGATGCCAGTGGGGATTGGACTCAAACAGACTTTCCAGATGGCTGCATATATTGCTCAAACTTCATGCAAATACTATTTGCATAGGCTTAACTGGTTGTGTACAGAAAATCCCACTCATCCCTCAAATGAATGGAAAGCAATGGAAAGCAAGAAGAAAAATATGACTGGTGGCACACAAGTAAATATGCAAGTTTTATATGATGCAGTGCTTGTGAATATCTGATTGCATCCCCTTCACAGCCAGCCCCTGGCACCCAGGGTCTATCACTAATGCCCAGCCACCATTCCAGAGATTTATACTGCAATAATGTCTATTCAAGGTTCATCCCACTTGTTTAGCTGCTGTAAGATGCTACAGACCCTCACAGTTCCTGAAATTCAGGGCACAGGCTGATAAAATGTAAGAAAGCAGAGAAACAAGGGCATGGGCAGTTGGGGAGGTTTGTTCCCAGAAGCAAAGATTGCTCTCTGCTGTTGGGAGCACTTGGCAAGCACCATGATAGAGAGCAACTTTAGAGGCAAAAGGAAAGGAATTCTAAGGGCTGCTCACTTGGAAAAGCCTAATACTTCATGTGGGTCATCCCTCCTGAAGGAGTTCTACCTTTAATTCTCTGGTGGGTCCAATCATCTTAAAGTTTAAAAGCAAATCTGTGGAGTTGTATTCTATTTGCTATACATTTGTCCTTATGGAAGAGGCAGGGACTGCTTGCAATATGTGAGCAAGACCTGTCCTCTGTGGAGGCACCCTGGGGCCCTTCTCACCAAGCTCTTCCCAAGTACAGCTGCAGGTGGAGGTAGCTTGGCCGAGCCCAGCTTCACTGCTCTGAATTTTAAACATGCAACAAGGTGTCTGTGTTAGAATTCCTAGCCCTGGCCTTGCCCTCAGTGCTGAAAGGGTATCCATCCCCTCCAAAGGGCACACGGGATCACCCCAGTCTGGACTTGAGTTTCTCTCTTTTCTTACTGGAAGCAAGGGAAGGCACTTCAGGCATATTTGGAAGGGGGATCTGACTCTCTTGGGTAGCACTCACCACCTTCCCTGGAGCAAGGGGCTTCCTTCCGCTGAGCATCACCACCAAGTGTTTTAGGGCAGGTTATTTTTCCTGGGAGCTGCATGCAGCCCTGATTGCCCAGAAGAGCATAAGTGAGCATTGTTTCCCACACATTGTTCCCGGGCTCTCCACTTTTCCCCACTCCTTCTTACCTCATCCTCCCCTAGCTGGCTAGAGAGCCGTAAGCCGCTGATTAGCACTTCATTTGACAAACAGGAAGTGGGGAAGAAAAGCATCATTTTCAGAATTAGAGCCTCGGAATGAATTGAAGAAAGAAAGGGGGAAGAAGGAAAAAAAAGAAAGCGAGCCTTGCACACTTTCCTAATTGCTCGTTAGAACCAATGGCCTTTGTGGTTCTTTCCCCCTGTGTCTTCTTTATAAAAACGTTTGCACAAGACATTGCTATTGTCTGCCAGACAGCCTCAGGGTAGGACAAAATGAACTAATTGATTTGCAGTTATGTCGTGGTGAATAGTGCTAAACATCCATCTGCGGATTCCTTGTGAGGAGTGATTAATAATTTGTACTCCTGGGCCTAGAAGCCTGAATACCCTTTTTTCATGTAAAACTGAAGCGTTTCATTCTCCCAGCATCACAGATATCTCGTCTACATTGTGGGTTACAAGGACGGGGTCAGCAGTGCCGTGCTGGGTTGTCTCCGTGTGGGTAAAACCCAGCACGGTGGTGGGATAAATGGGAATTTGTCAGGCTGACACACAGCACTGTACAGCACTCCTGCCACGGCCATTCCAGTGCAGATGTTCCCCATCCCTTGTCATTGTTCCAGGGACAGAGGATTTTACATGAGTTTTCAAAGAGAGAGCTGGGAGACTTAAAATTTATTTCAAACACAGAACCAAAAACTAAACTGAGACAGTTTGAGGAATTAGGACTTGGATTCGAATTTCAGGGCTTTTCTGGGCACTGTTTCTATAACCACCAGAGGGAAAATCCCAGCACCAAACATACCCAAGTGCTGGAGAGTTTCAAAGGTGAAACTAAAAAATTTTACTCAAATACCACCTACATGTTGAAAGATACATGCAAAATACCCTAAACTGTCAAGTAAAGGGGAGTCTGCAAGACCTCCCTACAGGAGCTCCTGTTTGTGGACCTGCTTTGCCAGGATATTCCTCATGTGCAGTCAGAGCTGCACACTTCCATGATTTAAATGGTGAGCCCGAGGCCGTGGGCACTTTGTCTTTGTCTGAGCTCAGTCAGCTGTGACAGCCTGTGATCCTCTCTCCCAGCCATGTCTTAGGGTCTTCGTGGTTGTGTCCCCAGGCCCACAACTCAATTTTGGTCCTTTCCACCTCCACCTGGAATGAAAAGCTTGTAGCTGCTCTCTGAGCCATTTCCTGCTTCCTAATGAAATCTATTGGCCTCCTGGGGGGAAAAAAAACATTGACTCAGCCAACTCTTAATGAAGTCATCTGTTTTCATGGTGTTACTGGTGCGCTCTACTTTCCCAGCTCATTAAAAAAATTAACAACCTTTAGATATATCCAGAGATCCAGAGATGAGATCTACTTGGTCAGAGTAAATCAACTTCAGTGGAAAAAAACATTTGTCTTTCCCTTGTGACCCATTTTTACATCTTCCTAGATTATCTACGTTTTATCCCATGCTTTGAACGTTTTGTCTGAGTGCATCTACATTGATAAACAGATGCCTGTGAGGCCTTGCCTTGCTGTCAGCTTGCTCCCTGGCTGGTTTGGACTGCTGCTGCTGCTCTCTGAAATCAAACCAAGGCATAGTTCTGGGAATGGCTCTCTCCAGGAACTGATCTGATGTCTCAGATTGGCCTCCCTTGGTGATTCCCAGTCCTACAAACCCACCTCAAATATACCTCAGGAGGTTTTGCATCTTTAAATGTTCCCTGATGCTCTGCTGTGTATTCAGCACCGATCCCATTCATGTCCCATGCCATAAAAACCAGACTGTCAGACTGCCCATGCAGTCCCTGAGGGACAAGAACTGACTGCTGTCCTTTGGGAGAAGCATGGACACAGTTTATCTCTCTCAAACAGGCATAAGGTGCAAGATAGATTTGTTTGGTTATGCCATATCTGGGTCAGGTTTCCTTCTTGGAAGTCTGAGATGAAGCCCTTACAAGCACTTCTCTCCTGGCAGTAACCAGTAGGGCAAAAAGAGACAAAGGTTTTTAAAAAATGTCACAAACCCAAAACATTTACATGGTAGAAAAAGACTAGAACATTTAATAATTCAATTTTCTCAGACTCAAACAGTCAGCCTGGTGATACCCGGTTGTTTTCCTCTCCTGACAGGTAAGAGCTTCTGGGGAAATTATCTCTTCTGAGTAAAAGTAATTACTGTAAGTGCTTTACAAGAGTATCTTTGGGTAATGTATGTGATATAGTTCTGAAAATTATTTTGTGAGAAAATAATGAGCTAGTAGAATACAAAGTGCCTGTTTCAGAGAACTTTTCCTATTACCTTTCAGGGGTGATAGGCTCTGGCCTCTCATTAAGTATAATGTAAAAGCTTTATAAATATGTGGTGGTGCAAGAGAAATGAGATTAGATTGGATGGGGCTTTGAAGAAAGTATCCATTTGGAAGAGTGTTTGTAAGATTGATGATCTCAGGGAGTTCTGCAGAGCAAGGGAAGGAGCAAGGCTATGGGTATACTGTCATATTCTTTCTTTTATTTTTCATTTGGGGCATCTTGGGCTGATTTAGCACACTGCAACACAATGACCTGAGCTTAAATAGATGAAAAGTACAGGTTTGGATGCTTTATGGTGACACACTGTTTATAATCCATGGTCTTGAATGACAGTATGAATCCTCCCTATTCTGAGTTTCTGAGAGTAATAACAAAGGGTCAGCATTTCCACACTGCTGAGTTCACTTGTGAAACTTATTTCTACAGTAGATTACTGAGGTCAAGAGTATAATCCAATTCAGAAAAATCAGTGGGAACATAACAGGAAGCATCATTATGACTAATGGTGCTTTCTGTTATGTTCCCACTGATTTTTCTGAATTTGACATTCATTTGTGCAAATCCATACAGTACCTACATCTCGAATACTGGACAGAGTTTGTGTCAAAACCTTAAAAAAGACATAGCAGAAGTACGGAAATATAAAGAATTGCTCAGATCAGAATAAGCTAAAGGAGAAAGCTCCTTGCCCCATGTGTGGTTCAGCTGAGGAACCCTTTGCTGCAGAAGTGGTGGGTGCAAGAAGCAAGTTTAAAAAGCATTTAGATATGAGGGAAAAAAAATCACTGGGGACTATTAAAAAAGAATATAGGACCATTAAAATAAAAAGCTCCCAAAGTCCCATATCCCACACTGCTGCAGTGGGAGGAGGATGTTCTGGAGTTGAATCACTGCATGTTATCCTAAAGCTTTGCTCCTCTCTGTGCACCCTCTTCAGGTGTGGAAAAACAATGGGTTTGTGGCAGTAGCAGAACTAAAACCCCATCTCCTGAGTCCTTTCCTTGAGGACTGTGACCAGCTGACAAATTGAACCCACCCAATCTAGCTTTATCCCAAGCAGGACCGCAAAGTCAGAAATCTGGGGTTTGTTCAGTGAGACAGGAGTCACTGAAAAATGTTAAACTGCAAAAATGTTAAACTGCTGCAAAAATGTTAACTGTTAAGCTTTTTGTGCAGAATTACAACATCTGGCAGGTAGGTAAAATCAGCCAGCCTTAACGAGAGTTGCAGCACTTGTCAGAGCAGAGAGGCAGCCTGGAAACGCGGCCCCTTACTCCAATGCCCTGGGTGTTCATCCCCGCGCCCAGCCCTCCCGGGAGCGGCAGGAGAGGCTCTGGGGACGTGACCCGGGGGGCTCTCTGCTGTCTCAGAGCAGCGCTGACCTTCTGCACCGACACCGCTGCCCGGCTGCAGAACTCCCCCCGCTCCTGCCGGCCTTGCCCGTGCGGGGCTCGGTGGCGGCGGGGACGGAGCACGGACGTGCCGAGCAGCGCTGGCGTCTCCGGCCACTTCAGACGGGGCCATTGAGCGGGCGGAGAGGCCGCGCATTGTGCCCTTCCCAGAGGGCTGCCTCCTCTCCATTTGTTTACCACACATCCTGTCTTCTTTTCTGTTTGCTTCACACATCATCGCCTTCATTAATCGTCCTCCCCGCTCCCCATTTGGGCCTTTGGATTTTCGGCTCGCCATGGGTAATTCTAATTACCTCAGACATGAAAAAAAAAAAAAAAATAAAAAATAAAATAGGAGCTTAAGTAGGTGCACTTCATTCTTTAACTGCCTTTTACAAGCGGTTCAGTGCTGGCTACCAAGGGAATCTGATTAAACTAATTACCCTGATTGGCTTGTTTAATCAACTGCTTGGTTTAATTGGGCCTCGCTAATGCGGAGTGGTGGAGGCCGTGGTGCGTAATGTGAGAACCAGGAGACCCGTAACAGCGGCGGTGACACCGCCACAGAAACCAGCCCGCATTCCCAGCCGGACGGGGCGGCGGGATAAATGCAGACCTCAGCTGAGAGCCCAACTGTATTCTCAACAGCCTGAATGGGCTGGAGGTTTTAGTGATAATTAAAATTGCTAGGGTGAAGAAAAAAAAATAAGAAAAGGGAAAAACCTCAACCCTTTCTCATTAAAGGACTTGTCCTTTTCCCTTCCCCCCACTCCCGGCCTCAAAACTCGAAGCAATATCGGGAATCCTGTCTGCCTCTTTCAAACAACACTTCAATTCATCAGGGCGAAGAATCCTTCCTCCTTCGTCGTCCCCCCCATCCCTGAGATTTTTCAGTCCCATTTACAGTGTGCATGGCCCAAAGTAAATACACAGACAACAGGATTACAAATTACCTTGCACTAGGTAAATCTACCCTTAGTATACCTAGGGAGTTTGAGGAGTACAAACAGCTTCTGTGTGTGTAAGCATGCTAGCAATAATGGGCATTCCTGCAGCTCTAATTACTAGAACAATAATAACCTGCAGAGCGTCCTGTTCCTCCTCCCATCTCAGTGCTGACTCCCCAGTCCCTTCCCTGCCCTCCACTTGCTCTCACAGTGGGGAGGGATGAGGACGAAGAGCCAAACACACGGCTGGCTTAGCAAAGCTCTACTCATCTGGGTCCAATATGTTTTATGGTGAATTTAGGTGAATCCAGAGGATTTTCTTAGCACCAATGACATCCTGCAGACCAGTGGGTGCTGGCATGAGTGTGACACCCCTGCCATCAGCACTGTGATCCAGCACAGGTATTCCCTGTGCCACAGTGTGTGCCACTTGGGCAAAAATCAATGGCATGCTCATTTGCCATAAATCTCCAATTACCATCTGCAAAATGGAGAATGTAGCAGCAAAACTGATTGGACTCGATGATCTTGAGGGTCTCTTCCAACTTAGTGATTCTGTGATTCTGTGAAAATGCACCCGCCTTTAGCCATGGAAAATATAAATGTATATACGTGGTTTAGCAACTTTAGACTACCTTTGCACTTGATGAAGAGAGATGTGCATTTAGGCCTATTTCAAATGTTCACTTCACCTTACTCTAGGTATACCTTTTACTTCTGCTTTGGGTGTGAAGGGAATTTCAGGTGCTCTTGGAGTTACAGCATTGCCAAATGTCTCCTGCTGTGGCTGTTGGGGTGAGGACCTTGGGGAAGGCACCAGAGCCCATCCTATGCTTGTGAGGGTGTTGGGGACCTAACCTCTTACCAGCTTGGCATCTTCGCCCTGCAAACCAGCAGAGCAAACTGGGCCTGCTTCCCACTGTGGTCACTGCCTTGTCTCTGAGCTCTGCCCACATGTTGGCTCAACCTGCCCACTTGTGATGGGCAAGGGACTACCCAAAGGCATGAACAGACTTACAAAAGGGGTCTGGTCTTACTTATGATCACAAACGGTGAGGGGAAGAAAAGACAGCTCCTCCAGAAGTGTTTGAGTGGACTCCTGTGTTGGCCCACATATCCTCTGGTTTCTGCCACCTCATACTTCAGCACTATACGCAGTGGGTTGCTTTCAAATTGTCTCCAACTGTCACATTTTTTCTGTGAACAAAACACTGAAATGTTCTTCAGATTGGTAAAATATGTGCTTGGATTCTGTAAAAATCCAAATGTGTTGGGATTTTTTTGTAAATCATGTATTGTGGAAGTCTCCTTTGCACTGTTGACCCCATAACCCACAGCAAATGAACCCCATGGTTCTCAAACCCTGTTCCAATTGCTCTGCAGAGGTCTCTCCTTTTAATTTTGTGGTTTGCTCTGGGCTGAAAAATGTCCGTATAAGTGAGTAGGTGAAAGCATTTTAAAACCACAGGGAACTCCAGTGTTGAGCTGAAAAGCAAATGAAAAATGGATGGAGTGTGTTTTATATCCCAGCTAACCATGCTGGGAAGGTCATTAGACAGTGATCAGCTGGGGTTATTTCATTGACCATCCCAAAAGTATGAGCTGCAGGATGCTCAGGTTAAAGTCACAGCAAAAGTCATTACCATTTTCATGAGGGAGAGTATGGCATTTTTCACTGGAATATACCCAGTCAGATATGCTGCAAAGTGGGGGCAAAAGCAATAACCATTTGCTAATGTGTCAGCTCTTTTAGGGTCACTCAGGATAGTGCTGTGGTGATCTCCCTCCCCATCCTCCTGCCTGGCAGCATCCATCTGGGACACCTAATGAATGATTGGTAAACATAACTTTTCCCAGCAAGACAAAATCTGTTTCTAACTCATGACCTGCTGACACTCGTTCATTATGTGACCTTCTTGTGAGAGACAGGCTGTTTAGGAAAACCATTGACCGGCTGCATGCCCCGTGCAGCCATCCCTTAATGACAGGACAGACCCTCTTAGGAGCGGGGTGATGCTGAAGGGCTGCTGAGCAGATGTTACAGAAAGGGTGTCACGGGCACTCAGTGCTCTGCTGAGACGCCGTGGGACCCACTGCAGAGCCCCTGGGGCTGGAGGAGACGTCCTGGCGGGCCCTGGTTGCTGCTGAAACAGGGCCACATTTCACCAACACTCCCCTACAGCCGCCCCTCGCCTTGTGTGGGGATTTCACCTAACGCCTGGGAAGATCAATGCACAATTTTTCACTGCTTTCCATCGGCTTTGAGTGAGGCATTGTTTGAAACTTTGGGATATGTGTTTGTTCTTGTGAAATCCTTCATGTTCACAAAGCCAGCACTGTCCTTCATCCAGAGACACTGGGTGTCTCAGGGAGCTCCCTCTCCTGTAGGTAATGTCCCAGCCTCAGCTAAACATGGCATGCAGCAGTCTGTGGTGTTGCTCTCCTATTCCACGGGGACAAGAAAGATTCATCTAAAGCCAATCACTCCAGCTATTTCTTGCTGATGAATGAATTAATGGCATTGCAGGGAGAACTGATACTTAACAAACACTTTCACTTCCTGCTCTTCCCACTGACCTCTTGGGAATTGATGTGAGTTAGAGAGAGTGCTGTGTTTTTCCTTCCTCTGAGAGTCTTCAAGTTGTTCACCTGGCAAGGTAAACAACCTCGTCAATCTTACGAGGTTTAGATGAAGATCAAAGTAATTTGAGGATGCTCCAAGCTTTAGTTTTTTGGGATTTTTTTTTTCCTAGAGCCACTTATATACCAGTTTTTAATCTTTTTTTCAATTCCAAAGAGCTGCATTAAAACACCTTATTGCCAATAGGATGGGAATATCTCCATTCCACTGAATGATGCCAAGTCATCATTACATTCAAACTGCATTTTAACAGCCTTCCCATTTTCAGGGCTTTTCACTTTTGCATTAATAAACAGCCAAAATCCAAGAGCTATTGAACTCATACCTTTCCCCATATCCTCTGTGTGTTTCTTAGAGGCATGACAGCAAGAGAGATTTGATCAAGGTCGAATTGAATCAAAACAATGGAGAGCCAGACAGTTGGCTCTGGAGCCTTGGCAGTGCCAGAAGCAAATAAAGCCTCTCTGTTTATCACTTCATTCAGTCCAGATGGGCCGTTTTCCCCATCCTGCACTCATCATCCTGTATCCATACAAAGCCCTGAGTGATATTTCTGTAGCATCTTGCTTCAATGAAGCTGTCCTAGAGTGGCTGTACCAGCGGTTTTGAAGTTGCCTCTGTGTCTCTCATGTGGTTAGGCTTACAGATGTCTTCTGTGGGCTCTCTTTCTCTATCAGTCATCGTTTCATTCTCATGCCTTCCAGATTTCCAGATACCTCCTGCCTGTGTCTGCTTGAAGAAAGGCACCCTGTAAAGCCCTCCCATGTATTACAAAAAGATCTGCTTCTGGTTTTGCTTCACATAACGCAATGTATGTTTTGCAAAAACCTAGGAACTGACAATCAGATTATTGATCACAGCCAACAATTCTGGCTCCTCTGTGTCTAATCCTACACTCCCCCCTGGAAAGTGGTTTTAGATTTGTTAAATGAATTTGAGGCTGATGAAAAGCTAGGGTCAGACCTATGGGCCTTAAGCAGACAGAATACTGGGAGGAACTTCTTATGTCATGTGCCCTTCTAATTAGACTCAGTTGCATACTGCACAATTCCTCCAGCTCAGCCTATCAGTCTTCCTTGGAAGAAAGCTTTTATCTGCCCTACATTCTGCATCAAATCAGGTCAGATTTGGCTCATTTGCAAACCTGGCCCCTATTTTGCACAGAAGAAGTTCAAGGCATTGAGCACTCCTGCCCATCCGTGGCTCCCATCTGCCAGCTGGAAAGGGAGTTCAGCAGAGCAGCTGCTGTCAGTTGTGTTGGCTCCTTCTGAAAACAGACTGCAAGAATGGGACAAGAAGGAAAGATCCAGGCAAGGAGCTGGGAATTGGATGACTCAAAGTTCAAGCTTACATTCAGATATTCAGCCACATCCTCCTCAGGATGAAATATTTGGGGCACGTGCAAAGCACAGAGTGGAAAATAATGTACATATACCTCAAATCCGTGAGTCTGGACCAACCAGAGTGAATCCAAGCAGTTCAGTTCATGCAGAGAAGATAAGGTGCACCTTTTAGGAGCTTCCAAGCTAGCTCTGCTCCTGTGTATTGTGTCTCTGCATTAGCAATAAGCCCCCTAACAACTGGCTTTGCTGTTTTTAACACAGACATAGCACTGCCCAAGTGTGTCCAGCTGAAACCAAGCAAGAACATGTGTCTGCACTCTGTTCCTGACACAAGCCCTTAGTGTTTTGCTGGCTTTACCCCTCTGCACAGGCTTTGCAGGCACTTTGTAAAGCAGATCTGATTATTGGACCACTCCAAAAATCTTGCAGAAAACAAAACGGCTGAGCAAAATCAGAAAAAAAAACAGTAGCATCACCATCCTCAAGGCTATGGTACCACAAGGGAATCTATACCACAGGCTGGTTTCAAGGTGTTTCCTGTCCAAAACCCTTTTTAAAGAGCTGAGTAACCTCATGGGGTTTGCACTGGGCTCCGAGCTGGTGTGAGCAGGGCTGCAAAGGTATAACCAGGCACAAAACATGACCCTGGCTTAGCCCAGCCTGACTCTGGCAGGGCTGTGCACAAAGCCACTGAGTCTGCGTGAGAATGTCCCCAGTCAGGCTCATAAAATGTTGTAGTTTGCAGCTGAGAAGGGATAAATTAAACTAACAAGCATGACAGCTATTTAAAAATAAGAAATCATGTTTCATGGGGTAAAACAACATCTGAGGCCCCAGAGAGTCTGTGCTTTGTATTTTTAATAGTCCTCTCACTGCAACAACACTCTCCCCTCCACTTAGCCGGGCTGAAGACCCCAAGTTCAAACATTTCCCCACTGCTCTCTCCCTGGTTTACTGCAGCTCTCATCTTTACTATCACTCTGGATAACTCTCTTTTGTGAGGAGAAGGGCTCATTAGCCAGGAACTGATAAACAAAAAGGAGGGTGGAAGCAGAGGTCCCTGCTCCCCAAAGCAGGCTCCCCGGGGCTGGTGGTGGCCTCCCACCCTGGACGGCTCCGTGCAGCCCCCAGCTGCAGTCTGTCTGAAACGTGCTGGGGGACAGGCTGTCAGAGGGTTGAGCTGCCCCACGCTGGCCCTCTGGAGGAATCATGTGCTGAGGGAATGAAAATCTGGGTCTCAGAAGACTCTGCAAAGGCAGAGTGAGGCTGGTTGCCTTGGGTTGGTGTGTGGTGGGTTTTGGCACCCAAGGAGGGAGTGGGTGCTGGTGGCTTTGGGTTCAGAGGTAGCAAAAACTCATGAATCTCCATTGCAGGGGAATTGAGGACTTATCTTCTACAAAAGTCTCCTTTTTTTTTTTTGAAAAACCATGACATCCATACCCATTGGTGTTGCCTACACTCTTCTAGCACTTTGCTGCTTTAAGAGGAGCTAAAAACAATTGGATGGGAATGTAAATGCAGTTAAAAGTAGCTTTGAGGCAATTTGGCAATGATTGCTAATGGCTAGCTTCTTCAAAGGAGGATAAATTTCAGGATAAATATCTGTGAGAACAGATAATCTGTGACAAGATTACATTAATGAAAAAGATCATCGTGCAACCAACCAACATCTCAGACACAATAATTTGTTTGCCAGTCCTTCAGATGACAAATTAATACTGTTCTCTGTGTTCATTAGCACTGGCAAAGACAAAGCAAAAGATTAAACTTATTTAAGGCAAAGCAGAACATTTTTCAGCTGGAATTTTCAAAGGGTGCCTCCTATGTGAGTTGGGAAGCTGAGGCAGGGAAGTTCAGGGCTGGTTACAGGTAAGACCATGATTTATTCTTATGCATTAAACTCTCAGAGGCTGTTATGATTTAAAACTCTCCAGAGCAGAAGCTGATCATCTTTTCTGAAGTTTTAGCAAACCTCCAAAGAAGAGTATTTCTCTGTGAGAGTTTTAACCAGGGCAGATAATGATGGGATAGGAAGGACAGGTTTTAAACTAAAAGAGGAAGAAGAGATTTAGATTAGATTTTAGTAAAAAGTACTGTGAAGGTAGTGAGCCACTGGCACAGGCTGCCCAGAGAACCTGTGGCTGCCCCATGCCTGGAAGTGTCCAAGGCCAGGTTGAATGTAGCTCTGGGCAAACTGGTCTAGTGGAAAGTGTCCCTGCCTCTGGCAGGAGGATTGAAACTAGATGATATTTAAGGTCCCTTCCAACCTAAACCATTCTGAATCTGTGATTCTGTGGCCTGCCTTTTGAAAGCAATTCACAGAGACTCAAAGTCTTGGTTAGAAGTCTGGATCAGTATACAGTATTTACCTTGCCTGGTTCTCCAAGTGATAGGAAACGGGTGTTTGATTTTATCTAAAGAGGACTTGAAGATGAGGAGTTCATCACCCTCTGTGATATTAGTTTTATCCTCCGAAAGGACAAGAGGAACAGCAGGTCCTGAGTGCCCAGAATTGTCAGATTCAGCCTCAATATGGACCAGGTGAGTTTTTCAGAACTGGTCACTTGGTGAAGTGAGGAAAACCAGAGCTATCCACAGTCAGCTGCTTTCTGCAAGCACCCTTGATTTTTCACAGATTAAGAAATCACTTTTGTGGGCAAAACCTGATTTTTGAGCTGATGACAATCTGCATGTGATCTGAAATGGAGATAAGCTGTGTGTTGTAAGTGTAAGCCAACTAGAGAATGCCTTTCTGCAGAACTTGCTGGAACGTTTGTCATTAGCAATGTCTGCTTTCGATGAAAAACAGCCTCACAATTGTGATAGAATTTTTTGCAGGAAAAGTACCTCTTTTTTTTTTCTATTTCTTGGATAAAAATACTGGAAATAATGTGAAAGCCAAGGCTTTACTCTTAGTATTCTCAGAATTTAAATGTTGACTTTCATTTTTTTTCCTTTTTTCTTCCTTTCTTGGAAAGAAAAAGTGCACTTCTTTGTTTTCTTTTATACCTTTTATACCTTTGTTTTCTTTTATACCTGTGCATAACTGTCCTTTTTCTTTCTCTTTGTTGAGAAAAAGTAAAAGAAAAGATAACAGTGGAGAAAAAGAAGACAAACTATATCAAACACAAGTATTTTAATTTTCTAAGAAACTGAAATAAAGAAAAATGTTCTATTCACAGAATGAGCATTGTCAAAGAACTTCCACCACCTTATTTAAAGGTTAAAAAGCTTTATTTCCTCTTGCATGTTGATGACATTTGTTTCTTCTTTTTTTTCTTTTCAGGACTGGCCCAAGTCCTAACCCTTGTCTTTTTTTTTTTTTTTTTTTTTTCCACTTCTCCCACTTTGCACTGGAGGAACATTTTAAGAAGCTTCCCTGGGAACTGGAATAGTAGATCCTGTTTTGAAGAGTAGCACAGGCACTGGGGAGCTGCATCAGACCCAGCTGCTCTCTGCCACTCTCAGCTTGTGCCCACGTGCCAGGGCTGTGACCCACTGCCGTGTCACTGGGCATTTCCCAGTGGATTTAATCTAATGAGTTAACAGCAACAGTAAAGAGCAAGAAATGAGGAATCAGGGGCAGCATCCCTTGGGATACTCCAATACAGCAGCCACATCACAGCTCTGCTTTCCCAGGCCCATCAGAGGCAGCCAGAGGGTCACTTTGTCTGTACCAGACAGGACCAGCAGCAGGGCAGATGATGAGTCTGTAAATGCTTTACCCATCCAGGATTTTGATCATGGGACCAAAACTGGCCTTTGTTCCAAAGAGAGAAGTCCTTGAAAAACAGTCACAAGAAATAGTTGGATCTAATGGGAAACAGTTTCATCAGAATCAGCTGTGGAAGCCTGTATGCCACGTAAGGCATGTGCAGCAGCAAAACACCTCTTGAAGGAAAACAAAGAAATGCAAGCAACCCAAACACTGACAAGTACTTTCAGAACAAAGGAATAAAGAAGGCCGTGCCTTGCAATATCTGGACACCGATTTAAACACCTCTTTCTGCAGAAACATCAGGCTTCTTGCTGCTCCCTGAGTGTGGATTTGCATATTTGTATCCCTGTCGATCCATGGATATTCCACAGCCTTGTGATGTGATGAGAAACAAATGGGTCTGAGCTGTGAGGACACTCACATGTCACATTAAACAGTGCTTGCTTTACACCTGCAGCCTTGCTGCCAAGAGGGATGTCTGCCAGGATGTGCAGGTCTGGCTCAGACTTGTTCCTCTCCCCTTTGTGCCTTTAAAAAGGGACCCTCAGGGCGTGCATCAAATTAGGCACATGCATGTCTTAAGATACATTTCTGTACTGCAATGGTCAAACCTCAAGGAATAAGAGTATTTTTTAGCTTTACTTCATTATTGTACATGAAGCTTGTAAAATTTCCTTCCTTCTATATTTTAAGATTTTTTCTGTGCCTTGGCAGGGTGTTTGTATGGTTTTCTATTTGCTAAATGGGAGACTTTTTTTAAAAAATTAAGAATAAAGAGACTCCTCCAAAGCTAAGGAAGTTGTAGCTTTCATACTCACATTGACACGTTGCATTTTATGACTGGAATATTTGGTTTTATGGTCATTTTTCTCTCTTCTCCATCTTCCAGCTCTTTTTTGATCTTTTCCTTTACTCTTTATTTTTAATCCCTTGAAGGTAAAGTGCTCCCCAGCATCTCATCCCATAGTTTTTGGGTGTGTTTAGATTTAATCAAATTAATTCATCCATCCCAGCAAGAGGGAACATGGTCAAGTGGCATTTAGTAATGCCACTGAACCCTTAGACATTATCAGTAATCACTTCCAGTGAAAGAAGCTGTTGGTTTCTTTGGTAAAACAGATGGAGGGTTACACTAAACATTATGTGAATTTGTCAGCCAAAAAACAGCTAAATACCCAAATGATGCAGCTCACCAAACTTGCCTTTTCATTTTGAGTTGCTTCATAAAATGTCACCAGTCAGTCTTTAGCTTTGCCTCCTTTTCCTGCAGACTTTGATGACCACCAGGCAGGGACAACACAAATCTCTCCATTAGTTAGTAATACATTAATAAGAATGGCAGAGAGGGATACATTTAGTCTGGCTCTGACATTCCTCTTCCTGATCTAACACAGGACTGTACCCCCTTCTCAGAAATACTGTGGTAACCCTTGGAGCAAAAATGAACTGTCTCAGTTGTGCAGACAACTCCAAAAGCTGCTAAAAAACAGCTCTCAGGAATATGATCCCACAGGACTTTCACAATGGGAATTTTTATTCTGTTTGTGAGCTAGGGGTTTGGGAATTCTCCTTATCAAAATGAGTTAACATGCTTCCACTGAACGCTGGCCAGCTTCAATGATAAAAAGGGTAGGAAAAAAAAGCTGATTCTTCTGTCATTAAACATTAAAAATGAATCCTGACCCAAGGAAAAACCTGACACTCATGTAAGTGAGGGCAATTTCATATTATCCTAGTTTTTATAGTTGCACTAGGTTTTCTGGAGAATCCATATTACACCAAAGAAGTCTCAACGCTCAGGAGCCTTTTCCCATCTTACAGGGCAAGGTCAGGGTATGCTTCTGTCTTAGAAAACATTGTGCTTTGCTAACTTTTGAAGGCCTTTTGCATTCAGGGCATGTTAGAGCAGCTCTTGGTCTACTCTATTGCATGCCCAAAAATTGAAGCATGATGGGAAAAATCGCAGGATCTACAAAAGCATGAGATTGTCTTTTGGCCACTAAGCTGAGTGGTGAATAAGCCTCTGGATCTGGTCCTGAATTTTCAACATGCTCAGTGTTTGGACTTTCATTTTACCTTTCATTTCTAGAATGAGACCTGTCAGAAACATCATGAAATAATTTTTTATTTCTAGGAGTTCCTGGCACCATTTTAGTTCACACAGATGCTTCATCCTTCAATATATACTTATCCATGCTCCTAAAGCTATGCAGATTGCAGATTGACTATCACTGGTGCCACAGAGAACTCAGGACCCCAAGCAACACAGCTAAAAGTGGATTTAAGCTGAGTGTTCATATGTGTGATGTAGCTTCAGCTGAGATGGGGACAGTGGATGCTGCTGAGATCTGCTGGGAGCTTACAGAAATCCAGTGCTGTGGGGGTCTGTCCCACACGTTTTGCTGCAGACCAGCCCTACCTCCTCGCTGTGGTCCTGTGTGGCAGTGTGTTAAATTTGGTTTATTAAGTTTGTTATATCTTCCTTTGTTCCCTCCCTACCACATGTACCCCTGCGACAAGTTACGTAACTGTCAGTTTTCTGTCAGTCATGGAGCCCGCGAGTTTTTGTATTTCTCCCCACTCCCCTGGTTGGCAAAAGTTGAATATCGCACCTGTGTAACGGTCCCTAGAACCCCTTTTATTGGTTGTTTTGCCTTCACCCCTCCCTGACACCATCTGGATAAAAGTTTACGCAGACCCGCCCTCGGGGTAGTTGCGAGAGCAGACGCAGGCGCGAGAGATCGCGCTTGCCGCACAATAAACGCTGCTACCTGCCTCCCACCCTGCCTCTGCTTCGTCACTTTAAGATGGCTGCCAAGGATCTCTCGAAACAAAGAACCCACAGGAATCAGTATCGTCGTGTGGCGCACAAACTGATCCTCATCCCTTGTCACGATGTCCTGGGCTGGCCGTGCGTGGAGACGCTGAGGTCTCGAAACACAGCACCGTGACAGTCCTGGGCCAGCCGTGGCTCCTGAGGGCCGGGGCACGGCCACCTCCGCAGGGAATCCTCGGGAGTGCTGAGCTCCTGCTGCCACCCAGACAGAGCCTGGCTGTGGAACACGTGTGCGCAGGCACACGCACACCCTGCAGGCAGCCGCGAGTTACGAGGTGAGAAACCCCTCACAGAGCCCTGCTGACTTCATAAACCACAGAAATGATCAAATTATTGCCACATTATGAGAAGTGATCCCATATTAGTTTTATACCCTGTGTGAGGCAGGAGCCCTGGTTCTTTCTCATGTGCTCTTTAGAGGTTTCCAGAAGTTTCTCTGCTTTCTGAAGTTCAGAGTATTTCACACCTTCTGCTGGTGCTTTCTCTTGCAGCAGGACCCCTCTCTGTTGCCTCCAGTACAGTCACATATACCCTGTGGCTGCTCCTGAACAAGTCCCTCCAGGAAGAAAGTCACAGCCAAGAGAGGATTTGATTCCCTTATATTGCCTCTGGCATTTCCTCATCTTGTAGTAATATTCATGCAGAGGACTTGCACGTTAAACTGAAATTAAAACAGAAAAGAGGCAGCACTAACAGTTCAGATATTTGTCTTAGTGTGGTTCCTTGCTTAGAGCCAGAAGCTGAGGGCTGGGGCACAGCAGTTCTGGCAGAAAGAGATCCAGTCTTGAGAGGAGAGGGGTTACATCCCTCCTCAGGGACTGTTCCAATATCTAATTATGCTCAGGGTAATAAATCTACTTTTTATTTCCTATTCAGCTTTTTCCTGACTTCAGCTTGCAACCACTAGACCCTGTTGTGCTTATGTCTGTGTAATTAAAGAGGACTGAACCTTCACCACCCATCTCTTTCACAGGCAGCCATGGCCCGTGACCAAGACATCCCTTAATCTCTTCCTGATCAGCTAACTAAAATAATTTAAAATATTCTAGAAATGCATGCTTTAAGTAGAGCAAAATCAAACCATAGGGAATTTGGAGCTGTATTGCTGAGGCAGCATAACACTGGACACTCAACATGTACATAAATATGTACATTTTAAAGTTTCAGCAATTAAAATACCATGCAGACAGAAACTGGGGGGTAAATGTAATAGCAGAAGCTTTTGTTTTGTTATGCTTTGACTAATTTCACTTAGTTAGGTACTTTTTGTTGCTGTAATTTTGTTTTATTTGGATATTTCCTTAAACTTTAAAAACTTAATTTTGGTCAGTGCTGTCAAACAAACCAGAGCCATGCACAAGCTGGGTTCTCAGTTAACACTCTGCTCCTGCATGGCTCAGGAAAAGGAAAAAGCTGCAGAAAAAATACAGTTTTCCCCTTCTGCTGGTGACTTCTGAGTGCAGTGGTCTGTAACTTGAGCACCAGCACATGAAAGCTGTTGTTGTTCTGCTCCCTCCCTACTGACAATCCATAATGGCTCATGAAACCTTCACAGGAGGTATCAAGAGCTGTCCATAATGAATAACTCTGCTTTCATGTAAACTACTTAAAGACAAGATTTCTCCGCCAAGATCAACAGATTACAAAAAAGAAAGGAAAAAAAAAGCATTTACAGAGCATATTGTTTCAAAGAGATAAAGAGCCAGAAGAAACACAGATCTTGAAGATCTGAGGCCCATTTAATTTCAGATTGCTCCACAATCATTCTCTCCTCTCCGCTCTTCTCTTACCCAAATCCCTCTGTGATTTTTTTTCAGTTTACAGTCTGCTTTTCCCCTATGCTGGTTCCACCTAAACCTGCCTGTCCCAGAGGTGCAGTTTGAATTGCACAAAGCAAGGAATGGCTTTGAAGGCTGAAGTGCTAATAGGGCTTCCATCAGCCACAAAACTGACCAGGCTGCATCTTGGCACAGAGTGATACCCATCCTTTAGCTTTGATGGGCATTGAAAAATATGAGCTTTCAGCCAAAAAGAGGAAAAGTGGCTACAAATGCAAATTTCATGGACCAGTTCTAGATCTACTGCTTTCAGAACTAGAGATTCCCAGAAGTGAGCATATTGCTCATATATTTCTTCTTAGTATTATCATGGGGGTTGAGGTTTCTTACTTGATTTGCCATGTGTTCAACCCTGTAATTGGTTAATTGCATTTCTTTATTGGTTATTCCACAAACCACATCTAAAAAACCTAATGCCAGAAGCGGTAAGGTAATTTCCAAATAAATTCTGGGAAGAAAAAGCTAAAAAATCAGATAAAAATACTAGTACAAATCTAGTCCTACATGTTTTCAAGTACTACAACCTCCCCTAGTGCAACTGTTATGTTCTGAAAAATTCATTAGGACACTGTAACACTTCTCTACGTGGCAAAATTCCTGTTTGTGACAGCATGGATATATACAAAATACAGTGAAAGACATTCATATCCAAGTCATGCAATTGTCAACGTGTGCATATTTTTGTCAAAATTCAGTAAGTGACAGAAATGTGACATCCCTTTGAACTGATTTCCAGTTATTTTTGTTTGCAAATAGTTTGAAGTCATTAATCAACAGAGCTTCCTTGAACCACTAAGAGAACTGCTGCTCTGCTTGGTTGTTTCTCTTTGAAGGGGATTGCAAAACCATTTGCTGTAGTTTCAATCCACATGGGTTCCTGCTCTGAATTGCATGCTAAGTTTTGGGATGGAGCAAATTCTTCATCTGGTTTCATGTCAAAACCATCTGAAGTCAGAGAGTTTTGCACAGAACTGATGCAGAGCCATAAATTGTCCAAATTCAGTGTGGATTGGCCCAACTGTGTTTGCTTGAGAAAGGGTGGGAACTGGAGCAAATCCTTGAGGGAAAATGAGCTAAGTTTCAAACAAAACTCAAGACTATGCAAATTTTACATCATTTCAGGTTTCACAGCCAGCATATTTAGAACTTTTTCCCTATCCTTTTGTCCAGAAAATGGGACCCAGCCCCCAGTGTTCTTCAGAAAGGCTAGCAGAAGATCAGCTGAGGAAAGAAAATTTGCCAAGTTTCTCTTGCACAAATTTCCACGTATTTTTACTCCAAAGTACTCATACTTCTGTTATGTTCACTTCTCTAAAGAGACACACATGCACATTGGTGGACTTGATGTGTCATTTCCCACATTCGAATGTACAATCTATGTTCAGTCACAGCTGGATACAGAAAACAAAGGGAGATGCCATCATTTGTCTGGGCAAATGCAAAGCTAGCCAGTGTGCATTGGGTGCTGAGGATCAGAGACTGAGAAATACAAGTGTTAACTTCTCAAAAATAACTCCTAAATAACAATTCTGAGAAAAAAAGTCCTCTGACATTTAACAAAAGTATGCCCCTGAGGAAAACACAGTCTGATTCTGCAGCAGGAAAAACATTAGAAAGCATATATGCTTGTTGGATAAATCAGCTTTGCCAGATTCTTGGTCAGAAAACCAGAGTGCAGCTTGTTTGGAGCTAGCTTTGTATAATACTAAAATTATTTTAAGAAATATGTATTCTCAAGAATTATTTATTTCACGTTCTTTATGAGTTCCTACTTCTCTTTCAGATGTTTTATTGCAAAGCAAGAGCTGAAAGTTTTAGAGAGAATGTTTAAATCCTATCTCATCTTCCTCAGCTGCTTCATGTGTGCAAAGTATCAATTTCAACTCAGCACAAGAAGCAAAACAAAGCTTTTAGGAGTATCTCCTGCTAGAATAATTGGTATAACTGGAAAAAATAGATAAGCTTTGGGGTATACAAGCAGGACCTTTAAGTGCCAAAAAGCATGTTTAACATTTTCCATTGATAAAAGGCATTACTCACCAAAGTGTGTCCTTCTGCTTGATCAAAGCACCATAAATCTAAAAAAATAAATCCAGCTAGCTCTCCCTGGGAACAGATATGTTCAAACACTGTTTGTTCTCCCTTCAATGATGACAGGGCAACCCTGAAAACTGAGTCCATGATTTGATTTTTCAAACACAGTAATCCAGTGCCGTTTGAGAGAGCCCAAGAGCTGTAAGACACTCACATGGGCTGGGGCTGTGTCACACAGGACCCACAAAGGGTCTGATGGGGGCCAGGTGAGCCACAGGAGGCATCTCAAAGGCTCTGGATTACCACATTGAAGCAACTGAGTTCTTGTGTGCCACAAGAAAAATCAATTGAAGCTGAAATCAGAGGTTTTAAGAGAAGAGGCCTGCAGTGGTGGTGATTTACTTTTTTTTTTTTTTTACTTTTTTTTTTTTTTTTTTTTTTTTTTTTTTTTGTTTTGTTTTTTTTTTGCCTAGATGGGTTTCATCTGGAACTAAGTTTCAAAATGGCATGAGAGAATGGATACAAATCAAACATCTCGCCCTTTTTCACAAACTTTCAATAAAGGAAGGTGTTATTGAGGTATTGGAAATACAATGGTTAAGTTTCCTAGAGAGAGACATGTACAGGGCAGTGCATAAACGTGGCTATTGCTCTACCAAAAAAAGCTGGAAATTGATGTGAAAGAAAACAGACATCTTCTGAGATATGAGATCCAAGCCCAATAGAATTCTTGGGTTTTCAATGCTTATTTGGGCACCTGAATTTGTATTGAGAGGAATGAACTGTTAGTCCCTGTGCCCATGTGCTCTCTGGACAGCACCAGTGCACCTGGATATCTTCACTCAGTAGGAATAGAAACACAGCAAGTGTCAGTTCCATTTGGGTTTGGGTTTTTTTTTTTTTCAAAACCTCTTAGTTCAAGACCTGGCACTTCCAGGAACAGAAAATACAACCAACATTCTCCTGAAGTTTATAACTGCCCATGTTAAGTGGTCATGGCACTGGTGATGATCATCCTGAGCTTCTCCAGAGCTGATCCATGGCTCTGGGGGACTTCTCCATAGCACGAAATCTCAGGGGTTCTTGTGGATTTGCAAGTGTTTGAGCTTGAGGTGGAGAGTTTGATCTGAAGTGAGCTCTCCAGCTTCATCTGCATCAGCTGTCAAAACTCTGCAAAAGCCCACAAATTTTTGCTTGATATTCATGGACATGAAAAAGGTACCTGTTACCTGCTTGAGCCACAACAATCCTAAGGGATGTCTTGGACTTAGGAAAAATTCACTTTTGCAGGGTTTTTCTTTAATGTTCTTCTACAACTAAGTCAGAACTCCTTGCACACCTGCAGGTCTCCCACTGAGCAGCTGTCAGGATTGCACAGCATTAAACCAATCTTGGCATTTCACAGTGTCCACTAATTATAAGCACATCTGTTTAAGAGCAGCTAGAGGAATGAAAATCCCAACATCAATGTGTTTGATGCATGTGTTTGCTTCCCCTTAGAGTGAGGATGGGAAAACAGTACTTTAAAAATCTGTAATCTTCATTTCTCTTCCAAACAAATGTAAATGCTCCCTCAGCTCCCCTGGGGAGCATCACTGGTATATGGAAGACTCTCAGGGAAGATGAGCAAGCCTGAGGGCAAACTTTTTTTTGTGAATGTGTTCATGCCTGTTAAAACTGATTTAAGATAAAAATAAAATTCGGAGAAAGCAACCAAACTCAGGGCCAGGCAGAGGTCTTGCACCTGGGATCAGTGGGAAATAGCAGTCACTGCAACATCAGCAAATTTTGGATCATAAAGTCGTATAATATCCTCAGTTGGAAGGGACTCATAAGGATCATCAAGTCCAACTCCTGCCCTGCCTAAGGCCACCCCAAGGATCCAGCATGTGCCTGAGACCATGTGCACATCCCTTGACACTTTGTCCAGCTGAGAGCTATATGTAGACGGTGTCTTCTCTCACCTCTTGGACCCAGACTAGGGTCCACCCTTAATCTGGCATGGTGAGTTAACTGTCTTGCTCATAAACAAGTATGTAAGACTGAAATATTCTATTGTTTATCTATTTTAGCAAAGAAAGCAGTGAGTGCAAAAAGGTTACCATTTCATTTATATAATTTTCCTCATTCACAGTAGATGATCTTGGCAACAAGACCTCTGATGTTATAAGACTGGTTTTCATATTCAAACAAATATCACATTACTACAGACTATAGCATATTACTGCTTGGTGGTCTGAAATCCTTTGTCCTGAACCTTTTGTATTAACGTGGATAAGGAGTAATGATCCTGGAGTCAGTGGTGCCAGTCAGTGTCCCAGTCAACTGAGAAGGGGGTGCTTTGTCTCTGTTTTTGTTTGAACTTCCAACTCCCACAGGAACTTTGCTCACACCAGACCCTTCTTGACCCAAACACTTCTTGTCTCCCTTCACATGTCTCTTGTTAAAAGTAGCCAGATAGCCAGTTAAAAGCTATCAGCAATAAGAGTGGGTTCTCCAGACATAACTGTCTGTCAGCCTTTGGTCCTGTGAGCAACACCAGCCCAAATTTCATCCCACTGACCTGTCACTTTTTATCTTGCATTTAAATGTATTTAACAACCAACAGAAACAGCTCCAGCCTGTAGTATCCAGCAGCTATTTCTCGGAAGAGGATCCAGCTGGTGCAGAGCAGGCAGTGGTGCTGCACCACGGATGGGTGAGGTGCAGAGTCTCAGCAGCCCATTCCTCAGAGACATCAGCCCTCTGATGGCTCCAGAGCAACATCCACTGCTCAGCCAGATACTCTGGAGTCGTCCTGTCTGCCCCGCAGTGCTGGGAGTCCTGGCAAGCCAGTTTATCTCTCTGCACAGATCCTTCAGCCCTGCCTGGACTGAAGCTGTGAGGCTCAGCAGCACATTAGCAAAGCTGAGAAAGAAATCCTAAATCCTTTGTGACCAGACTCTGGTCCGTGAGATGACCTGGGTAGGAGATGGGGGCAGAGGAATCTGACCTTTGTGAGTCACCACCAGTATCACCAGCATATTGCTCAGTGCAGGGGATTTTCCCTGGCACCACACATACCCCCCAGCTCTGCAGTGCTTTCCTGGGGAAGAAACCCAAGGTGGGGTGAGTGTATTTTGCCATGCCCCTGAATAAAAGCCCTGCACAGTTCAGGGACACAGCTGAAGTGAAATTCAAGCTGACCCCCACTGGGGCTTGCAGGATAACCAAATCTTGGGCTTGGCTATCTGATAGTGTAACAGCCAAGGGCATCTATTTGCAGGGTTTTGATGGGTAGGTGAACAATCAGGTTTCCTGGGAAGCAGCACCAATCCTGCCAGAGTTCAAGAAACCTTTGGCCAATGCTCTCAGGCACATGGTGTGATTCCTTGGTTTGACCTGGGCAAGGTCAAACTAACAGGAGTTAGACTCAATGATCCTTGTTGGTCTCTTCCAACTCAAGATATTCTGTGATTCTACAAATCAAGGGCAGACCTTGCTGCAGCTCCCACAGTGGTAAAGAACAAGAGAAGGAACAGGCTGCAAAGCTGTCACTGTTTCATATGCCATAAAACCAGCAGAATATCCTTCCCTGGGTCACTGAAATCAGCAGAGGATCCAACTTGTCCTGCTAATGACTCAGGTGATGCCTCTGAGTGCTCTGCTGCTGTGCTGAGACCATGAAGTTGGATGGAGCAAAATTCCTGTCTGGTTAAAATAGGGTGAAGTAAAGGACAAAGAAACAGCTCTGTTATTGTCTAGACCTCCAGATCATATCCTTAGAGGCTATGATGCAGTTTATTCAGCAGAGGAACTGCATGGATAAAATCTTCTTACACATTCCCATGCTCTACTCTCTTGTGGAAGTGTTTTTAGTCTAGAACTACACCACTTTAATTGTATGCACTCCTTCAATAAAAAAGCATGACTCACACCTCTGCACAGGAGATAAAGATGTGTGGAAACCATAAAAACACTAAACCAGTATGTAAAGCCAGCAAAGCCACTTATCTTCATGGAATATTTTAATGTCTGTTTTATTCTTCCAGGAAAGCTGTGGGACAATTTATGCCTTTAAAAGCCTCAGCTTACAAATATCTATCTAAAATATCTTTTCTAAAGCTGGTTCTGTAAAACAGTTTTTAAAAGACTGATATGGGGTTTAACAGGGCATTGTAGGTTTTAGCACCCTGAGCATTATATTAGCCATACCTTCTTCATGTAGAAATCTAATGGAAAGGAGGCAAAAGAGCCTCCAACAGAGATGGCAAACAGAGAGGTGCTGACAGGGTGTCTTCCTCAGCATGAATCCTAAGTGATTAGTGGTGCCATCAGCAGAGCAGTTAGACCCCAGCTCCCTGCTCCCACCTGCCTTGTCTCACCTTGCATGGAGGTCATGCCTGTTCCTTTGGGCCACCTTTCCCTCTGCAGTCACCAGCTGCACCTCAGAAAATCTTGTCCCCTACTCCAAGTGCTGTGGAGTCTCGTGGTTAGGGCTCAGCTTGGCAGACCCCTGTCTCCATCCTCCTGGGAAGCCTTTAACCACAAGCCTAGCAAGCAAAGTGAGACACTGTCACCATCTGTCTTTGATCTAAACCTAGTGCAAAGTCTGGGGACAGTCACAGTCACTTGATCTCATTTTTGGGTTGCCTCCCAAGGCAGATATCTCCTTCCTCATGCTCAAGTCGCAGTGAGATGGGGCTCCCAGAGCAGACACCTCAGTGGCTTTTGGTACCATTTGGCAGGATAAAAAGTACCCGAGAGAGTCATCAGGGTCCATGATGGACACAGAGGAGCCTTTGTGGGCTGGGTGGCTGACACTACCACAATCAGAGCATTTTGGGCTCTAATTGTCCAAAGGTTTGAGCTCCCTGTCATGTACATACAAACACACACACACACACATATACTCACAACAGTTGTTATATATTCAGTGATTTGTGGCTGTGCTGAGGCTGACCTCAATTAAAATGTGTCTTTGCAAGCAAAATGTGGTGGTGCACAGGGGTCTACAGGGCAGTGAGAATTCCTGGATTTCCAGGAGGTTCATTATAGGTATCTGTGCAGCTGACACAGAGTTTGTTATTAATCTTTGGCTGTGGCACTCTTATTGCACATCCCACCAAACTGAGATTCGCTAGGCATTAGGTGGTCCAAGTTTAGTTTAATTTAATCTGGTTTAGAAACGCCTGGTATATTTTACTGGTGTCACCCCAAAGCTGAGCATGCAGCTGAGTCTGCAGACAAGGAGGGGAGGGTGATTTGCTGTGACAGGACTCCTGTCCTGGCCACCAGCAAATCAGTAGCATGAGCATTTAATGGGGACATCACATATTTCATGAATATTCTGATGGAACATGAAAGTCATGGGCAGCCACTCAGGCTGGTGTGTGTAAATATCTTCTTGTTATGGAGCTGCTCCAGATCTGGGATCATGTAAGGAGATGTATGCATCACTGGTCAGAGGTGCCCAATATGGATGCAAAAATCAGGATTTTATGCCAGTGGTGGAAAGCAAACCCCTTCAGGAGGGCATTTAGGATGCTGAATTAGGAGGCTGAGCAGGACTGTGGCCAGTGTTGAGAAATGAGTCTCCAGACTGAGGTAAGCAGCCCCCATGAGGTGCCTACCCTGCTGACAAAACCCCTACAAACCTTTAATCACCAGAGTTTGATAAGAGCTGTGCAGGGAGGCAAGGTCTAAAGCCACACAATTAAATCACTTTAGGATACTCTCACTTCCCATGGTTCATCAGTAATGTAAATCCAAGCTAATTTATATTTTTGTAATAGCTGAAAAGTGCAGGCTAAAAGGCATTTTTAAGATATTAAAGTAATAAATATCTCTTTAATTTGTCAAATGTCTGTGCTTTGCTGTTCTCTGTCAGTAAGCTCAGCTCTGATCAGCTCCCACACACCACCCCTTTATGGTGCATAGAAAAGGGAATCCATTGAGATTGTTGTGTCATTTTCTGCTTAAAAATTGCTCCCACCACTTACTGCACTTCTCTGCCTCACTGCCAGGCATGTGACCACTACTTTACACGTCCCAAGAGATTCAAGCATGATTCTAACTCCTTTTAAGTAAAAGGCAAGCAATGAACAGCTTCTCCCTGCTTTGGATCATGCCATGGATCACATCAAAGGGACCTCTGTGTATGTAGTGGTACTCTGGAGAAGAATTAGGAACTCCTTTAGGAGATTTCGTAAAGGCAACACAGAGGGATTAGCATGCCATTAGTCATGCTGTTTGTCACAGTATAATTTATTGAGGCTGATTGGTAATTTCATCAGTCTTTGCTGTTGTGCAACGCTTAAAAATCTGCAGCATTACATGGAGAAGGCAGTTCAATGGGCCATAATATTTAGCAAGGGTAAAGGCAAGGGTAAAACCACGTAAAACTGTGGGGCAGTTCCTGTCAGCATTAGAGAGCAAGAGTGATTAAGAGCCATCTCTGCTGATGAGGATGCTGAAACACACTAAGAAACTTGAACACATATTCTTGATGAGCACAATACTGCCCTGTGCAGGAAAAAGGAAAAAATCACATGAGGGAACTTGGAGTCAGGCCGTGCAGGGAGGGGAAGGTTTTTGAATGCTGCTTCCTGGTGCTTGGTTCTCCAGCAGAAAGGCTGCTAGGAAAATCTACCCACAGGAATAGTAATGGCACCTGTGTTGGGATACTTCTTGAAATTAGCTATTCACTCTCTGCTCCCCCCTGCCTCCCCATAACCTTCCTGGCATAACAAACCTCAGCTTCTTTCCAAAAGCGATTTAAGCTGCTTGACCTTCACGCATTGCTGCAGAGCAGAGGGTTACTAGCTCGCCCTCAGAGGCTATGGGAGCTAAGGATTTTATACTTGATGCCATACCTCTGAAAAAAACACCTTTCATGCACTGAGGAAATGATGAATCCTTGTCAGACTGCAGCACACTTGCTTGTTCTTCTACAAATGGTGTCATTGTGCCCAGAACATGGATACAGGAGAAGGTGGTGAGACCCACGAATAATGGCCTGGGGAATGGTCTGGCACCTCCTAGAATCCGTCAAAACTTCTAATATCTTGGCAGATTTTTCCCTTATAACTGATATCTTTCCGTCTTTCTATCTGTCTTTCTTTTATTTTTGTCTTTTTCTCTTTTTGCTGTTTTTTTGTTTGTTTCCTTCTTTCTTCTGCCCCAGCACCTTGCCTTGCCTTGCCTAGCCACCTTCCTAATTCAAACACACCCAGCTTACAAAGTTTATATCTGTAAACAACATCTTCACATGCAGAAATAAAGTCACTTCCAAGCTTTGGCATTTGCAGGAGTTGAGCCTGAAGTGTTAAAGTACAAACACTTTCTGATCAGCCATTCCCTTGATAACAGATGGTCCAATCTATGCTCCAAGATTGTCTTTAACTCTGTCTGACCCAACATAAAACCAAATGTTCATAAACTGCAGTTCTCCATACCCCAAGATGTCCATTTTTGGCTGTAAATCTGGAGCACATGCTGTTATCTGAGATTTGTGAGTCATGTGCCATACAGGGAGATGCATTATCTTACTTGGGGGGTGTCTGAGCAGCACAGGCAGAGCAGGGCATCCGCCAGCAACTTCAGCTTCTCCAGGGAAACTTTCTCTGCCAGTGTTTTCAGTGTGATAAAGTCATTTTCTAATTTCCCTGGATAATACCTCACCTTATACCTTGGGTAAATACACCAAGCCGTGGGAATCACACGCTTTAAAGGCCACAAGAATCACACTGCCCTTGGGTGGGAAAGGACCCCCTTGTTCATCACTGGAATTTTGCTGCAAGGATGAAAGCTGCTTCTTTCCACTGGCATTAATGTTGCCTCAAGGGCAGGAGAGCAGAGAATAAAATGCCAGATGTAGAGCCCATGGAGCTGCTGAAATAACACGTCGAAGTGAATGAATTGTGAGGAATCAAACCATAGCTCAGATGTCTGGCTGAAAAGGCTCCTCCCCAGCATTCGTTCAGCTGCTAATGGGTTGTGTCACACACTGCTGCTGAGAAAGGAACAGGGAGATATCTCCAACTGGATGCTTGGCACACCCTCATTCAAGGAGGAAAAGGGCTGGATCTGCTCTTTCTGATAAAGCCACAAATTCTGTTAATCAAATGGATGCTAAAAAAACCACCTTTCTTATAACACATTAAACTTCTGTCTCGGACTTCAAAATAAGAAAATAAGAGAGAATTTGCTTTTAAAGTGTCCATGAAATGGACAAATGTTCAGGTTTCATTGATGCGAAAAAATGTCTTTTCACAGGCATTATTTTTTGCAGAGCAGGGGGAAGGGGAGCTCCTAATCTGTTTATACTAGGATTAATATTAGGAGTGAGTTAGTTTTTCCAAGGTTCAGCAGAGCATGAGGGGGAAAACAAAACAAAACTTATTTTCAGGAATGTTTACCAATGGGTTCTGGTCATGATTTGTGTTTTGAAACTTGGGAGGCCAGTTTTTGAGCTTCACTGTTAGTGTTTAATTTAAGGATTAGGAATTATTGAGTTAGGTTCATTAAAGTAGCTGGGTTTTGTCCTTCGAAAATTTAAGAAAACATGGTGTAAGCCTTGGAAAGAAGGTCTCTTTCTGGGTAACAACAGCCTCATTCAGCTCTAAGCATATGGCTGTCTTTGTTTCAGAAACCTATGTTAAAATAAGGATAAGGCTCCCCATTCCAGCAGAATCATCAGCTCTGTTCTCAGGGATTTACATAACTCTCAGTAATACTGGTTTAAGCTTTGAGAAATCTACTGAGATCCCAGCATATTAAAACTACTGTAAGTGTGATGGGAGTAATTTCTTCCCCAAATTTCATGTTCAGTTCCCAGTTTGAAGGGAGGGGAGTGTGAAGCACCAACATCACAGACAGGATAAGGCTGGCAAAAGGCAGCTCTGAACTCTCTGTGTGCGCAGAGGATGAAGACACTGAAATATTGGAAGAAAACACAAACCTAACCTTGAGGAGGGACTAGTTCCAGATCTCATCATGAGGACATCCTCTTGGAAATGCATGAACAGGACAAAGGTGCTTGTCCTATTGCAATGGGCTAGTCTGCAAAAGGCAGAATAAATTCTCATGCCCTGGCACGAGGAGGACAAGGCTCCTCCAGGGCCAAACCTCAGCTCTTGAGCTTCCCAAATGATTTGCAGCAGTCTGTGTGGCTTTGTGCCAAGTGCATGGCAGGGTCTTTGCACTGCCATTCTCAGCAGGTCCAGTTCTGCCTTCAGCCACTTTAATGTACCAGAATTTAGAGCAGCTGCCCCCTTGCAGTGTGGACTAGGACCAGCCCCAACTTGTCTACGTGTGATTGTGCTCACAAATGTCCCATTAATTGAGAACAGTCCTTAGTGGGTTTTCGTTTCAAGAAGAGTTTTAAAAGTTTGGGTCACTGTAAACAAAATTGTGCTCTCCTCTGTTTTGGGTGTTTTACAGCAACTCGGCTCTTTTTTTCTGCAGCCCAACCAGCTGACTGTAGCTGGCAGGAAGACAGTGAATCCATTTTATGATGACTTTCAAAGTTTCAAAATGTGTTTTGGATCTGCCTTGGAGTGAAAACAAAACCTTTTGAACTTTTCTGTGCTGTGAAGTCATGTCAAGACCGTTTTTGCCTGGGAAGACTCTGAGCTTCCCTCTGTGATGCAGACTATGAAGACAGCCTTGGCACTGCTGCTGGGTGTCAGGTGGCAACTTAGAGCTCTGGAAACAGCAGCCCAATGATGTAGAGAAAAGCATGGAAACCTTCAGATATGGCTATTAGACAAGCTGGTTCCCAGACCAGAGGGGCTGTGGATCCTCCATCCTTGAAAGTTCTCAAAGCTAGGCTGGATGGGGCTCTGAGCCACCTGATTTAGTGGAAGGTGTCTCTGCCCATGGCATGGGAGGTGGAAGAAGATGATCTTTGATTTCAGTTCTGTGATTCTACTCTGGACAGTTTCTCCTAGGTGGGCTAGCTGCTGTGACTTTTCTCAGGAATGCTACTGCTCTACATGCTCTAATGGTGTAAGGTCACAGTAACATTGAATTTCTGTGACAACAAACCAGCCATGGCCAAAGTTGATTTTAATCCTGATTCTCAGCCTCACTTTTCACTTTTACACATACCACCGGCTTGCTGATGTAGATACCACTCTTCTCATCTTTCCCTGCTTAGCAGGGGGAGATACACTTTGCCATAATTAAATAAAAACAAAGAACAACAACAAAAAAAAAAAGCCTTATCAGGCTTGAAACTGCTTCGTTTTCCTTCCTTGTGTTCTTATATTCTTCCAGGACCTCTCTTTTATTTGCTTTTTGAGAGAGATAAACTTACTGGAAAAGGCAAGCTCTGGTCCATAAAATACCAATTCTAAGTTAATTTTTCCAGGAAGAGACCCTGACTAAACCTTATTTGTAGTCAGTGGTGTATGTCAGCTGTCACATACTTTCAGACCTATGAGGAATTACACCAGCACTGGATTATTGTGTACTTCATTTTGAAGAAAGGAGAAGCTGTACTACTGTAATCATTATTTAAACTATATATTTTTGATTTGTTGGATGCCAGGCTCCCATTCACACATAGCATATCATGCAGTCAAAAATAAGGGGCCTGCCTTTGAGAGGAAAAAATAAACAACTTTTTTTTTTTTTCAGATGAATTACTCACTTTTTGTATAAAAAACATGATTTCAACTAGAGAGGGGGAGAAAGAAAATTTGAAAATGTGATCTTTTGAACACAGGGGCTTCCTGTGAAACATGACTCCATGTGTCAGGTGCTGTTATAGCACAAAGCTTCTCCCTGAAGAACTTTCAACACGAATAGAAAAAAGTTAGAACACCATATTTTTAGTATATATCCTTATATACTCAAAATGGAGAAACAGACCAGTGAGAGAGTGGATATTTTATCAGAATATGTCATGTTGAAAAGGAAGCCTCTCTGGGAAGCAGTCAGATGCACTAACCCCAAGATTATGATTCTTAGCTATTATCTTTTCAAATGATTTCACATCATAATTTCTGTCATTCTGGCTAATACCACACTAAATGGAAAAAGCAACTTACTTGTCACATAAATTACTAGAGCAGACCTGCCACCAGTCACCCGTAAGGAGGCACTGCCTGTTTCACATCCTTGATGATGCTCTGAGGCTTATGAAGCCCACATGGTTCACCCAGGCATTATCTCCACACAACCTTTGCTGTCACTTTCTGCTTCACATACCAGTTATTTCCACACATTGCAGAGCTCATCTTACAGGCTAGGACTGACCAAAAGTCAGATTCAGACCCAATCAGCCGGACATCGAGGCGTTGTCCAAAGAGCTGGCAAACACCAAGTGCCCAGCAGCCCTTCCAGATGGAAACGAGTTATTTTCCCCTTGCCCATCCATCTCCCTGATTCCCCATCAAACACAACTGGGCACTTATGATTTCTTAGCCACAAAGTACGTGGTTTATATTTGAAGAAAGGCATTTGTGAGAAAGATGACAGATTCACGCAAGCATCCAGTGAACTCATACTGTCTTCTTCAATGTTTATATTAACTTATTAAGCTCTACTGTTCTCAAATAATTACATAACTATCCACAGTCATTTCAAACAGCCCTTCAACCCACATCAGCCTCGTGTATAAACATTGGTGCTTTATACAGTCATTTTGTATGAAATTTGTCTGCAGGGCAGCAGTTTGCTGTACTGTGTGCCTTTTGTGAGATGACTCAGGCAGCAGTTAAGACTCAAAGTGCTTTTGATTCCCTTGCAAACAGTCTGTCTGCCACCCTTGCTATCTGAAGCCCAAGATCTAAGAAGGGGTTGCCCAATATGGTCTGTGTCTAGAGTCCTGCTAATAAATCACTGAGCTGCAAAAAACAGACACAAACAGATCCCAGGCATCTGGACCCCTCACTCCATAACTGCAGGCACAAAGTCTTCCATCATTTCTTCTAAACAGGTCCAATTTCAGCTCAAGCACCCATTGTAACGGGTCAGACGCTGCAAGGTTGCAAGAACATGGTTCTGTGCCCAAGCAGCATTCATTTGTGTCTCATTTGGGGCCATTAGCTTGGGCTCAGCCCTGCCCTAACCATAAATGTTGGAAAACACTGGAAAGATTCTGTGGCTTTCTGCCCTTTGAGGAGCAGTCCCATGCAGTAAAATAAAAAAAGACCTGAAACTCCAGAAGATGATGCAAAACAACTTAATTCTCAAAGAAACAAAGACTGCCTCTTTGGAAAAACTTCACTCTTAAAAGCAAGAGTGCACAGGATGAGTCACTGTCTGACTTCCCACCCTGCTTTTGGACAGGGAAGGTGGAGAAACAGTCCAGCAGAAAGAAATGTGTCATCATGACAAACCTGTTCATCTCACAGTGTAAAAAGTGCCCAGGAGACAGTGAATCCCATCAGTCAGGAGCAATTTGGCATTGGGCATGGGCTGGCAGAAGGCATAGGCATCATGTAATTCCAGTTTAAGACCTTTTTAAACATATTAGGGAAACCTGAGCCAACATCTTTGGCCTGGAGACAGATTCATGTCCCTCCACCTTTGTCCTTAAGTGCTGCAGTTTTATCTCAAAGAGGAGAGGATTTTGCACAGCACTGGCCCATGTTCTTATTTCAAAGCAAGGAAGAGCAAAATCTCAGGAAATTTTGCTGATTTCTGTCCAAGTTTGAAGAAACAGACACTTCTGCCTTCCCTCTCCCTGGCAGGAGGGGTTGTGGTCTTTGTTCTTTGAAAGAGAGAAAGATGAAAACCTCTGGGCTGAGTAAAGAACATTTTTTAGTAGTTGTCTCTTTCTCAGTGACACATCCTCTTATTGTACATACACACAAACACACACACACGTGAACACACAGACACACATTTTCTATTTCATTAAAAAACATTCTGGTAACAATCAGAGGCAGCTCATAAATGTCATATTTTGAAAAGCATAATGCAGGATTCCCTCCTTAGAGCAGTTTTTATGACAAACAGTATACCAATGTTTGTGTATAATTTCTAAGACTATAAAATAACTTTTTATGGTTCTTGGGCTAATATCTGAAAAGTAGAGTACATTTTCTATGAAATTCTTTCACAGTATTTAAAGCAAAATATGCCAGTCCACCCTCCCTCTTATTTCTCTTTCTATGCAAAACCATGTGACAAAAAGCAAAGTGCTTTTAAGAAACATACCTCTGGCCTAGAGCCAACACCTCTTTTTTTTTTTTTTTCTTTTTTTTTTTTTGGTTTTGCCAGTTGAAGCTGACAGATATCTATAGCAAACAGTTAACATATATAAACATGTCAGCTGTAAAACAAATACACTTTGAAAGAAAACAGAGCTGGAGTGGTTTATGCTGCTAGACAATGTTGGTGCAATTAGCAGACACAGGGTGTGGGGTCTTCAGGGCACATTTGGCAGGTCTATCCAAGGTAGAAGTACCTTTCTTCTTCACTCTGTCAAGTCCTGTGTGGATGGCATGGAAAAAAAGACAGGCCCCTGGTGTCCCAGCCACCATCTGGTGCAGATGAAAAGAAGGCATGAGCAGTTTGTGATGCTGAGGAGGTGTGCATGAGAGGCAGCTGCAGGCACGCATTCCAGGGATACATTTCGCAGGTCAAAGAAGCTAAATCGTCACTGAATTGCAGCCACTTAGGGGCTTGATCCTGCAAAGCTTCTGCCAGATGCTGAGCCCTCCTCCCTCTGCTCTGCTTTCCTCTGCTGCTCATTATCGCGTGCCACTTAACGTGATCGTGAATGCGTGGGACTGGATTAATTAGAGATAGGAAAGAAAACCAGTGAGGAAAAACAATTAGCAGTGTGGGCTGGTGCAGTGCACTGTGGGCAGGCTCACTCAGCACCACAGTCACCTGTAAGGTCATAGGGTGTTGACCACAGAGGGGTGGATTCACAAGGTTGGGACAAAACCCAAAGGGTTTTTCCCTCCCAAGAAGGGTGTCTTGCTTGGGTCTGCTCCCTGCTCTGCTGAAGAGCACATCCCCTCACTGAGCAGTGCCTTTTGTTGGGGCAAAGGTGCTCATGGGCCCAGGCTCGTCATTTTTGGCATTGCTGTTACCAGACTGAATGAGGAAAATAACCATTTTAGACTGCCTGTCAAGTCAATGAGTGGGACTGGCGTCCTCCAAGAGTAGTTCAGGGTGGGCTTTGGTGTCCAAGATGCCATGAGCTGGATCCAGCCTCTGCTGAGCTTATGTCCAGAGGTTCTCCTTCTTGGTGGGCCCTATAAAGCAGTCTAGCCCAGACCAGACACCAGGGTGGCTCCAGGCCATCAAACTCTAACAATAGGTTGAGAATAGACTAAACATAAAATTAAACAGATTAATTCAATTCTCAGACAGACTAGGAGTGCAATTAAATGGACTCTGATCCCCTTCAGTAGTGTCTGGAAAAGACACTACTGAAGGGGATATGATAGAGATTGCAAGACTGGAAAATATGAATAGAAGATGACTGTTTGCTGTCTTTTCTAATACAAGAGCCAGGGGACATCAGATGAAACTAGTTTGTGGCAAGTTCAGAGAACAAAAAAGAAACAAAAGAAGAGCCATTTTCCCCAGTGTGTAGTTAAGAGGGGGAGCTCTTTGCCATAGGGCTACCACATACAGTGGTGGAGGAAAAATCATCTAAGGGCTCTTGAAGCCAGAGATGCTTCCCCTGGCTCAGGGCAGAGCTAAGGCTGAGGGGGTCTGGTGAACTGGGGACACAGGTCTGCCCTGGATGGAGGATCAGCTTAGGACCAGGGTCTGTGTCCCACTGAAACAGTGTGAAATTCAATCTCAAATCACAGCCCAAAAGTTTATTTATTACCAGCACAGATGCTGCCTGTAGTTGGAGGGGAAGACACACACCTCAGGGTTCTTTGCAGAGTCCAGCCAGCAGTACCTGAGCATCCTGGAAGCTCAGTCTTCTCAAAAAAATTAAATGTGGGGTAAGGAGGGGTTTCATCTTTGTGATGCCTCCCAGGGACACAGATGAAACCTTCCTGCTTTTGTGACAGGAATAAAAGAGGGATTAACAGCAGTGATGGGTGAAATTCAAACACTTTGCAGGTTTCGTTCAATTTGGATAAGTCTGAAACAGATCTCGAATGGAATTTAAGCAGTACACAGATTTCAGAAAATGCCTTCCATCAAAGCAATTTCCCACATCTCAGCTTGCTTTCATTTAATGCAGAAATAAATAAGGATGAAAACAAAGGTTTTTGACTGCAAGAATACTTAAGATGTGATTCATCAATAAGAAAATATTTTGCAGAAAAATAATTTTCAATTACCTTTTAATTTTTACCAGAAAGGTAAGATTTTTGAAAAGTCATTTTTAAATGAGTTACATTTTTTATTATTTTGCTTCTTTCTTTCCTTCCTTTCTCCCTTCCTTTCTTTCTAATTCACTTTTTTATGCTCATTGTTCCCTCACCCTACTCTATCTACTGCTGGAAAAAATAAAAAAAGGTTTCTGAACCCTTAGAGAAAACGGCTGTTCACTTAAACCTACTGGAAAAAAATAGAAGAAAGAATTTTAAAATGAGAAACTGCATGGAAAACAAAGCTTCTTTTTTAATGTCTTTCTACCTGAAATATGGGGGGGAAAGTACATGCAGAAACACTTTGAAAAGTGGGATGCCTCTACTTTAGCCTTTCCCACTGTAGGCACAGGAGATCTCATGGGTCTCACTTGGCTCATGGAGGGACAACTGAGATGTCACCTGCTAAAGGATGATATTAGAGATGCCACAGCTCCTGGCTAAATGTGCTTTTACAGACACACAGGAAGTCTGCAGCAGAAAATGGATTAGGAACAAGCCTTAAATGAGTGACCTCTCCCACCCTCAAAGCAGCCTCTCCCATTTCTGTCTCCTTCCCAACAGAAAACACACACTGCTGATGGGGACAGCAAAAGGGAGGGTGACCCCTGAGACCACTGAGCTGTTCTGGGGAGATGAGGCAGACAATGCCAGCCAAAGCAGAAGCAGCATTGTGATTTTCTTTTTCTTTTTTCTTTTTCTTTTTCTTTTTCTTTTTCTTTTTCTTTTTCTTTTTCTTTTTCTTTTTCTTTTTCTTTTTCTTTTTCTTTTTCTTTTTCTTTTTCTTTTTCTTTTTCTTTTTCTTTTTCTCTTTTTCTTTTTCTCTTTTTCTTTTCTCCTTTTTTCCCTCCTTTTTTCTTTTTCTTTTTTTTTTTTTTTTTTTTTTTGGCTCCTCAAATGTTTTCAACAATAAAAATGCACCTTCTTTCCACACAGCTCCAGTCTGGCATGGGACCTGCTAATCCCCCAGGAGCTCAGAGAGTCCCCAGAGCATCAGGGTCTCCTTCTCTGCTGCACAACAGTCCCCTGCTGCTGGGGCTGCCTCCTGAGCCAGCACATGCAGAGGTGCTGCTGACTGACACTGGCTGAGGATTAGTCCCCTGAGATGAAGTGCTGACTTTATAGCTCTGGTTTCAAGGGGGATTTTCCAAAGTTTGGTACATGTGCATGGAACAGAGCAGGAGGAACTGCATAGATGGCTTCATCCCCCTCCATGATGTAACGTGAACAAGTTCAGTCATTTATTTCAATTCATGAGAAAATCACTCTCCAAATAACAAAAAGATCCAGAGAAGCTTTCTGCCAGTTCAGCAAAGCAGCATGCTGCAAGAGCTGCTTGCACTAAGCTGCTTGAGAAGAGGCTTCAGCCCCAAGGCAAACATCTGTGGAAGCTTTGGGAGAGCCTAGACCAAGAGAAAAGCCAGCAGTGGACATCTGTGGGCTTCTTTTGGGCCAAGCACAAAAGATCCCAGTATCCATTGTATGAGGAAGGATTTCTGGAGTTCATGGGCTTCATGGCTAGGAAACCCTTATGTTCCTTGGCTGGAACATAACTGCCTGAGGTTTCTGACCTTCCAGGTTTATTTTCTCATATGAAATCTCCTTAAAGAACAGAATAAAAGGATGGTCAATTTATAGATAGCTGAACTTGGCATGATTTCCAATAACCTGACTGGTTATTGCCTTAAGCCTTAGCAATCGTGGGCTGGTCATAGCAGTTTGGACTGGGCATTTGACACCTGCAATAAAACAGGGTGCTAGTTGGAATTGCACCTCAACTGCTCATAGATGTCCCTGTCTTCATGGAATCATAGAATCACAGACTGGTTTGGGTTGTAAGGAACCTTAAAGGTCATCTTGTTCCAACTCCCTGTCATGGGCAGGGACACCTTTCCCTAGACCACTAATAACTGCAGGAGATCATACAGCCTCTGGGTTGTGGGCAGCCACAGGCCTGCTCCTAAACCTGTATGGGTTGTTGTTGGATTTTTTCAGGAAGATATTGGTTTATTTTTCTCTCGGGGCAAATCCATTGCCTTTTAGGACTGAGCTCTGAGACTCAGAGATCAGGATTTCACTTGGGGCCACCAGCATAAGAATTTGTCCATGACCTTGTGGGTGACACTGACAATGTGCTGTAAAACATTGGGATGCTTGAGAAATCTGAAGAGTGTAAGAGAGAAGAGGGACATGTGGCTGTGTAGGACATTTTGGACCACTAAGCATGAGAGCTTGGGCTGTTGAGGAGCCATCATTCCCAAGAAACCCTGGAGAAACCCAGCTGACATCCTCTCCCTGGCGCTGGCCGCTGTGCCTGGGCCAAAATATAAATTTCTCCAGGACAAAAACACAAAGCGTGCTGTGCTCTTGTTTACTTTACAAGCATGGATGTGACCAACATGTCTCACCACAGCCCTGAACTCCATTTCAGCTGACCTGGAGACTGCAGCAGCTGTGGAGAGGAAATGAACTTGCGCGGGTGTTGGGCTGCCGGTGTCCCCTTTCAGCTGGAATTAACGTCAGTGGCTCTTGATGCTCCAGGTCATTTCCTGCCTCTCCCGTTAAATCTGGAACGTCAGTGGATTTCCCAATGGTAAAGAGAGGTCTGGCCAGCTTTCCAGCCAGCTTTTCAGGCTTAGGATCATCCTTGTGTGAGCACTGGAGAGTAATAATGAAGCAGGATGTCAGCCCTGTCCCACAGAGGTAGGAAAACTTGCTGCTGTTTGTGTGGGGCTCTTCCTGCAAAGCAAGTAGCAAATGTCATCTGTAGATAGGCAACCAGATATACAGCAAAACTCTGCTAGATGCAAATCTTAATGCCAGGGATCATTGTCCCAGACTGCTGCCAAAGTCAAAGCTGTTCCAATGCCATTACCTTAGGGGCTGGGTTTGTCCTCTGGGTTATCTTCCAAAGCTGTTCAGGCACCATGGACACAGTCACCACCACCACAAGGGGAGCCATGCCTTCAGTTCATGGGTGTCAGCTCTGGCCTTGATGAACACATTTTGTCTCAGTGCAAGCAGCAGAAAAGTGAGTGACCATGGAAGCATTCATGTAGCTTGGCTTCTTTTTGTATTCAAGTACCTGTTTTCTGTGATTTCTCATCCAAAACATGTGGGCAGCTGAACCAGCACAAATGGGCATCTTCAATCCTTTGAAGCATCAGCTGTCACCCTGGGATCTCCAAATACTGCACTCAGGAGTTAATCCAAGATCTCACAAGGCAGATGGGATGCTGGGGCTGGGAGCTCTCTGCAGGAGTGCCCAGGGTTGCCCTGAGGTTTTCTGCTGGTGTGGCACACTAAGTTATAGTTTTGGGGTATGAAGAGCAAAGGCTGCATCCCAACACCTCCACAAATGTGGAGTGGCCACTCACTGAGCACATGGGCAGCCTTGGAGCTACTCAGTGCCTGAAGACTTGGCTGCTCCAGATGGATTTTAATCTTTGCTCAGTTCAACTTTCATGATTTTGCTCTGTGCAAATTTGAGGCATGTTCTCTTCTCACTCCTTTTCTATTTGTTGCATCCTTCCTCTTTTTTTTTCTCATAAAATTTCCTCTGTGTCAGGGGAAAATGCCTGTAGGTGTATTTGGAAATACCACCTGAGTCACTTAACTGAGGCAAGATCAATCCTGTGGCTCTCAGGCTTTCTGGGGAGAGGTTTTTTGGTTTCTGCTCTAAACATTTTCTCTCATATCTCCACGGGGAGCCAATTTCTCTTATATTTCTGTGAAGAAGGCCTCTGAGAGCAGCTGGCTAAGTTTGATTCCCAGAGTCAGGTGGGGTGAACACTGCTGCCCCACAGATGTCACGGGGAGTTCAGTTTGCCTGGGACAGGGAGGCACTTGTGAAAGCACAACCCTTTTTTTCTGAATTCTTTGTTTGCTGTGCCATGGCCCGACAATGAAGGCTGGGATCACTCTGTGCCAGGCACCACATAAAAAACAGAGGGAGAAACTTTTCTCACCCCAGAGTTTGCAGTCTAAACAGATGAATACTGCAGAAGAGTGAGCAGAGTTTGGCTTGCAAATATTATGTTAGCTCCCTGATTTCTTCATGGATGGCTGGGAGACAGATGTATTGCTTTCTTTGAATGGTTTGGAGGGGTATCCGTGCAAGCCTGGGAGTGGAACAGGATCTTGTCTTTATGGCAAATTTGGCATGGGAAGATGTTCCCAATTAAATGTGTGCATGATCAGATGAGCACTTGCAATCCTAGCAGAAGGATTTCAAACTGAATTGGTGCAATTTGCTGTAGACAAAGAATTGTGTTCATTTTGAAAATGCTTTTATTCCAGAATCTCTGTGTGGAGTTTTTAAGGGACAACTATTCTTTCTTAAATCTATCCCTTCCTTTAATCTAAATTAACTTCCCTGGATAGAAAAGTGTGTGTGTGTATGTAACACAGAAGGGGCCACGGGAAAAGCAGGAAGGGATTAGTTGAAAGGAAAAACAAAGGAAGGGGCAGAGATTTGAAGGGGGGGAGATAAACTGACATAGAGAGGGAAGGAAAATGAAGAGCAGCTGGAGGGACGAGCCCATCAGACCAGGACCTGAGCAGGGGGGATCTCCCAGCACGTACAGGGCCAGGCAGCCTCCCATGCCAGGCAGGGAGCAAGGGCTGTGGGGTCCCCATCAGGATTTGCATCATGGAGCCCTCAGCTTTTGGAGACACCATTTGCTGCAAAGCTCAGCTCTAGGGTTGTTGTTTGTTTTCCTCAAGGAAAGGAAATGTTTGTATTGAAGGAAAACATTTTTGCCATAAAAGTTGCAAGGAATCCCAGCATATTTGATGCACAAATGCAAGTTGTTGCTTATTACAACTTGTTCATCACACTTCTGCAATTAAAGGCAGTGATGCCAAAAACTTCTTAAAGTTTAAGTTACTGAAAAATAAGAAGAAATAAAAATAATTTAAAAAAAGACAGAAAGAAAGTAAAAAGGACCAATTTCTTCTCTGTTGAGTTCATCATTGCTACTAAATGGGACAGGGGAGAAGAAATTCTCCACATCTTGCCCACAAGCTGACAAGGCCACATGCAATCTGTATCTCATGAACAAGGGCCATCCTTCCCCCAGCAATGTGGTGCCATGGGGCTTCCATGGAGGGGTGATTATATTACCTAGACACACAGGCTTCTGTCTAAGTAAACAATACTTCTTGCCAGACTGAATATCTTATGAGCAGGATTTGTGTTTGGTGTGACGCCAAAGCACAGCCAAAGTTCAGTTAAAAAAAAAAAGAGAGATGGAAAGGAATAATGACATTTTACACATGAATTCACTGAGAAATAGAACAAGAACACCAAGGGCACCAGTCTTCTCCACCAAAAGCTTTGCAGCACCTTCTTCTCAATACTAATTACTTTGGCTCCTGAATCCTTCAATTTGCTTATGCCCTAAGCCATTAGGGTGAGTCTGAGCTCATTGGTGGGAATTTCACTATTAATCTTAATAAAACCAGACTCAAAAAGGGAGAAACCCATCTGGGTGCATGTCATACAGCAAGAGCTGTCATACACAGAATCATAGAAAGGCTTGGGTTGGGAGGGACCATAAAGCTCACCTGGTTCCAACCACCCTGCCATGGGTCACCCACGAGACCAAGTTGTCCCAAGCTCCATCCAACATGGCCTCAAACATTTCCAGGGATGGAGCACCCACAGCTTCTCTGGGCAACAGTTTCAGTGCCCCACCACCCTTTGAGGAAGCCATTTCACCCTAATAGCTAGTTTAAATCTCCCCTGTTTTAGTTTGAAACCATTTCCCCTGTGTCCTATTACTATCTTCCCATGCAAAGGATCACTCTCCCTCTTTTCTGTAAGCCTCCTTCAACTATTGGAATGCCTCAATGGGGCAGCGAGGTCTCCCAGTACTTAAAGTGCATATAGGGTCTCAATTTCTTTAAGTGTAAATTAGGTGAGGAAAAGCTCAGATGTTGTTGTGGTTCCCTGTACTGTTTGACTGGAAGGAAGGTGATACTTCAGACCTGTTCCAGGAATGCATTTCCTCCTTGTCAGTGCTGCACATCCATGGTCAGGACTTGATCCCAGGGCCACGAGAGCTGTTACAGCTGTTGAACTTTGCTTTCCAGGTACAGGAGGTTTGTATTCCTCGATGGAGTGCTTCACATCCTGCACTGCCAGGTAGCATGTGTTCTCCTGGGGCTCCTAATACATGTTATGTGCAACCATTCCAACCAGGCTCTTTGAACTTGATCTTACACTTGGCAAACCTGGGTCTGCTCCAGCCCTCCTGCAGGCTTCCTGTGTGGCATTTGGAAATGTGTTTATCCATCCCACACTTCAGTTCTCCCCACCGAAAAAGAAAAAAATGGGAATCATGTTCTTATCTCCCAAGGGACTGGGAGGTGAAATTGTTACAGACTGGGAAATGCTGAATCTGAGGGGCAGTGAGGTACAGAGATGTCCTCGTGGTCTGCCTGTGATTAGAGGGTGAAGTCAGATGCTCTTGTCAGCCTTATACAAAAGCAGATGTGTGAGATGTGCAGCTACATTTTTTAATGTTACTTTCTACCCTGCCTGCATTTTTCTTTTCTTTGTGTAAAATTATGACCTTTTAAATATCAAATGGACTATATATTATTACACAACAGTTGCTCGGTTTTATAAGAGTAACAAATATGTTTTCCATTATATTCTCCAGGTGCATTCTATAAAAGGGGCGTTTATGGTAAAATCATATATATTTCAATAAAGGCTTAGTAGTTTTATGTCAGAGAGAAGTAGCCCTGAAACCAAAACCATACATTTCAACTTCACTGAGATTGCATTTTTCTTTGAAATAATGTAAACCCCCAAATGGGAACAAAACATACTGGGTATTACACAGGGTTTAGAGAGAGAGTCACTTTGGAGTTAGGGTTGAAAAAAATATTGATCATTTATATGGGTTTAGAGAAAGTTGAAAAATATGATAAAACCCCACAAAAGTAGGCAGAGGGTTGCATAATACTAGGAAACCTGGAAATTGATACCCACAGCCTTCACTTTTACTATTTGGAATCTTACTTGGGAAAATGGTTAATTAAAACTAAGCCATTGAAATGGTAATTTACAGCCCCGTTTGGAGCAGAAGCCTGGAACAGTGAATTCTGGAGCAAGGCTGTGCATCACAGAGTTTCAGCTCGAAACTGCTGTATAGACATTGCTGGAAGAGCTCTGCTTCTGCTGTCTTTTGTCTATTAATCAGTATCCCTGTGTATACACAGTGGTTTGAACCATTTTACAAATACTTGTCATTTGTAGGAGGAGATGTGGCCAAGACCTATCTTGATACTGCAACTACAAATAAAGTGTCTCAACACCGAGCTCTGAATTTAAAACAAACTGCTTGAAGAAGGTGAGGACAAATGGTTTTTATGAAATATGAACAAGCCTTCAATCTTAAAACAAACACAGAGGGAGTCTTTGGTATTGAAAAATCTAAAGAACAAGTGGAGATTTTGGGTTCTATCCATCTTCTGTGACTCCTGCAAGTGTTTTCTGCTATCGCAGATTTATTCAAGTGTGTTTCATCATTTTATTAAGTCTGCCTCATCCTCACTATCCCTGAGATTTCCAGGAGAACATTTAAAAAGTGGTTAAGCTCCCTCAGGGGGTGTTCTGTTCTCAGATCCTCTCCCAGGAGGGGAAACAAGGGAAACTGCCTTTTTCACGCAAATTAAAAAAAAAGTCATCATATCTATTACTTATTGAGATCATCCCCAGCAAGTCCAAAAATATTCCTTTTCAGAGAGAATGCGAACTCCTGCAAGTCTGAGAAAGAAACTCCCACCAGCAAAGAGACTTGAAGCTTTTCCTGTGCATCAATTATTTCATGTGCATTTGCTGTGTGCTCCTTGCATTTTCCCCTGCAGCTCTGGAAGGAGCTGTTGTCAGACATGAGAGAACTCCAGAGGTGAGATCAGGGAAAGTCTCTGGGTCTGTTGATAGACAGACCCTTCAGGATGATCAAACAGTCAGCACACAGCATCCATCAGTCTTGAAATCACTCAAGATGCTCTCTTAGACTCCTGCCAAGCAGCAGATGAGGTGACCACAGCAGTCACTACCTTACACAGTCACCTCACCCTGAAGAATTAAAAACAGTGTCCCTTCTGTTTATGAACCAGAGCCAACCCTTGCACATCTGCACTGTCTGTAAGGAGCAGATCCTGAAATAAATTATTCCCTCAGTCACAATGAGCCTTGTTTTTTTTTTTTTAATTATTATGAAAAGTGCTGATATCCTCTCCAAACAGGAGCACAGGAGTAAGCCACAGTGGATTTGGTGACAGTGAGAGCAGAGACATGGAGGCAAACAAAACCAAGGGCATAAATGCATATATATATATTTAACATAATTGGGCTGCATATTTCCTTCTGATGCTGCTCTATGCTCATTCTCTCTGCTGAGTTCACTCTCAGCTGAACTGAGCATTGGTTTTTGGAATAGTTTGTTATTCCACATCTGCAGAAATATTGCACAACATTAACTTTCAGCAGCCTTGAGCCAGCATGTCCTTTGTGTGCCTGGTGCATTCTTCTGGCCTTGAACTGTGACAGTAAATAATGAAGTTCTGTTGACTCAGTGTTTGTTCCTGATAAATCTCAGCCCCCCCATGATTTTCTTCATGCTGAATACCTAAATGTGTTCTCAAAACCTTTAGCCAAGTCACATCCAAACAAAACATCTCTTTGCTGTTACATTTGCCCCAATTCTCTGTGTATTTCTAGGAGAACAGCCACAAGTCTCTATCATTGCAAAAGGTAGGACAGCTGCTCTGTTGGGCATCTTTCAGTGCTGGACACAGACCTTTGTCTCTCATCTTTGCCTTTTTCTTGATTTCCTCAAATACTGTTAAAATTGGCAGAACTTTCACTTCAAATCTAGGGAAGTTACACCATCTAGTTCCTACTGAATTCACTTCTGTATAGCTCTGAGTGATGAAAATGGGTGTTTTAGCATAAAAATCTGTATGACTAGGTGATGAGGGAGGTCTTGGAAAGGGGTGGGCTGGGAGCCCCTGTGCTGCCTTGAGGCAGCTGGGGTGGGCTGAAGGTGGGAGACCAGGGAGGAGCACCCTGCACTCACACCAGTGTAACTGGGACCAGTCTGGCCACCAGCAACCACTGGGACACAGGAACAGGGAAGTTCACATCTTATCTAAAGCATAAAAATAAGTATTAAAAGATTTTTCTGGATTTTAAGCTCAATACTGGAGGTGCTGCACAAACCTGGTGGCTTAGTCTCCTGGAGCTGCTTTGGAACTATGACTTGAATAAGAAACAAGAATGGTCTGACCAGAAGTGATTCAAATTTCTGCACTATTTGACCCAGACCAGCATTTTCTTCTGGGGTCACCCCAAGTTAGGCAGGGACTTGATGAATTCTGAATAGCCACGTTCCTCATCAGCCTTGAGTGGCTGAGTTCCTGGCTGTCAGTCTGCCCCAAGCACTCCCAGCTCTGAGCTGACGGACTTCTGCAAGATGCTTCAGCTTTGTCCAAGCCTCCTTTCTGTGAGCAGAGGAGAGGGATCATCACACTCTGGCTGCAGTTTTTAACTCCCAACAGGACAGATGATGATATCCTTTCCCCAAGTTCTCTACCACCCTTGCAAAAATCAGGGTATGAATCAAGCCTGTGCTATTTTGGGCTCATTCCACTGCCTGAAATAGTCAGAACTATCAAAGATATTTGATTTTTTTTTCCTCTTCTTCCCGTGAAAAATCTTGTTCCTCCCTTAAAATATGGGAGAAGATTCTGAGTCCAGCACAGATTTGTCTGTGATTTATATCAAGTGCTGCACATGCACTTTTTAAAGTAGGTTTAAAAATGACATTCCCTAATAGAGATTAAATATTGATTGCTTAAGTAATAGCTCTGTCTGCGATAGGAAATAGATGTGTAGCAACCTCCACACATCAGTCACTCACAATAGCTGAGGAAATAGCATACCAGATGAAATACAGGAATTTTGCAAATTCTTTTCTTAAGCCATCCTCTTCTTCTGCAGAGCTGCATATGAATATATGCGCATTGATTTTTAGTTATGTATATGTATGTATATAACTCCTTTGAATTTCCCTGGAAAGCTAACTAGCTCCTCAGTTTTCATTTCACTTCCTCCTGATTACTTGGCATTTCAGTGGTGATGTTAGTGCACCTTCCCCCATAACTTGTCCTACTGTGTGTCCTTATTGATTCTGAGAATGGGTGAGACATGGAAAAGTGGGGCTTGCCCCTCGGTGTGCTGCTGGCCTGATGTGGGCGTGTCCCCTGCGTCAGCGGTGTGGCAATGCCAGGTCATGCAAGGAAGGGGAGGGACAGAGAACATGTGGTGTGACATGGCCACAGTGACCAGAGCCAAACAGTGCTGGGGTGCAGCAGTGAGTCCTGTGGGTGTGTCTGCTTTGTGGCATTGAAGAGCTGGAAAGAAGCCACTGAAGGGCTGGGAAGAGGCACCTCATCTTGGAGGGGAAGATGAGGACTCTTTTCTTCACCCTTTCACTCCATTCTTCAACGAGGGGCAACCTGATCCAGTGAGTGGCATCCCTGCCCATGGCAGGGGGTTTGGAACTAGATTCTTGGGGTCTCCCAGCTCAGCTCTGTGTGTGATTCTAGGTGTGACAGCTCTTACTGTGTGACATATACCCTGGCTGGGCTTCTGCCTTGGCTGCCACACTGAGCCCAGACCCCAAGGTCACAGATCATCACAGCCTGGATGCCACTGGGCAGAATGGGGCCTCAGCCTGTTGGTTGCCCCTGAGCTGTCTGGGTCACAGCCTTGGCTGCTGTCAGCTCTGTGGCACCCAGAGCTCCTCCTGAGCTTGTGTCCTTGCAGCACTGCCAACGCCACTGCCTGACTTTAAACAGGACATTACTTTGCCAAATTGTATTGCAGCACTTTGGTTATCTACTCAATTTGCTGGGAAAAGATAGCAATTTTCCCTGACCTTCCCCTTCTGAGATAGCATCAAAGCAAGGTTAGATGTTAGATAAAGCCCAGGGACACGTGGCTCCCTGCCTGCAGAGTGCAAAGCATCTTTGGAGCATGTGAACGTGGAACAGAAACTGAAAAAATGCCTGCAAGAGCAGCATCTGTCCTATTATTCTGCTCAGATTTCCTGAATCATGGGGAGATAAGTCCTTTTCACTTCTGTAGGATATCTAATTGACTATTGCTGCAGTCAGAGTGCAAGATGAGCTTAAATTGCTCAAACCAGATTTTGCTGTTGCAGATGTTTTATTTGAAGTTTTCCTCATTTAGATGGAGAGGTGCAGAAGACAACTGCCACCTTCATTCCTGCAGAGATCCCACTTTGGGTTTCCAAGGCCTAACATCACTTTTCTGAGGCCAGGGAGTTGTTCTTAAGGGAGTTGTCCATTTCTGACTCTCTGTGAGGCTCTCATGCCGATCTTCCTTCCAAAGAGCTGGGATCCATTTCCAGAAGCTCACTAATAATTAACTCATCTGCATCATTCCCAAAGACACTACCATTGTCATGCCTTCCTGCAGGCAAAAAAATCATTCTAAATAAAGCAAACACAGCTTTAAGAGGTAAAACATCTCCTTGGTACCTGGCTCCCTTTCATCTTCTGCAGGAATGGAGCCTCCAGCTGGCACAAATCCACAGCAGACAACGGTGTGAGCATCCTGCCAAGAGACACTGAACTGCACTCAAATTGTGCAAGCCAGGCCAGTGGGCTGAAAATCCTTCATTGTGCTGCCAAATGCTTTGGCCTGAGCTGGGGTAGTAACGTGGGCCTTTTTAGCACTTGTCAAAAACAATTTATCTGGCAGCAAGGAGCTCAAAGCAGCTCAGAAATAGGAGTTAAATTCCAGCAAGACCCTCTAAATTTGAGTGAGACCCAGGCTACAGAAGGAGTTTGTCAAGGCCATGCAGCAAATATATGTGCTTGCATCAGAGGAGCTCTTTCCTAGCCCTGCCATACTTGAGGGGGGAAAGACACAGAGAAAATATGGAATGTAGTGAAGTATTCAATTGGGGTTAAAATTATCCTTCTGCTCTCAGTGTCTGTGGCTGTACCTACAAAACTTTCAGAGCAGCCAGCACTCCTAAAACATCACACTGCCCTTTGTTTTGGCTGGCACGTTTGAGACAAAAGTTTTTGAGGCTCTTGCTATGAGGATAGAATGGGACTGCAGCAGCATCTACTGATTCAAGGACATTTTCTATCACCAAAAGTCATTAACCACGAGATGCAAGCTCCCACAAACCAGATGAGAGCGTGCCTCTGCCCTGCAGGCATCCCACAGACCCCATGTGGAGGACTCTGACTGAGGCCATGAAACCACAAATCACTACAGAGGCTGCAAAATAATGCAAAAGTCCATGTCAGCACAAACTTGTACATAATGGGTGTGTTTTCAAAAGCCAGGCACAAGAGTGTGAGCTGAAGATGAAATAACAGCCTTTCAGCTCAGTATGTCTGCGCATATGTTGACTTGCTGTGACTGTAGCAGTTTAATGTGGCACCATTTGTGCCAGTGTGCATTTATGTCTAGGAAATTTTTATTTTTTCACACCCCTCAGAGCCATTGCAGACCCCTTAGGAGAGCTCTGAGCGTGTACAACAAGCACCTTTGGAGCACCCACAGCATGTGCTGAGGTCAGTGGTGTTTGATGGTCTGCAGGAAAATATCACTGCACCAAACAGGCACAAGGCATTTGTGGTTCAAAAGATCCTCCTTTTGTTATCTGATGCTCTAAAGCACGTGGTAAACACCTCCAATTGAACTTTGATCCAAACTAGCAGGAGAAAGGAACTTCTCTCTGGTCAGATGTCTGAAAATTAATGTTTCATTAACATATTAGCTCTGTCCTAGTTCATTAAAAGCATGCATTTATCTTCATTTTATTAAACTCCTCCGTGGCATTACATCTGGGTTATGAATCAGTCATCTGATCTGCCCATTTCCTTGCTTTTAATATTTAAAAACCACCATTAAAAAGTAATAGAAGCAGAAATTTCAATCTCAGATAATTATCAGTATCTCTTAATTGCTTTTCAGCTGGCATATTGTGCGCCAGGTGAAACATTAATAAAAGAGACATTTCTTGAACTCTCTTAAAAAAGTACACTTACTGGGGAAAATCTTGATATTTTCAGCAGGACTCAAACATCAGGTTTGTTGGCTGTTTCAAGTACTAGTTATAATACTGAGTTTTGGATTTTATTTATGTTTTGAGTTAAAGAAGACAATTCTGTGGAAAGCATGGATTATTGTGAAAAGGTTCTTAGTAGAAAAGCACATATTCTATTAAGGGAAATGGATTCCTTGCAATGTTTTTAATATATCCCTTTATCCTTGCAGCAACTATTAAATGATGAAAGTTTTTCTAAAAAAATAGTGATATTGTTCATATTTTTAACTGAAGTTTAGTCAGACTGAAAACATTGCTAGAAGAAGAAGTTCAGCATGAGAAGCAAACTGAGTTTTCTTTGTATTTTAAAGCACACTCAAACAGTACCAAACATAAGCAAGCATAAACCATAAGGAGTGAACAGAAGTTTGACTTTTTAGAAGTATGGAAATTAATCAGGAGGAGGAAAACTGAAATTGTGACCAATCTGCAATTGCTGAAAATGCTTTTTATTCTGATGTGTGTGTATCAGATGCCCTGATTCTCCTCTCCTTGACACAGTTGTAAATTGGAAGTGAGTTTTGTGGGAGTTCGCCTGTTACAGCCTGAGAACGAGACTCAGAGACCCGAACAGATTGCAACAAATAGATCCTCTCACATGTACATTGGTAGGGATTTTCTAAATGTGCTTCCTTTTGAAGCAATCTGTATCACCAGAAGCCTAGGTCTGTGTTATCTAATTGGATCCTATCACACACTGAGGACCTGCTCAGCCCTGGGCACCTCTCTGAGGGTCACAATTGACAATTGCCCAAACTGGGTAAGAACCTGTGCGACAAATTGGTGCAAGAAGGCACTGAAGGTTCAGCTGAAAACAGCAAAATAAAAGATGGATCAGGGATTTATCAATTCCACGGAGAGAGGGTTTGGCCTCAAGGAAACATTGTGAGATAGATCCTGTGTGAAGGCAGAGGTCCCGTCTTCATTTATGTCTACTGAGAATTTGGCCATCCTGGATGTTGATTTTGTGGCCAGGACTCTGATGGCAATGCTCTACTCTTTAAATCATGGCAGTGACGAGTAGGAGCAGATTAAAGGCGTCAGGATTTGGCCCTTTGTAGATTAATAAAGGCACGCTGAATGGGAATTTTGTCTTTGTGATTTTCTTGGAAGGGGACGAATAAAGTGCTTTGATCTAGAAAGGGGAGTGTGAAAGGTCACTGGCTAAGCATGTGTGCTGAAGTGCCCTGAGCCATCCAACATGATTAGCATAAATTAGAATCTGACTGCCCAGTCTTATTCATCTTTATTGATGTCTATATAGTTGCAAAGGCAGAGGGACTCCAACAATCCCAGCCAGCACAGAGAACCAACTGGGGCATGTGAAAATCCATAAAATATTTAGCATTTTCAAGTGGCAGCAAATATATGAGTGTTATTAATGCACAAGCCTCATATTTTTAAAGCTTGGGTTTTGTTTGGACCTGGATCCAGACCTTTGGAAGCTTATCTGAAGCTCCAAAATTACTTGTGCTTGCAAAATTGTGGCCAAGTTTTGTGAGTTTATCGTGAGACTTTTTTCCATTGTTTCGAGCCCTGGCTGAACCAGTGACAGTTGTTATCAATGCCCAGCTGCAGATCTACCAATATAATATGTACATGTTCCCTCAGACAAACTGACACACTGACTACAGTCCTGAGAAAACAAAATCTGTACAAAATTGGACAAAATAGGCTTATGCCATGTTCAAAATTTCTGCTTCAAAGCCACTTTGGGAAGCAAAGACCTACAAGCCCTCCCTTCACCCTCCCCAAATAAAAAAAGACATTAGGTGTACAGATATGTGACAGCAGGAAGAGCTTGCTCAGAGCATCCATCTCAGTCCACCAACCAGTTATACAAAATCCTCCATCACCCCTCCTACGTTTGTGTCATTTTTACACCAAGCTACCAGGACTTTGTGGTTCCATCCCCAGAAACACAGGCCATGGGGCTGAGAGAGCTCCAACGTGTTACTCAAGCTGACAACTGTCATTTCACCCCCTTGGAAAATGAAGTTTTCCTCTTCTGAAAATATTGCATAAGCAACAAGACAGAATCTTTCATTTCTGACTACTTGATTATCTCTCTTGGATGAACAGTAGGTGATATTCAGGGTTCAGTGATTTGCAGAAAAATGCAGTCTTTGAAAGCAAAATATAAACAGAACAACATCCAAATTACATGTTTCTGTTAAGGAAGTTCCTATGGTCAAGGCTCAGCTATGTTAAAAACATGTCCCAAATGACAATCCCTAAGCCAAAAATCTCAAGGTCAGATCCATCATTTTGATAATTTACCCTGACCTCCTAAGAAACAAACTTTAACAAGCAGCTCCTGCCTGAAGTCTGTAATGCTTGGCAGCATATACCCTCTGGAAAAAGCTATGATTCTGAGCTGAAGATCCCAAATGATGGCAGAATCCAACATTTATGTTGGCATTTTCTTCTAATAGCTAATAATTGTCATTGCTCAAACCAAGAATATAGTTTCTGTAGTTGTACAATTAGGGAGCAAATGTTGTCACTGCTGTAAAGAGCTCAACACAAGAACGCTGTTAACTTGTATCTGCCAGCTCTTCAATCATGCTGATTTTCCTTTTCCCACTGGAGAAATTTTTCCTAACTGGACACTGAAATAATGTAGCTACTCTAGGTGCCAAATAGAACCTAAACCAAGTATTCAAGTGGGCTTTTATTTTTAAAAGTAAAGAAAAATATATATATTTACGACACATGCCTTTTGTTTCTCTTTAAACTGGAAGCACAGTATGTAATTTTCAAGAACCACAGTGCCTCCATTTTTTCCGACCACAAATTAACCATAGCTCAGTGCAGTGAAATGCAGTAAGACTGATGGAATGCTCTGCCTAAGGGATGACTCACCCCTAACAAAAATTATGCTTTGCTTCCTATTTGTTGTGTTCAATAATATTGCTTCTCGAAATGCTTTGGGTTCACTACTGACACCAAATGAAGAGGAAAGCCTCCAGAACGCACAGACGTGCAGGATTATGTTTCGTTTGTCTTCGTTCAGAGCCCTAATTCAAACCAGTCACCCAACCACTGACTTATGACTGGAGGAGACACATTTTGGGTTGTTTTTTTTAAAATGTGTTTCACAAAACCACCCAAACTCAAAGAGCAAACCTCTGTCCTCAGCTACACCCCTGCAAGAGCAGCAAGGTTTATAAGTTTGCACATGTGCAATGGCGTGGTTTGCAAAAAACCCTGCACGTTTTAGTTTGCTATGTTTGAAAATACAAATTATTTACTCCAGACATGCCTGACCAGTTTTTGCAAGAGGCCAATAAACAAAATATAGATACTTTGTACATCTACCAGTAGATGAGTGGATTTTTTTTGGTCCTGATTAGAAATCTACTCTTGGAGGATTTGTTTCCTCCCCCGCTTGCTTTAGTGTCAAAATTTTCTCATTAAACATGGAGAAGGGCAATAAAATTCGGTTTTTCTCCTACACCCTCCACCCTAAATTGTATATATGCAATGAGAAATAGTTCAAAATTCTTTCCAGATGTTAATTAAAAATCTCAATATCCATCAGAATTAGCCCTCAGTACATATTTATACCCATAGCAGATGAATGTGTGAAAACACGATTATTAACAAAGTACTGAAGAAAAAATCCATATTCTCCATCAGAAGATCTGCCCCATTCCCTTGGCAGAATTAGTGGCTGGGTGCATCAAATGCCTGTGATGTTTCTGAAGGCTGGGGTGAACCTGTGATTCTGCTGCATGTAAATAGATGTAAATAGCTCCCCAGAGATTAATAGGAGTGTTCAAGCAGGCAAATGTCGTGCACACTGGGTGGCAGGATCAGGCCAGCAGTTAGCACATCCCTCACAGTTACAATGACTTTTCTTCAGATTTAGCAACTGTGATTGCTACAGAATTTCCATTAAATTTTTCTCACTTGTATCCCAAAAGAACAGGGACTTAATGTTACAGTAACTGTAATTAGGAAGGACTTAAGAAAACAAAGTCCTACTGTGTGCAATGCCCCATCACTAGCAAAAAGAATGGTGCATATTATCATTTTACACTTTCTGGTTTTAGCCACTTTATTTAAAATTTGATTGAAACTCTAATAAGGATTTGCTCTATAAATCCTTACCTGCTCAAGTCTCCACTAAGCAGCAGTGAGCTTTTTTCACTTAAACTGTAAAGTGTGAAAGTTTGCAGGGAAATATTTTAGCTGTCAGCAATAGATCTGAAGAATGAATTAAAATTCAAGAACTCTTGTGAGGTATTTATCTGATGTTGATGATCTGAAAGTAGGAATCTAGCCTAAACTTGCTGTCTCAGATGCCTCAGTGTCCAGAGGATGTACAATTCCATCTCAAAACAACTAAGTCAAAGTTAAGTGGAATAATTACTCCCAGAAATGCACTTTTTTTTTTTTTTTTCCCTGCAGAAAGATCCAGAATGAACAGATAGGACCAAGCATCTAGGTTTCAAATGGCCAGCATCCACCTCGGTGAACTTCTGCTGAGTGTCCATTCAGTATCCAAAGCCTTTCCTGGAGTTTTGATCACAGAGGCAGCTCCATCAGCAAGCAGTGCAATTTGCATCGATGTCATGGCCTGGCATGCTGGGATGAGCTGTGCTGGTACAGATCTTGCTGTTTTACAGATCTTTTATGTTGTACATTTGTACCCACACAGCCAAGATCCCAAGTGCTGTCTGAGCCTGTTTCCTTGATTAGCCTGATAAAATGTATGTTTCTGTGATGAAACCCAGACTAACCTCTGTTCGATATTCAACTTTCATTGTAATCTTGATGGTTCAGGCTGATCTTGCTCCCAGATTTTGATAATTCCTCAGCTGCATAGCTGGCCCATTTCCAGTTAAAAACATAAAAACCACAGCAGTTCTGATTGAGTTGTGTCTGGAGTGCTGGATTCATCCTGCTTAGAGGACAGAGGAGACTCCTGCTCTTAATTCTGTCTTCTGTGTGAATAGCCAGTGAAATCCCTCTGACAGGTAACATAATATCAGGAAGCCTTCCATCAAACTTCAGGAGAACCTCAGTTTAGAGCTAAGCTCTGAAATTCACATGGATCTGAACCCTGACGCCAGCCCTCAGCTCCCAGTCATACACAGTTAGGACATACCATGGTCCTCAGAAAAATACACTGAGTTACTGCTGAGGCATTTTCTTTGGATGTTGGGCCACTGCCCTGATAAAATATGGAGTGTCTACCCTCTCTGACAATATGTACTGGTGTTCTTTGTTGAGATATCCATGAAGAATGGAGTTTCACTGTGTTTCCCACCAGCCTGGCTCCATTCCCCAGAAACCTGTGTTTCTGAAATGCAAGAAATTGGCAATGCCTCCATTTTCCTATTCCTTCATATCTGAGTTTTTCTCTGTATCTATCAGGACTAGAAACATTTATTTTATTTTTTAATGCTAATACCAAGCTCAGATTAAGGCAGAAGTGTCCACTTGCACTAAAAAATACGGATGTGAATCCTCCCCTGTCAAGGCGTTTCACAGATGTCCTGACCCAAGGGCTGCCCTACTCTGGGACAGACCAGACTGATCTGTCAGAGTGTCATGGACTGGACTGGAGATGCCTGGAAATAAACAAAAAATAGGTGAAATATAGTGATATTTTACTCCAAACACTTTCCAGGCAATGAGGGATTTGTGGTTCCTGAACCCAGTATAAGTCCTCTGGTGTTTCATAGTCTTCTTTGCCATGGTGGTGCCCAGAAAAATATTGACCAGTGTCTTGGAAAGAAAAAAAGAAAATATCAATGCCCAATGTCCTCTGATACTGCAGAACTTAACAACCCACAAATGATGGACCACCTCAGCCTGCTTCAAACCCTGGTGGTTTTGTTGTGGTCCCCTTGTGGGAGGGGATGGATGACAAACAATAGTTTCCTATTTGCTATTCTGAAAGACAATTTTGTCTTCATATCCACTGACTGTTTTGTCTTTTATTCTTTTTTTCCTGAATGAAGAGTCCTATTCTGATTACCCTTTGCACATACAATAATCCAGACTTCTGACAATATCTATTTCCCCCCCTTATCTTCTTCAGCACTGCTGTGAGTTTTTTTCTGAGGCAGCGAAACTCACTCTGTGCAAAGGTGCTGGCACACTATGGATTGATCAAGGAAAAATAGTATTTTCTTTTCTGTCCTCTATTCCTTCCATAATAATCAAGCACTGAACCAATGTTTCTCATTGAGCTATCTCTTACAACCCCAGATATCAAATCTGTGACATAACTCAGCTTTGACATCACTGAATATATGATGCTCAGCCTGCACACAGCAGACCAGATTACACAGGGTTATTTAGGAATGGACAATGTGAAATTGCCTTTAATTGCCCTCCATGAGTACTATGGACAGCTGCAGCCTCTTGCTCTGAAGTGCAATCAAAGCAAACCTGCTCTGAAAGAAATAATCCCCCCAGCCAGATGTGGAGGAGAGACTGATAAATTCTGGGAGTCTCCTCTGCTGCCTGGTACCTCCCTGACTTTCACCTGCAGTTGTGCTGCTGTGGATCCAGTGGCTGCTGAGCCCTGGGGAGCAGCCTCAGTCCTGGCTGCATCCCTGCACAGCTCTGGTCCCCACAGGCCAGAGACAGGAGGGCACAGCTCAGGATAACCAGCTGTCTGGGATGGAAGCTCTCAGAGCCTGGAGGCTACATGAACACATCAGCTGTGGAGGAAAGACAAGCAGAGGTCTGGGTGCAAGGTCCAACTCCTCACAGGTCAGATTTGTTGGAACACTGCACTGGAAAGAGCTGCCTGCCCTCTCTCCTGGGGAGGTTCATGCCTCTCTTCTGCAGCCACGTCCTACATAACCCATGGCTCACTTTATTCCCCTCTCTGTGCTGCAGTCTCACTCTTTTTAAGTGCTTCCATGAAGTCACTTGCTGCTCTAACCAGGCTCCCCACCAGGCTCCTGCATCACACTTCTGCTCTGCTGAGGAAGGGAGGTGGGAGCTGGGAGGAGAACAGCAGAGCAGAGCTCCTCTGTTTTTCCTGGATGTCTTTCATTCACCCTCAGCTGAGTTTTCTCCCCATTCAGAATAACTAGCATTCTTTGGGGCACATTTCTCCTCACAAATCTCAAGGAGGCGGAAGCGCTGTGGAGCTGCTGCTTCACTAAAGAGCACGTTATTCCAAGGCTAAGATCTTATTACAACTCCCTCACTACAGCAACACATTTTTTCCACTCTTTTTCAAAACCTCAAATGTTGTTATGGCGTCAATGGTAAAGAAATTTGGGCTTGCTTGGATTTCAGTCTCCTGGCCTTGGATGGAGGGGAAACATTATTTCTCTATATACATGAACCCTTGTGCACACACACACTTGCACGCTCCTAGACCCCAATTTTGCAATAGGATCTGCTCAGGCAGAGCCTTCTGTCTGTCTGGAGTTGTGCTGAGTGTAAATCAAGCACATCTGACAGATCAGACCCTTTTAATGCAGTGCTTTGGTAATGTTGCTACTGATGTGGTCCAGGAGAACAGCAGCATGGATCAAACACAGCCAGGCAACTGTCCCAGTGTTGTGGCAAAGAAGATTAGGTTAGCAGAGACACAAATGATCCTGCAGGGACCCTGTACATATCCAGATCTCTACTTTCAGCCTGGTGGGGGAAAGTGTGGTTTGTGCTCCTCACTGCAAGGAGGGAGGTGGAAAGTGGGGGGAGGTGGAGACCCAGAGCTCTTGCTGCATCAGCTCTAAGCAATCTGATTCCACCATGGCACAGGGGTACAGAAAAGCACCTGCTAGGATGCTTCCTCAGCCCCCTGGGCTTCTAATCACTGCATATGTAAGATGGGAGGGAGCTGAGAGGCACAGAAACTGCTACTGGGGTTTGGGAGAGATTGTGGTGCTGCTGTTGTCCCGTTGGGCTCAGTGCTGTGCCCTGCCTGCAGCCTGCACACCCTGGCCACCTTCCATGGTGACTGAATGGGTCTATCCCATCTCACAAGACCAGCACAAAACCCCAGCCCTCCTTCAGGACCTCCTCTGCACCCGAGGCACCTGGAGCTGTCTCTGACACCAAAGCATCTGGTCACCTTCTGGCCTTCAACACATTTTTTCCTTCAGCATCCCAGGGATAGCATGGTCTATTTATCACACTTGGAAACAAGGCATGGGGCACAGTCAGATTGCTAATGCCTGAAGATGCAGATATGTATCTGATGGAATTGTGAAGCACGTGGAGGCACCTCCCTAGCACTGAGCTTGAGCCAGGTGCCACAGTGGGTCTGGGCAGTATGCAGGAGGACTTGGGCAGAGTTTGTAACAGGCTCTGTGTATGAGGCTGTCAAACCCCTCTGTGCACTCCAGGAACAGCTTGTTTCCCACCACTGAAAATTGTTATTCTCACACTGTTGTTTCACAAGTTCTGTTTCCAGCAATGCCTGATCACAGATCAGAGAAATGTAATCTCAGTATGTATATCTTGGGCTTTGGTTATCCAGGACCAGCTAGGCATTGTGGTGGCAAAAACAACATTTCACTTCTTTCTCCACTTTTTCTTCTACTCAGACTTGAGTTCATAACAACACTGCAAACTGCTGGAATGGGGACAGGACAATCTGAAATCTGATCTGGAATCAGTTTCAGTCTTGCCACATAGACAGGTACTGATATGATTCAAATACAAATCTGCCTTTCTTGCAGTTTGCACTCTCTGGTGGCTTCCTGCAGGCTCTTGGCATAGCTTAACACCTCTCACAGGAACAGTACCAAGCCCAGCACTTCCATCTCAGCTTCAGAGCATCTGGGATGCCTTGCCAGAGCAGAGGGGATGAATGAGATGCCCGGGAGTTTTCCTCTCCATGAGTGCCATAACAATGATAATCTCACCAGAGGATCCAGTGGCGTGGCATTGAGTCTGTGACTGGGCAAGAGACCTTTGCTACCAACAATTCTGGAGCCCTAAGTGATGAGTACCTGCAGAAGGAGAACCTGCATTTCTGAATCTCAATCAGAATTGCCTTTTTGCAAACTAAATAAAGGAGAATGACTGGACTCTGGTTCCCCCACTCTGAATAACATAGGTATGGGAGATTGGCTGCAGCCTACAGGGAGGAGTGACTGTTTGGATCAGATCTGGCCTTCATCTCACACAGGTTAAACAGATTCTGGAGATGAAAAAAAGATAAACAGAAATCTTGCCTTTTGAGCTAATTTTCACTGTTGCTGTGAGCTTCACAGTTGGATATAACACTCCAAAGTAATAATTGGTGGAGTGATCTTTGCAAGGATGGGAACTCTCTGGTGAATTAGAAGTCATTTACACGACTTGTGAAAATCTGGGTATTATTTTCTGCCAGTGCCAACCTGAGATGTAATAACTCAGACATAGGATGGCAAGCCAGAGTTAAAATAAACCTGTGAGGCAGGCTTGAATTGTCATCCAGCATGGCCAAGCAGCTTCTGTGTCCTCCTCCCCGCCATGAAAATTTACCTTTTTAAAGGCAGCAAATAGTGCAAAGCAAGAGAACTGAATTGCAGTTACCTTGGAAGAAAGGCTGGACAGGAATTGTTTAACCCAGCCCCTTGACCTGATTTCTAACAACAGGAGGCAAAAAACAGTGAAAGCTGATATTGCTTCTATCATAAAAAACAGGGCTCATTTTTGCTTCTCTGATTGAAGTGTTGCAAACAGGAGGAGGTGGGAAGAGAGCAGCTTTTGTTCAGTTGCAGGTTGCATAAGTCAGCCAGAGTGAGCTGCTCTGTGCCTCCCTGGCACCAAAGCATGAAGGTGACACTGGGGTGGAGGTCCCTGCCTCAGGGCCCCCTTACCCTAGAAGGGCAGCATCCCCCCAGCCTCTCTGTTTTTCTGGTTCTTTATTGTATGGTCACTTTTGGTGCCTAGCCCCTTTGGTCAAGAGTCATGTTCTTAGTTCATGTGTCCTGTGGCTGCTCCAGGACCTCCTTCTAATGGTGATGTCCCCTGGGAGAGACCCAAGCCACCAAAACTTCCCCCAGGTACCCACCTCTGTGACAAAACTTGTATTTAGCCCGGAACTAAACCTTGAGCCCCTGTAATCTGGGAAGATACAATGGTCCTCAGAGGTCAGGACATCCCTTCTCAAACCCTCTGCCCTCTGACTGGGCAGAGCAGGCTAAAAGCAGGCCTGAGAAAGGGAGGAAAGAAGTGAAAACCTCTAGAGCAAAAGCATAATTGAGGGTTTATGAGTGGTATTCCCTCTTGTCCTCTTTTTAATTGTTGCCAGAATTCTCTTAGTTAAATCTCTTCTGCCAGGCTCGTGCCTTGACATTGCTCTGCCATGCCCTGCCATCTGCCTTGTCTGACCTCCTGCCATGCAGAACGTCCCTGTCTGAGCAGAGAAAACCATCACAAAGTGTCCTGGAAGGCACACTGCAACTAATCAACAAATAAATCAACAAATCAACAAATCCAGGAGGAGAGGAGAGGAGAGGAGAGGAGAGGAGAGGAGAGGAGAGGAGAGGAGAGGAGAGGAGAGGAGAGGAGAGGAGAGGAGAGGAGAGGAGAGGAGAGGAGAGGAGAGGAGAGGAGAGGAGAGGAGAGGAGAGGAGAGGAGAGGAGAGGAGAGGAGAGGAGAGGAGAGGAGAGGAGAGGAGAGGAGAGGAGAGGAGAGGAGAGGAGAGGAGAGGAGAGGAGAGGAGAGGAGAGGAGAGGAGAGGAGAGGAGAGGAGAGGAGAGGAGAGGAGAGGAGAGGAGAGGAGAGGAGAGGAGAGGAGAGGAGAGGAGAGGAGAGGAGAGGAGAGGAGAGGAGAGGAGATTCGAGGAGAGGAGATTCGAGGAGAGGAGATTCGAGGAGAGGAGATTCGAGGAGAGGAGATTCGAGGAGATTCGAGGAGAGGAGAGGAGAGGAGAGGAGAGGAGAGGAGAGGAGAGGAGAGGAGAGGAGAGGAGAGGAGAGGAGAGGAGAGGAGAGGAGAGGAGAGGAGAGGAGAGGAGAGGAGAGGAGAGGAGAGGAGAGGAGAGGAGAGGAGAGGAGAGGAGAGGAGAGGAGAGGAGAGGAGAGGAGAGGAGAGGAGAGGAGAGGAGAGGAGAGGAGAGGAGAGGAGAGGAGAGGAGAGGAGAGGAGAGGAGTTGCTTTTCCCGGCTGAATCCCAGAACTAATCCCCGGAGGAAAAACCTCTCCGTAGTCCTCATGAGGGCTGTTACTGGCAAACTTTGCACAAACAAGACTCCAGCAGACACTGGCACAAGGGTGCTCAGCGTTTCCCCCGTGTCTCTGGCCGGCTGAGGAGCGATGTGATATTTGAATGTGAATGGCGGGCGCTTGTTGGCCGGGAAAGGCGCAGGAATCCCCTCTGAGCCGCAGCTCCTGCACTTCCAGGCTCTCTGCAGAGCTGCTCAAGAGTAAAGAGGGGAAAGTGGACTCAGAGGCCGGCCCTTGGCACGGCAGAGGTGATTGTGGCAGGGGGAAATGGCTGCAGCAATCAGCCAAGGGGAATGAGGTTCACAGGCTCTCCAAGACCTCTAGGATTCCTCTCCTTCCTATTATTGCTTGTGACAGAGTTGATGAAGCACCCTAGAAAAACCACCAGGCAGCCATTAGCAGATGTCAATCTTTCTAATCTTGGTTTTGGCCTTGAGTGATCAAGACCAGGTTGGCCATGGAATACAAATGAAGAACACGTGAGTTTTGGGAAGAGCTAACTCCAGGCAGCAAGCCGTGTCAGAGGAATAATAACTCTTAGCCAAACCGACGTGTATCAGACCTGGCTTCCACAGCACAGCCTCAAACTGGATTTCTAGTAAGTATAAATCAGTGCAGCTCCACTTAAACATGGGATTCTTCATACCAGAAAAAGCTAGCCAGGATGTCAGAGACAGCTTTGTGCTTCTGCCATTGACAATAACCTGTGGATTTCAAATGCTGCTGGGCAAAGCAGGCGCCCACCTGACAGTCAGGTACCAAAAATCACTTGTTAGTAAAGCCCTCTGGGTCTGGGACACCAGCTAACTTCCAGGCTTCCTTCTCCTGAGAAGAGTTCTCCTCATATGCCCCATTTCAGGGAGGGTCACTGGTCTCTCATCTCTGCCTCTCTGGTATGGTCACTCCATGGTTTGCCAGTGGCTCCCATGTGGTCTTCCTGACAGAGACCACAGCCTCTTGGTTTTTAGAAAACTCAGCTAAGCTCATGTGCTTCAATGAAAAACATGCAGGTGAACTGAGAGCTCGAAGTGTTTCATCAGTTCATTATTGAATGTTACTAACCCTCCTTTAAAAATAGGTGTCTTGTGTGAGGTAAGGAAGCCCAACTCCTACCAGAGCAGGTTTTTATTACAGGCAGACTTAAAGCATAAGTCTTTAATAAGGCTGCACACAGCTAGGACTAATAGAGTCATGTCTCAATGGAGCTGCTTCCCAGATGCTGACAAATCAGACAACTTCTTCCTTGGCTCAGAGATCCTATCGCAGTAGTAAAAGTGCTTCCACATGTTCATTATGGAGTGCAGGGTTACTGTGTGGTTATTAATGTATTTGCTGTGAAGAGCTGAGACCCTGGCCTGCCTAAAACACGGGTCTCCCCTCACTGCTCAGTGTCTGTCTCCAGCAGGATGGCCTCTGATGTGGAGAGAGAAAAGACACAATTTTCTACTCCATGAAATGAGTCAGGCTTTTAAATCACTTCCAATCATTTTGTGATCCTTAGATTTAGGGCATACAATATTCTAAGTTGAGCCGGAAGGGTCTGCAAAGGTTAAAGACAATAAATCAAAAGACAGGAAAAAAAGACCAAAAAAAATTTAAAGGAAAGACTATATAGGACTTGAAATAACCATTTGATGGTACTGAACAGAGTGGGTTTGGTGACAGTTTGATGGAAAGAAGTATTAAGTAAGAATGTGCATCTAAACTCACTCCTCTGTGGTTGGGTTTTTTTTCCTTCAGGTGTTGAAATTTGCAGCAGAAATGTGGCAGTAGCTCACCAGCAAATGTACCTTGTGCAATGGTGATAACTCAGCCCCAGCTTATGGCTGGCTGGGCTTTGTTCAAGGCTTGTGATAAAAAAGCTGATAGGAAAGCTGACCTCAATTATTCGTATTTCTGATTGCAACTTCCTTCATCAGCCTGGACAAACCCAGTAACCTCTGCACCCCAGCTTCCTCCTGAGCAGTGCACCTGTGGCAATAATGGAGTTTTAATGCAGCCACCAAGGTGAAATATGAGCATGGGAGGTGGCAAAAGCATGGTCTGAGCCCAGGAAGACTTTTTGAAGTGAAATATGTGGAATATCTGCAATGCTGGTACCCCACCTATTTTCTTGCAGCTGTGGCCGTGGCTGAGAAGATGGGGCACCACTGCCTGGGGGGCTGGGTCTGCTCCTGGATGATTCCTGTAGCTTCTGCTCAAACAGTGACTGCCAAGAGAGGGAAAAAGGCAGATACAGAGGAGACGTAACAAATAAACAAATCCCAACCCCTGTGACAGAGAGCAGGATTCTCATGGAGGCGTGTCTGCCAGAGAGGCTCACCCTGTTCCCATCGTGTTTATTTGCAAAGTAAAGGTGAAGCCATTGAAATAACAACCTGATGTAGAGTGCATCAAAAGCAGTGGAAAAACTCCCACACTGCTCAGCAGTATTTGGCTTAAGCCATAAAAATGTCATGCTCACAGTGCCATTCTACTTCTCTATTTTACAGCATTTCCCAGACAGGAATGGTGTCCATCCTTCACACACCACTGGATGAGAGAGGGAAAGTTGTACATGGCTAAACAAAGGAATTTGTTAGGAAGGCAGAGATGTGTTGCAGGCTGACCTAATTTGTAACTTCAGGTCAACACAGTGTGTTAAGAGTCAATGAATAGCTTGGCTGGGAAAAAGAAAATTAAAAAATAGTTGTTCAGATACATTAAAAATAAAATATCTCATCTGAAAAAGGTCTTTAAATGAATACCTGTGTTTGCCTTACTTTAAAGTTAAATATAATGTCAGGAAATTAACATTTAGTTTGGGGTCGGATTTTGAATCCGTTTGACTCTGCTTTGGATGAATTTCATCCAGGGTTTTTTTGGGTTTTTTTTCAAGTGTTTCATTTAACTGTGAAAACTACAAAGCCAGTTCTGTTTCAGGACAACTCCAACTTATATTTTCTGTTCCGAGCTTTTGGTTCTGCGGCCACACTAGAAAAGCAGCTATTCAGAACATCTTAATTACAGATGAAACCACAGCCATCTCAGTGCCAGTAATGAGGAGATAACTGGACCATACTGACTGGCAGTACAGTAGAAAGCCAGTGCTGTGCATTTCAAGTTTATTTAACATTCTCTTATAAATCCATTTCTCCTGCTCCTCGGCTATTTTCCCAAACATCAGTACAGTGGAATAGGAGCTTCACAACACTACAGAGCAGGACAGTGGAAGTTTTGGAAATACAGCACACACAGCCCCTTCCACACAGAAAGCAAAAGCCAAAGAAACACTGAATGAGCAGATCTATATGTACATTCTTTCTTAGAAACTCTTAATATCTGACTACATCCCCTCATTTCCCAGCCATCAACTGCTTCCTTCAGGGTTTATGTACATGCTGGTACACACACAAATCCTAGAAATTAAAAAGATGCAATTGCCTTGCACAACTTATAAATCCTGTACTCATCCTCAGCCTCCCAGCGTGTGTGCAAAGGTTTTGTGCACACAGCAATCAGCAGCACCAGCACATGGGGCACCTTCATTCAGAGCTGTCTCCTGTGTCTGTGATGCTCTCTGTGGAGGCAGGACCCTGCCAAACCCACCAGTGACAGAGCCCATAAAGGATCAGTCACTTGTCAGCTGGCAAAGGCAGAACAGGTTTTCAGATCTATTTTTCCATGAAAAAATAGCTGTGTTTTTAAAAAATAAAAGATAAGCACCCTGCCATGGGGAATGTGAGAACAGACTCTAGTAATCTCCATTGCATGTATGGATGCTCAAGACACGTGCTGGGGCAGGATGACAGCACAGGGCTGCAGCAGTGGCTTGATTTTTTTTTTGGCAGCTTCATTTGTAATCAGAAAAGGTATTATAGAATGAGATATTTATTCAAGTGTGAAACTGCTGCCATATAAAAACACTGACAGATCTATGTAGTGTTAAATTTGATTTTTTTTTTGTGTTGGTTTGTGGCTATGTTGAACCTGACTCTTGTCATCGATAACTGCTAGAGCAGTAAGGTCTGGATGCACAATGTATTTTGGAAGAGATACGATCCTTTAGGCTCAGGAAAGTCTAATTACCAAGCTGAGAAGGACATTTTTTACAGGGCAGGTAAGTCCAAAATTGCCTTTTCAGGAGCAGTCAGGACTGGTTGCATTGGACCCAATGGCCAGCTGCCCTGACCACTGGGCTAGCACAGGGATCCCACTGCATATGCTCAGCTCTTCTGGAGCAGAATATCCCTTTTAATAAAAACTTTTCTAAACATTTACTTGTGGGGATTTCTATGGGAGGAGAATTATTCTTTGGACTTTGCAGGAAATAAAAAAAAAAACCCAACACTCTCCCTTCTGGCTGATTTTTCAAAGTTTATTAAGAACACAATTGGAATCTTTCTATACTAAAAAATATTTCACCAGAGATTGATAAGTGTGTGCAGACCAAGGATAAAGGCAAATTTAATCACTGCTTTTATTATTCTGTTTTCCTGAGCAGGGTAATTCCCATCATCCTGAGTGGCTTGAACAGCCACAAGCTTGAAACAGTGATGATGGAATTTCCTGGGAACAAATTAATGTGGAGGCACTGGGATATTACAGTAATGGTGTGGTAAAGGAATGTGCCTTTCACCAACACGCCTCCTTTGTACTGATGTATATTTTGGCTAACACCAAGTGTCACTTGCAGAATGTGCACCATGTCGTGGCCCGTGTTTTTCTGGCCTCTCCCAGACAGAAGTGGGGAGCCCTTTTTCATGTTAGTCACTCCTGATCGTGGTCCTGCAGCTCTTTCCCATGCAGGCAGAGCTCCCACTGATTTCCAGACGGGCATGTACAAGTTAGGGCTGCTGGGTCTGTCCCTAACATAGTAAAAATAGACAGTTACTTGGTTGTTTTCATTAAAAGGAGAGGAAGGAGAGCATTATATAACAGGAGGGTTTGCAGGGGGGAGTGCTGGTTTATTTAAAACCTCCAGTGATAGCTGCTTTCTCTGACTGGAATTGGCTCTGCAGCAGGGCAGGAAAGCTGGGATCTTGCCATTGCTGGAGAGCAATGCTCTTTTCTTTATTAGCGGACAATAAGCCACATTCAAGACATGCTAAAGAGCTGGAAGACAAGCAGGCAAAGCAGAGAAATTCAAAGTGAGGGCTGGTGCTTGGGAGCCTGGTGTTTGCATTTGCCTGCGAGGGAGAAGCCGACACCACTGAAGATGCAGCAGCTCTTTGCCAGAGCTCTCAGTGCTATGAGAGTCTGGAGGCACCAGTGGAGTGGTTTAATTGACTTCTGTGCCAATTGCTTGCCTGTAGTAGGCAGAAATCCTGCAGGACTGGAGCAACTGGAAGCAGGCAGGGCACACCTGAGAGGAGATGGCATTTTTTAGGGCAGTGAGCGAAATTTAAGGACCTCTCAGCAAGTGAAGAGAAGGAGTGCACAGAGGCTGGAGGTTCTGCTAGTGGGAGTTTAGCCCCTGTGCCATGTCAAGAAGAGGGATCTCAATGCTTACAACCTCTGTCCCAGCTCTGGGCACCATCAGCTGTCCCCTCACGGACCACAGCCCCGTCTCTCCTGCCCAAAGGACACGGCCACAGCACTGCTGACAATACATGAGCAGGCCAAAGGCTGCTGTGTTGTCTCTGATAAGAGAAAATGCCTGAAGAGATTGAGAGCTGAACTTATCTACTACATCCCTAGATGTTCTCCTGGCTGGCTCCTGTCCTGATCCATGTCTTCTCAGGAGAGGCATGGAAAAACACGGTTCTCCAAATACTTGGAGGATGTTCCTCGCCTGTGGCCTCACAGCAGAGCTCTGTGTGCTGTGGACATGACAGCAGGTCTGAGGCATGGCCATGGAAGGGTGCTGGCACACCCTGAGCTGGCTGCAAGCCTCCCAAAGGATGCCAGCCCTCTGATGACACCACGCTGGGTGTCCCCAAAAGCCCTCAGAGCAAAGTATTTTGCATTGTGCGTGCATTGATTACAAGCCTGGTTTTCCTATTGTTTTCAGCAGAATTTGGTTTTGGCCACAGGGCCTTGAATCAACATAGTGTTGAGCCTGGCAAGTCAAGAGAACTAGAACACCTGATTAGGAAAAGGCATTTTTTAAAAATTATTCCCTGCCTGCAAGATTTATGTGTAGAGTAGGGTTTAGAAGGACAAAATGCTGTCAATTCTGTGGGAAGTGACACAAATCTTCAGCAAATCCTGATATGCTCTGCAGAGCACCTGATTGTTGGCTCCAAAAGTAGACCCACTTCTGAGCGAAATACAGAATATCCTCCCTGTGAACAACAGGTTGTGTTCATTCCTTGAGCCAGTTTTATCACAATATTGAGGTGCACAACATACAAAAGCAAGGAGAAGTATCAGAGTCTGGTGAAGGTCATTTGAAAAGCCTTGTTTCAGAATGATCACTAAATTAAAAAATCACAGCAACCTAAGAAAAAAAATACATTTCAGCAGTGAGACATTAATTTTGAACACTGAGCCAAGGGGCATTTCTCACATGTAGTTTCAAACGAAGAAAAAGAGAATTGTTGGCACAGCCTTTTCTCCAGTGGTTCCAGAGGAGTAATTAAACAGGAGCCACTTGGAGCCAGCTCGGGGGAAGGCGTACACCATGATCCATGAGTAGGAAGGACTGTGTGCCTGCCTGCTTGCCTCTGTGTGTGTGTGTGCACACTGGGGCTTTTTTCATTTTTTAATCATATTTGTGCATTATTTTCCTGTGTGTCCGTGGCACCTTATTTCAGTGAACAGTTTGAAAGGCATATGCTGTTGAGCAAAGGGGAGAGAAACTCTCCTGATTTTTTTTTCTCTTGTCTCAGTGAACATGCCATTTTTTGATGCTTTTCCTAGGGCTTCTGTGACCTATGCTTTACACCACCTGGCTGGTTTAATTCATGAATCTTCTATTAATATGACAGGCTCTGCAAAGGTGACTACAATGTTAAGGAGACAGATGTCATCAATATCTCTCAAGGGTAAATACTTGAATTTTGCTCCCTTTTTTGTGTGGCTGGTCTCTGTTCTGATCTTGGCACTGTGGCTGAGCCACTGAGACTAATTCATTTTTGTTTCTCCCTCAGATGCTCTGGATGAATGCTAATCATAATTTTAACAGTTCCCTGTTCTTTCCTCAAGTGTTGAAGCCTTTCTTTTCTGCCACTCCTGGTGGAAAAACCCCATCTTACACAAATGAGCAATAGAGCTGTAAGCATCCTTATAACTCATAAGAAGTCACAGCCTGCTTTCTACTACTACCAAGGCACAATTTCTCCTTCAGGCAAGAAAATAATTCTTTGCTAAGGGTACTGCTAGCTCCCTGCTGAGTTGGCTCAGCATCTTACTCTCAGAGAGATCTCACCTGGAAAAATATCTCAGGGTCTGATGTGGCTGTCCCAGTGGTGACTAAAGTGGAGCTGGACTAAACAGAAGCTGGGCTGGGGTAGATATAGCACAGGGAAGGGAGAAAGGGTCCCAGTGGCACAACCAGATGGTTTAAACAACAAATTGCCATCACCAGAGGGGCTAAGGAGAGGATGATGATCTCTGGGGTGGTCTCAGCATTAAGTGGGAGATACCACGAGCAAACTCAACATTCTGCCTGTGCTTAGAAAGCAACAAAGGCAAGGAAATGAGTAAACCTCTTCTCTTCATTTCCTTGCAAGTTGCTTCGTGCTTTGGACCACAGTTAAACTGCCCAGACTGAGCCCATGTAAGGAACCAGATGTCAAGCCCAGATCCAGCCACGCTGTTGGCTCTGGGACACAATTCATATCTGAGCCCAAGCTGCACACCATGGACCTGTTCTGGCCTGAGCATGCTGCACTTCTCCTCCCAGACAAAGCCCCACATCTACGCTGTCCACATCATATTTATCCTTAGGAGACCGAACCAGGAAGATTGTTTCATCTTTGGAAAAAAACTCTTTTGCAAGCGGGCATTGTGCTGGTCTCATCTCTCCTTTCACACTCCTTCCCAAGGCAGTTACTTGTCTGCTGTAATTTACTCTTTAATGCAGCACTTTCCTATTCTGTGAGACAACAATCATGAAGCATTTAAATTCCAATTGAGTAGGGCTGGAGTGCAGAGGGGCTGCGGCTTGTGCAGCACGGACAATGGGAACCTGAGACAGGGGACACCAGTTCAAGGCCCCCCAGGAAGGAAGGCTACAAGCTTCTCCCTCACATTCCCATCTCCCTAGAGATGTAAATCAAGAAAAAGAAGGGAGGGGAAGAGGAGGAGGGGGGTGTTTATAGAAAGAAAAGGGAAAATGGATTGAGTTGTGCTGAATTCTAAGACAAGGATCAGCTACACAAGAGAACTATTGAATAGCTGTGAAATCTGGAATTGAGCCATCAAAAAAGCTGCTGAGCTGCATGTGAATCAGGTTGATTGTTTTTGAGAAGCACCTGATTTTTTTTTTCCCTCTCTCTCTCCCAGGCTCTGTGCTTAGCCTTGGAATTTGAACATGACTGCTGATGTGCTAAACTGCTTTTCCTCGAGATTGAGACGTTTTAGGGACCAGGAAAGGAGGGAGGGCGGGGGAGCATCTCCCTGGATGGGAAGGCCATGGTACCCGGACTGTGAGCTGACAGGTTCCCCACTGCTCTGGGGAATGGCATCGAGGAGTTCCCACTGCTGGCACACACCAAGCAGGAAAAGCAAAGAGCTGTAACTCCCTGGGACAAGGAGTTCCAAGGGCTGCCCTGTAGCTGGGCTGCAAGTACATTTTGCCAGCTCTTCGCCAGGCTTGTGCTCTCAGGAATTCACATTTCCTATCTTGTCTCCCAGGACACAGACAGCACCTATTTCCTGCTGAGTGGTCCCTGCTGGACCCTGGGAAAATGAATTGCAGAGCCCCAATTTAATATTACACTTATCAGCACAGTGTCTGATTCTCTCATGTAGTAGAGCTGTAATTCCCTCTGCAGCATTCACCAGTCCTCACTAGTGGGCTGGTGAAGCAAAGCACAGGGATGCTGAGATGCTATTTTTCCCAAAGAGAACTGTGATTCCAGAGTGGCCTAAAAAGGCATACTGAAAGAAAGAAAGAAAAAATAAATTAGCAAGGCTGCTTTGAAAAATTTAGCAGTTTGCCTAGGGTTATGGAATGAGCTGGGATTGCAAGGGTGCAACCTTGCCTTTCCTCATTTTGTATGTCTGAGAACCATCTCTGTTCTAATTTATTATTATTGTATTGCATTATTGTGTAATTTTATTGCATTAAAAATCATGTGAATAGCACCATGGTGCTCTGCAAACAGAGAGCAACACAGAGCCATTGCTCCAAGAAGCCTTGTTAAACTGCTTCCAGATTTGACTCAAGAGACCTACACTCTATTACCTTATGCAGAAAACATCTACATTGTTTTATTGTTGTTTATTTACTGAGCGCTGGGGGTAAGCTCTGGGCTGGGAGAACTCGCACAGTCTGGACAGTTCTATCACACTTGAGCTCCTCTGCGATGGGATGGGCTCATGTGGCCTCCTCCTTCTTCCCTCTGTCGTGGTCCCCTAGCTCAGCCCAACCCCACAGCCCCTCTGCCTCTCCAGAAGAAGCTGACAAGGCTCCGTTTCCTCCCAAACCTTGGAGGGGTGTTTAGACCCTGTAGACCACCCCTGCCTGTAGACCACCCTTCTCCTGCCCGTGTTGGTCACTCCAATGGCCGAGGAGCCCTGGGTACCCTGGGGCAGCCCTGGTGTTGGGCTCAGTGCTTGCAAGAGCCTGTGTCTCTCTAGAACCTCTGCAGCACCCACACAGCAGGCCAGCACCAGGATGAGCCTCAGTGGCAGCCCAGAAGAGCCGGGGTGCTGCTGTGCTGGTGTCTGCAGTGACACTGGACACACCAAAGGGTCCATGGCTCAGCTCTGGAGACAGGGATGGCCCTGCTCTCACAGCCCCCACCCAGGCACCAGATGGGAAAAGGCTCCGTCCTCAGGGGATATTTCTTTCCTTTCAATGGAGAAGACCCCCTCATATGCTCCTGGTAGGGGAGGAGGGAAGGAAATGCCCCAGCATCCCCTCTCAGCCCCCAACCTGCTTTTGTGCTTCTGATCCCTGGGCAGAGCCCAGCGCTGGTCACGCACGGGGTGACCTGAGGAAAAGCTCCCACATGAGGAGCCCTCCATCCTGAGGGGACCCTGAAGGGTTTGTGGCAGCAGTGCCTCTGCTCTGGCAGGAGGTCAGGGGCAGCGGGAGGGCAGCAGGAGGGCAGGGGGAGGGCAGGGGGAGGGCAGGGGGAGGGCAGGGGGAGGGCAGGCTTTGTCCAGCAGCCACCACTGCCCGCTGCAGACCCCGGCCATTCACACAGGTCCGACCGTGGGCCCCTTGAAGTTAATGAAAAGACTGTCCAGGATGTCAGGGGGTTTGGGGCTGAGCCCTCGTGTGCAAAATGAGATCCACACCATCTTTAACTCCGCAGCACTGCAAGCTCTGGGAGCACCCAGAGACGCCCAGGCTGAGCGCTCTAGGATAGGTGCAGGAAGCATCTCCCCATGCCAGTTGCTAAAGCACCTCAGGGTTTTTTATTTTTTTATTTTTGTTTAATGGGGGAAAAATAATTAACCTTCACCTCAGGTCCCAACTCGCATAACCACAGATGAGATTCTACTAATAATTTGCTTGCTTAAGTGACTCATAATAAACACTGTTAGTTTACTTTTGCTTTGAGAGCAGCTGATCTTTGGAACAAGCCGCCCACAGGCGTAAAATCATGTCACCCATTTGCTGATTTAACCCCCTGAGTGCTCACACATCTGCAGACCCTGCTGAACCGCTGCTTGCAGGAGGGCCTGGAGTATGGCAAATTTTGTCATCAAATGTGAAATAATATCCAGGGAGGATGAGATCTCTTCTCCACCTGTTTCAGACTGGGATGTCTTTGCTCAGGTCAGTGGCCCCCATGTATGTGTCCAGGCATGAGGGTGGAGGCAGGGACTTCCTGCCCCACCCCAAACTGCTGACCACCTATTTATTCACATTTTCTGAGGTAGCATACTTTCCATATGACAAGTTCTCCTGAGGATCCTTTTATCCATTAATTATAGATGAGGCTGCTGAGCCTTGATTCCCCCTGGGGGCAGCCTGAATCTCAGCAGTGCTGATGGGGTGTTTGCAAGGCACCAAGGCTCACTGTGACCCCAGGATCTTAAAGGGACACCAGAGAACTAATGCCAGTCTCAGGAGGACACATTGCTGGTGTAAATAAAAAGAGCCATGGCCTGTTTTCACAGAGCACAGCTCTTTTCCCTCCAAAGCACAGGGTGGGGTGCCATCTCTCACTGCCTGCACAGAGAGCCCTGTCTCTGTGCTGTGCCTGGACACGGCTGAGGGACACAGACCAAGCTCAGGAGGAGCCCCACAGCAATTTCACGAGCCCTGGTGCAAGGCAGAGATGACAAGCACACACTGGCCTGGGTGTGCAGCTGTGTGTGCCAACAGTGAAACATCTGCAAAGGGTGCCCTGGGCACGCCTGGTGTCACGGCTGTGGTGCAGGAGGGACTGTGCCCTGTTCTGCAGGTGGAGATAACTGAGCCTGAACCAACAGAAGGGCTTCCCCAAGGTCGTAAGAAAGCCTGCCAGAGCATGCCCTGTAATGTAATTTAAACATCAAAACCCAGTCCATGGAGCAGGCAATTGCTCCTGTGCTGTGCACATGTTCCTTTGCCCTCTGCGTTCAGCGCTCGATGCAAGGAAGGTTTGCAAGAGCAGCAAATTGGCCTCAGGCTGCTGAACAGCAGTTTTCTGTGGAGCCCTCAGACTAATACATTTTTTGGAAGAGAATTTTATTTCTCTTCATCCCCAGCTTATGGTTTCAGCTAAGCAAAAACCTGCTTGACCTAATTTCTCCACCTTGCTGATCAAAGGTCATGTTTACCAGGATTATTTCTGTCTTCATTGTAGGCACAGCTGGTAAACAACATGGAGATTTTACAGTATTTAACTTTCTGATAGATTTATGGAGGCTCCCTGCATGACTTCCTTTGCTTCTTTCAAAGCTATTGCACTCACCCTTCAGATGATACCATGCACTGAGTACCTTCAGGCCCAAAACCCAAGCAGGGCAAGAGAAAAGAGCCATGTGTCAGCAATTATTCATCCTCCCTCCCCACAGCCAGCCCCAAACCTCCACTCTGGATCATCTGCCTCCCACAGAGTGCTCCTGTTAGGTCTGGCACAGCCCAGCCCTGCCCAGGTGCAGTGATGGGCACTGCCAGGCTGCCAGCTGCAACCAAAGCACAGGTAAGGTCCTACCACCTTCCCTGGGCTAGAAGCTGCAAAACCTCCACAAGGCAGTGGAGGAAAAAGCCAGGAAAAAGCTCTTCCTCCACAGGGAAAATGTTGAGGGCTGGGTCTGGCTCACCAGCCCTCACTGCTTTTTGGCTTCAGTCTGTGGGGGAAAAAAAATGGTTTGCTCATCCAGCAGTTTTTTTAAAGAGTTTTGCTCTTGGGAGCTGTAGCACACTGCTGGGAGAACACAGGAATGTATCTCCATCCAACACCTGGCCTTCTCAGAGTGCACTGGTGGTTGGAAGGGTTCAGGCTGGGTTTTCCAAGTTGCAAATCCTCTCACTATTTGGATTTGAGAGACAGTTTCTTCTGTCCCCCAGTTAAACAGCTCCAGTAGTGACAGCAGAGGGCAACAGTCCTGATCTGGGGCTCCAGCCCTGCATGTGCCTGGTAACACCTGGAGAAGGAGCAGAGGATGTCCCTGTGAGCACATGGTGTGCTCTGGAGTCACTGAGCAGACAACAGGGACCACCCAGCTTCCAAGATGAGGATGCTTTCCCCATCCTTCCCCAAATAAACCCCTGGCTTCTGCAGCACCTCCCTCAGAGCAGTGGTTGCATCACCAGTTACTCAGGGAGGGCAGTTTGGGAGCTTCTGCTTTTGCCAGAGTGTTCATGCCAGCAAAGAGATTATTCAGATCTTCTCTCCTGAGGAGTCAAGCTGTGCTATGTGCTGTTACTGCCTCCCTACCATGTATTGATCCACAAGGAAAGTCAGTGACTCACTAGGAAATATTATTTCACCTACCAAACAATGGTCCAAATATATAGTATTCAGTATATTTTATCTTCTTTCCATCAGCCTCCACAGAGTAACATATCTTATTCAAACACCATGAAGTCACACTTCCCTGGTACAACTATTTTCAATTATTTATTGAACAATGGAGGTTGGAATGGACTGAGTCCTGCTATGGGCAATCATTTCTCCTTTTTTTAACTCAGTCAGCAAAAGGTGGTATAGATGTATAGAGGTAACAACTGGTTAGTTACTGCTTTGGAAAGGCTTTGGACCAGGCTCCCAAAAAAGGAGCATTGCTCCTTCTTCAGAGGCACTACCCTCAATAAAAGTAGTCAATGGAACTTGCCCTCTAGCTTTCTTGCAATGGGGAAAAGATGCAGGCCTGTACTTTTATATATCCTTTAGTCTGAGTTGTTTTCTTACTTTTGTAACATAATATAGTCCAAGAATATGCAGAAAAGCTCTGGAAGTATCAGCCTATCTGAGGTTTCCAGGAGCATGAAGCAAAGTCCATACCCACCTGTGAGTCTCTTAACCCTAGATTTCCTAAAAGTGCCACCACAAATGAGCAGGGTAAGAAGTTACTCTGCACTACCTGAGACAATCCTGTCACCCTCCCTTGCCTTCATGCATCCTCCAGCAGCTGGGGAATAGCTGAACTGGCAGCTCAGGTGGGAGATGTGTGCCAGGACCAGATTTCCAGTTTCAGAGAAAAAACTTAAACAAGACATGAAAAAAAGTTTGGTTGTTTTTTTTTGTTTTTTTTTTTTTTTTTTTTTTTAATCCTCTCAGAAAATTCTGGCCAGTGATGAAAAAACCAGACTTTTTTGTTAGAAAATTCTGAAGCTTTCTGAAGAGCACAGCAGCCAAAAACATTGCCATTACTTCAAGATAGGAGTAAAGCCTTTTAAAGCAAAAATATTTATAAGTGTGAGTTACATTCTTGGCTTTCAATAATCTACTGATTGCAGTGGTAAGACAGGAGATGGGGCCTATTTGCTCCAGGGGACTGCCCTGGCTTTTACAAGGAAATGGTGTAAATGAAGTTAAGCTGTAATTTGTGGATAATTGAGTGATCAGTGACAAATGTCCCTGTGACACACAACAAGCTGTCATGGAAAAAGTATGCTGCTACAGCAACATGTCACATGTGGTCTTAAACTGATTATTCTAAATCATCCAGTGTCTCTGCTCAGTGTTTGCTTAAATAAAAAAAAATCCCCAAATTTGACCTTTACAAAGTTTAATTTAAAATAAAATAACAAAAATAAATAAATAAAGGGCATCCAGAGATAAGCTAAAGAAGATTTTACTGCTGACTCAAATGGACTCTGGCCAGGCAGCTGAACTGACCACTGCTGTGGATAAAGTGAGATGCTCGCCCTCTTCTCTTGCAGAAATGTCATTCAGACAAACATTTTCAGGTCAAAAACCCAGATGTGTGAAATAATAACCCGGTGTGGAGAGCTGGTGTCACAGCTCCCGTTTGCACAGGCTGAGGGTAGCCTACAATCACAAACCTGAGCCTCCCCAAATATGCTCTTTCTGGAGTATTGTGCCACAGAAAATTAATTGCATTCCAGCTCCAGGGAGCATTAGCACTTCTCTGAATTCAGGGCCAGCCTAAGGAGCTGCCGTGCCCTAGGCAAAGAATCCAGCCCCCTCCTGGCCTTTGCCCCTTCCTCCGCAGGGCTGAAAGGGAAAAATTATAATAAATCACAGCCTTTAGAGACACCTACTAAACACTGACTGGAATATAAATGTATAAATAAAATAGGGACTGAACGTACTCATCTCAGCCCTTGATTGTGGCTTTTCTTCCCTTCTCACTTTCATTTCTTCTTCCCTTTCTTTCACCTTTGTTTCACACATTCTCCTCTCCCTACCCCCTCCCCCTCGCCTCCCTCAGTTTTTCCCCTCCTTTGTTGTCTTTTACTTTCTAGCCCCTTTCCAAGACTGTCCTTTCTCACCCTTTCTGTTCATCACTCCCTATTGGTAGTTAGATCTCTTTCCTTCTTCCTCAGCACTTTTTTTGACTCTTTTCTCTTCCCCAAGAATGTCCTGGAGATAAGAAAACAGCCCTCTGCAGAACAATCTGTATCTTTCAGAGATTGCATCCTTATCATTCTTTTCCGTACAAAGAGCAGTTCCCATTTAAGATACCTTATAAGTTTTCTCAGGACTGGCATTTAGGAATAAAAGAGTCCAGAATCACTGGTTTCCTTTGGAAAGTTTGGCATATATGTGGTGCTTTCCTCAGATAATATGTTACTCAGGAGCAAACCTGTTACCCTTGTGCAAGATTTCTGTGGCTGTGGAAGGTTCAAGCATGCAGGTAGTTAAAAACCGATCTGTCTTGGCAAAGGGGCTTAGTTCTGGCCAATTTATACATTGTTATTCTTACAAGTTTGAGTTACTGTGAGTCATGTAGAGTGCAAGGAGTAAAAAAACTAATTCATGATCCTACCAGCTCCTCTTTTCACAAGTTTTATCACATTAACCATCTAAATCTCTCTAACATGATATAACACCCCCAATGGGGATGAATTATGTCAATATAAAGTTGCTTATACTGCTCCAGTTACTCTGTCAAGGGAAGGGAAGGAAAATATGTACAGAAGGTCCCTTTATGTTGAGGTGCCTGATTCTGCCTGAGCAGCTGCAGCTATGAAAAGTCTCACACTGTTGGTCAGTGCAGCCCTGGCAGTACAGAAACTATCTGTAATAACCTGAATATGAGGAAGAAAAACTATTTTGTGAATGAACAGTTCTGCAGCAGAGAAGCTGTGTTGTTTTTCTGGGATCCTGTGGTATCCTGTTGACATCTGAAGCATTTTATCTTTGTTACAACACCTTTCCAAGGGAAGCATTTTTCTTACTGTGTTTCCCTAAAAGCTCCCTCCCCAGTCTGTCCTTTTCTCACCTGCTGACTCCAGCTTGCTCTGTGTGTCCTCAGGATTTGTGTTGCAGAGGCACTGCTGGAAACAGAGGCAATTTCTGCTGCAGTTAGTGTCAGGGTTAGCCCATCACAGCTCTGCCCCTGCATCCCTGGCTGAGTGGAGGAGGTCTCCATAGAGGAGTATAAGAAAGTCTGGGAAATCTGACATTGGTGTTTCCTCTTGCTCTCTAACCATACATAAAAAAACACTGACATTATTGATTTTTCTGCACCAGCTCTCCAGCAAGCTTCCCAGGATGATGACTTGGCAAGTGTGGGTTGTCCTAGTCATGGAAGCTGAGAAATATTCCAGGAGCTGCTGTGGGGATATATCAGAGGTCTCAAGAAGAGAAACAAAGGGTTCAGATTTAAATATTGATCGAGGTTTGCCCTGGTAGGGTGAGGCATGGTAAGCATCTGAGCTCAGTGCCATGGAGCTCGGTGCAAACTGATCCTGCCAGGAGTGGGGCTGTGACTGAGCTTCAGACATACTCCTGCAGCTTCTGTTAGGAGGGCTGCTGGAGACCCTCTCCCTCATTTACTAATTTTTATGGACAGTGTATCAGATGTATGCTCCTGACAGGTTGCAAGCACATGAACAAGTATCCAGTGTGACACGCTGTGCCTCAGGAGAAGTGTGCAAACTCCCAATGTGACTGACCATATGTTACCCTTCCTTAAACTGCTCTGCAGAACCTTTTCTCTGGCTCCAAATGAACTTCTTGGGGTTGATGATGGTGGTGCACGTCCAAAGATCAGCAGTGCATTCAGACAAACCAATGCAGCACCCCCTGGCACATCCACATAAGGATGTCTCTGATATGTCAGGGATAAAAACTATGATCTTATCAACTTCATAAAATCACAAATTCGTAAGGGATTTTTAAAGATCATCTAATCCAACCACCCTGCCATGAGCAGGGTATCTTCATATTGATCAGGTTCATCCTCCAGGGTTGCCCTGCTGTCTTTGATCCCTGCTCCATTCGAGTCAACAGGACGTTCTGCCATCAGTTTCAGTGAGCAGAGGGGGGAGTGCTCTTCTGACCAGAGTTAAATCCAAATACAGCATTGCTATTGAAAACAGGGAGACTTGTTTAAAGTATTGAAAGCATCTTAATTCCTCATCTCTGTTCCTCAGATGGAATTTAATGTTCTGAGAAAATGTGCATATTTTCTCACCAGAAGAATAAACTTAATTGATCCTTTCATTTTTAACTCTCTGCCCGGTGGCAATCGGTCACCTCTTTGCAATAATAGCTGCAAAGAAAATAATCTTTGCTGGATCAGATGAAAAGGTGCAGAAAAAGTCACAGAATTAACTGGCAGAGCAATCTGGTTGTTGCCCTAACATATGGAAATAATAAGTGCCAGCCAGATAGAGCCTGAACACTGAGCTTTCATTTTGTTATTCTAAGCACAAAAATAAATATTTTTATAACTACATGTAAAGAGTAAAAGCAAATAGAGTTAATATGTAAAAATATACATTTTGCTTCATTATGTGTAATAATACATATTGATTTCATTACAATATTTTTGTTAAGATCAGTTTGCCTGGGAATAGTGGTCTATTCCTAAAGCACAGCCTGCCTATTTCAACCCATCTTTTTGAGGTGTTGTGCCAGTATAAAATGAAAGGGAAATATTAATTAGGCTGTATTATAAAGAGTTATACACTGGTTGGGGGGGACATCATCTGGAAAAATGTGAAGTAAAACTATTTTTATTTTTACAGTTGAATATCTGTCTGATTTTCAGTCATGGGTTGCCATGAACATGACAAAGAAATAGAGAGGGAAATGGCAGCAGTGCCCCAAATGTGAAATGTTCCAAGCAGTTCACACCAGGCTGCCCTGTGGCAGCTCTGCAGCCCCTGTGAGATGAGGGCAAGGGCACTGCTACAAACCTGGAGCTCAGACCCCACAGAAACTTGGAGCCAGGACAACCACAGAGAAGTACAACATTTTGCAGCACTGCCCAGGCACGAGCAGAAGTGGAGTCACTCTTCCCTAGGGATTTGTAGAGATTCTGCCAGTGCTGCCCAGCACCTCCACTCACCCAAACACTGCGTGTCCCACCCTTACCCTGTGTATCTCCTGTAATGTCTGAGGACCACAAAAACCTGGATTTTGGCAAACAGGTGCCTTCTGCAGCCCAGCAGAAGGAGAGCGATGTCACACGCAGCTGTGTCACCGGGAGTCCCATTTTATGTCACCTCTGCCCACCTACCATCTGAGGTAATCCAGTTTATCACTGCCCCATCCCAGGCTGCAAGGCTGGCAAGTGAGCAGCTGACAGACTCCAAATGTCCAACCACACTTCACACAGCACTAGGGAAAAGCTGTGAAAAAAACAGTCACAGTCCCTTAGGATAAGGGACATGGAATTTTACAGGCACGGTGGAGGGTAACTGCTGTTCGCTTTTATTATTCATGTCCTGGTTTAGTCCAAGAGAGAAAGTGATATTTTTGTGGGTCTTGGGGGAATTCATACAATAAAGAGATAGAAAACAGCAAAGCCCAAACCAGGCAGCCTTCTCACCACCCCTCAAGGTGTAAAAACTGCAGTACCTGCAGTGGTTTTGCTGACACTGAAGCTGAACTCACCTCCTTCTGCATCCACATTCTGAGAGCTTCATTTCCCACTCCAAAAGATAAAAAACCCCTCGACCAGCTCCAAGTTTGTTTGTCCCTATGCTTGTACAACAGCCCATCTGTCCATATGAACTACTGTGGGCAAATGGTGCCACCAGTGTCACATCCCTCTATTGATTTTGGTCTGGGGGATGACACCAAGGTTAAAGATCAGCCTATATGTACATGATGCACACTCTGAGGAATGCTGACATGAGGTGATTGCAGCAGCAGGAAAGTCAAATCAGAGAGCACATTCAAAGTTAAACAGCAGATCTTGGCTTTGCAATCATTAGTGCTGGCTGCAAATGGGAAACTTAAGCTTTTATATCCAGAAAGTCTATTCTATCAAGTATCACTTAGGCTGTGGGCTGATTTTCCACACTTCTGTAAAAGTGATTTAGCAGGTATGGATTCTTTTTAAGAAATGTGCTTATTTGTTTAAACGTCTGTTATCATGTTGTGAATTTGGACTGAATTAACCTCTTTCTTGTAATCTAGTGAGTGGGTGAGTTTGGCAATTTCTTTGAAAATCTAATGAGTAGGTGTATGTATTGCAAAATATTTCTGAAAGTGGGCAAAAAAATGGTTACAGCAGATTTCAGTATTCCAAACTCTGGATAAATGAAGTGATATGTCAGCATTTGTTAAGGGAGCAAATAAATCGTGCCTCCTAAAAGGGTAAAACAACATGTAGGTTTCCATTTGTTACAGTCCTACAGCTAGTGAAAAATCTCTCCATAAGCACTGGATGTCCCTGAAAAAAATTGTGATATTCCCAAACAAAGCTGAAGTGTTTAAATGGGCAGCGAGAACGAGAATGGGTTGACTCTGAATGGGGAGGATTTAGGGTTGACCTGAAGAATACAACTCAAGGCTGTGGTGCTGGGCCCATGAGGCTGGGAAGAAATTCAATACTGAATTCATTGCAGCTTTAGTTTCATCTTAGATTTTTTTCCAGAGCTCTATCTGAATGCCTTGAATCTGCCAAATTGGGTTGGAAACCATGAATAGGGCAGTGTAGTCCCTGTGTTTTTGTCTCAGCTAGAATTCTACTTGCATTGCATTGGTTTTAATTCAAATTTGCGAGTAAACAAAGCACAACCAAGCATCTCAAGAGTTTCCAAAATGGCTCATTCAAACACAATTTTAAGAATGGGTGAGGATGTGATATGGTTATTTTGGGAAAAGGATGCTCTCACAATCTCTGAAGAGCTGATGACCTCAAGGAGACCTTATGAGTTGGACAACAGAATGTGAAACTTTGGCCTTCATTTCTTTTTTGGCAATTATTGGTGGAATTGAATTTTAATTAAATAGGTGAGGATAGCTGCTTACCAAATGCTTTGTCAAAAAACACTTTTAATTTACTTCTGACAATACAGCAGAACCTTTCTGATCACTCCTATTGCTAAGGACAGGTAGCATAAATGGACCAAGAAAATGACAGTGGCAATACAGATCTCTGCTGGGTTCCACCACCCTTCCTTCTGCCTAAAATATATTCTTTTTTTCCTCTTTTTTTGTTTTGTTTTGTTTTGTTTTGTTTAAGTTTTACTTTCTTTCAAAGTTCTGTGGCTTTTTGCTCTTTCTTGTCTTCCTTCTGCAGTTTCTTCCTGACCTCCCTGCTGTGACTAGCTCTTCTCTGGGCCCCATGCAAATAATCCATATCCTCATGCCCTGGCTCGTTTCATGATGTTCATGTTGTTCTCAAAGGTCTGCCCTGAAGTCATTGTGCAAGACCCAGGTTTTGCTTACAGGCAGGCTAAAGACTAACAACAGAAAATACCTTCTGAGAAAGATGAAGAACCTCAGCTATTTTTAATTTCATCACCTTCAAACGACATCGTGTCGAAATGTCTGCTTCAAATAATGGGACTGAATCAACACACAATTTTGGCTCTTCTTCCTTATTCCACTCTAGTTTTAAATCTCCTTTTAAATAATCTTGTTCCATGTCTCCCCACAAAGATACCTCTTTTGGAATCATTCTGCTCCATGGCCTTGTGCCATGCTTTGTTTGCTCTGTATTATACTACTCTTCTGCAAACTTTTTTTGGTGCAGAGATTTGCTGGGCTTTGGCAAAGCTCTGTTTCTGCACGACTTCCATTACTGGGAAGCTCTGCAAATAAATAGTCATGAACACCTTTGCAAATTGTGAGATGGAAAACGTCTTCCTGTGCATTTGATGAAAGGACCCCAGATCTTTGCCAGAGACTTAGGGATTGGACTTGATGACTTTAATGATCTCTTCCAGCCTAAATGATTACATGATTCTATGACAGCTGAAGTTAGTGGAGATGCATCCATTAACAGCACCTAAGAGATGGATAGGTGATATAATTACTGTCTTCTCTTGGATGGTCAGAGGGGGGCCAGCTAAAGGCAATCTCCCTTGGTGGTTTTTTTTCTAAAATTGCCACATTGTTTATTGGTTTCTACAAATCTTGTTTGAGGAGGCTTTAAGTCCTATACCCTTGAGTTTTGCTGGTGCACATATGTGTTTTTGACGAGGAAGATGGTGTCCAGCAGACCCTGTTCTCAACTGGAATCAAATCCCTGACACCCAGTAAATGTGGGGATGCTTTTTACCTCAGCTGAGTCATCGTCCACAGTCATGGAAAAGGGATGCAGCCATGGACAAGATGGGCTATGTGGAAGCCCATGGCAAATCTCCCAGTGACTTCCTCAGAGCCAAGGCTTCACCCAAGTGGGTGTGTGACCTCCTTCTAGGGCCACACGTACCCTGCAGCATTTAGCAGATTAATGAAACCCCACCCCTGGGCTGCCATAAAACGCATTTGTGGTCACGCATGCAGCTCTTGGGACAGGCTTTATCTCCTCTCATTGTTTGCTGTGTGTGTTTTAACATAGAGCCTCAGGACATGGCTTGGCTGTGGTACAGCATTTTGAATAAAGCCATCCCCTGAGCCAACCACAGCTAAGGCGCTGTAATTCTCGTAGAGACACCATGTACTTTTTATGCTCCTTAACTCAACTGTAGTCACAAATCCCTGTTTGTACTGGCACATCCCGTGAAAATAGGCTTTAGGAGGTACTTGAAAAAACCATACCTCTGTGATGTTTAGCTGCATTGCCCAGTCTTGCCTGCCTGCTAAGAGTAGCCCTGCATAGCTTGCCTGAAAAAAAAACCCCACAAACTTTTCAGAACTTGCAATTCACATTATGTAGCATTCTGTGGAACCTGTAATTAAAATCAAAAATTCATCACGTATTGAAAACCAGCTCTGCAATAATTTTCTGAGTACAACCTGCCTATATGCCAGTAGCTGGTCATTCTTGCCCCTTGCCCATCTCTTTTAGCACACGACATTAGAGTCACAGAATGGTTTGGGTTGGAAGGGACCTTCAAGATCATCTCTTTCCAACCCCTGTGCCATGGGCAGGGACACCTCCCACTAGACCATGTTACTCAGAGTCCCATCCAGCCTGGCCTTGAACACCCCCATGGATGGGGAGTCCACAGCCTCCCTGGGCAACATTACTAACCACCACATTAAAAAAAACCTTTTTAAAGCTGCTTGCTGAGACTCACAATGGGACTAAACACAATTCAACCTGCATTAAATTTCAGTAAAACTGATTATTTTCATGAAGTCCCCAAACTCTAAGCTAGAGTGTGATCCAAGCCACTTCAAAGACATGATCTCTGCCCAAAGGAGCTTTCAACCAGACAGAAGCCCTGGAGGTGGGGCATTGGGGCAGCCAGGGAGACAAAGGGCAGCTGAACAGCCTCAAGAGCTCCCAACAGTACAGGACAGGTCTTTATGCATGCTGCTCTTGCAGCTCACTGAATAGATTTATAGTCCTGCTTGGGTAATTTATTGTTGGCTAATTAGATATAAGATTAATTAAGTAGCTTGCTGGCCCTTAATTACAAATTTGGTACCTTAATTTATTGTAATTTCTTCTAAATAATGGCCAGCTCAAATAATCCTGATTTATATTACGGTAGGATGCAAACACAATGAGCCCGACTCTGTGTTGTGCAAAAGCCTCTTTCACACTTCTCCCAGGGCATAACAGGGTCTTAAAGTGAGCACAAACATAATTTCTGCCCTCCAAGGCGCCTTTACAGCAGCAGTGAGCCGTGATTCACCGTGAGTCAGCAGCAAGCCACTGTAGGGGCCATGACTTGCACAGCTGCTGAGAAATTGGGATCAAAGGCTCCCATGAGCCTTGGGCTCCCATGAGCTGCCCTTGGACAGGGAGCCCCGAGGGCACGCAGTTGGTGTTTGTGTTAGCACAGCCCACTTGAGCAAGGGAGGGTTGCTCCAGCCTTCATTATTGACCTGGTTTTGCCTGCCAGCTCTCTCTCCCAGTTATTGCTCTGTTTTGTGTTGCCCCCTGCAAGCCTGGGGCAGAGCAATGGAGTGAAAAGCAGGGCTGGGGCAGGGGCTCAGGAAAAACGATGTGAAACAAATGCAGGAGTAGGATGACTCTGGACAGGGTGAGGGTTGGGTGCTGAAGTGTGCAGGAGGAGCAGCAGCCTGGACCAAGGTGGAGAAAGGGGGTCTGAAACACCTGACCCACAACTCCCTGACAGCAATTTGGGGTAAAATATTGTTGGTTGCAGCTGCAGCAATCAGGGTTAAGGTAAAAAGCTTTGCTTATGGGTGTGTTGATTTTTTCCCCTCCTCCCTTTCCTCTACTGAAAACGAGATCCCTAATGGAAGGAGGAATCAGTACAAAATCTCTTTCCCAACACACCTTCCAGCTCCATGGATTCAGCTTTCTCAGTGTGATAGCATGTGATGATAACAGCAGCTCCAGCCAAAATTCTCAGTCATTACAACAGGTCCTATGAGTCTTGCAGCCTGCTCTGTCATTTCTTGTGAGATTTTCATGTTTTTTTCCAAAATAACTTTTACCCCTGACCCTGGTGAGGTGAAGGAACTGTGCAAACATCATCACCTACAGATTTGGAAGTTTGTTCCAGGTATGTTGTATTTTATTTCACTTTTTAAGCTTGCCACTCAAAAGCAAAGAACTGATGGATGTCTCATCTGAATCCTTGCCCATGATCCTGACCACTGGATGACAAAAATCACTATTTTGACTCCTTGGTCTCAGAAATACTCACCCACTGTGTTATTGAGGGGTTTGTCTGGACCCAGCCTGTGCACATCTATAACTACCTCATGAGAGGGATTCAGCAGAGACTGTGACCACCAGACACCCTGCAGAACCCTTTCCCTCTGCCTGACAATGACTTGGAAGCGAGTTTGGGTCTGCATTTATGACACAGATTAATACCCGGGTATCAGGCCCATGAAAGCAACGCTGCATAAGGATATGATCTAACCCTGGAGTTCCCTGCGTGGATTAATATTTATGAAACCTGTAACCCCAGCTTAAGCTTTGGGCTCTGGGACAGGAATCACATTTTCCAGAAGCACACCAGAGCCACATAAATGTCAGAGGGATGAAGATAAGGCTTTAGCAATGACTCTGGTGCTGGGATGTAAGTTTTTGCAACTGAAATAGAGCAGGGAGCACCCAAAGCCAGGTTCAGCCTGGGGTAAGAGCCATCCTCTGCAGGCACAAGAGCAGGAGCCATGCCAAGGAGAGGGGCTGTCAATTCCAACAGGACTACCTTCAGAAAGGATCCTGGTGAGAAATCTGTCTTTAAAATCATCTTGACCCTCTGCCATACGCGCGCACACACTTTGTAAAGGGGCATGAAATGAATCTTCTCTTTATCCGTCCCCTTGTGAAATATAAACAATTCCTGATGGATTTGCAGCTTACACTAGTAACTGACAGCCTGCTAGCTGCTGGCATGATTACTTACAGTCTGGCAAGCACAAGATGTGTGCCGTGCCTACAATGTGCAACCCCCGAGACGTGGTATTTTTCAACTTTGCTGAAGATCAGATCTGCTCAGTTCTTATCTAAGCAGCAAAACAACTGGCCAGAGAACCAGCAAACTCTGTTTGGAGACTGATTTCTGCTGAAAACTTTGCCTGAATGGGTGTATTAAAAGGAGCAGATTTCCTCTGGAGTGTTACTCTAAGCTGTGGGTGCTGAGCACTTGGAAAGCAAGCCCTGAATGTGCACTTGTGCAAGCTGGGTTTTTCTATATGAACAGTTAAGCAGACCCTGCCTGTGTCCCATTCCAGGGAGTTGGATGCCTTGATGGGATTCTTTCTGAGTGAGAGTCTAGATCACAAATAGATGGAGCACTGACTAAGCACAGCAAATAAAATTCCTTATTTGCTCACATAAAAGCTGCATTCAAAAAGTAGGGCACAACCATCGCATGCATCTACTCTCAGCCAGCTAGCAAGCTGGAGCTCACCTCCATGCCAGAGAGAACTTGGAAACTTGCTCAATTTTAAAGCAGATCCTGCCCAGACCAGTAAAAAGCTTTTGTAGGTGTAAAGGCACCCATTGGCTCCAGCCATGTGGGGAATAGTTCTAGCTGGAAGAACTTTTTGCAAACAAAGGTGATTTGAGCATTCAAGCGCTCACTGTGAGCGTTCTGCCCACCCATCTGGCAGAGGTGAGGCTGCAACAGCTTCTGCTCAGACAGCAAACACCTCTGTGGGACCACAGCACAAATTCACCAGTGGGACAAGTAAGCATGAGAGAGTAGGACTTCTTTATCAAACATGTGCTGAAGGGTGGGGGTGGTTTGGGGTTGGGGTTGGCTGTCTGTGGCCACGTAAGTCAGATCTGAAGCTGCCAGGCATGCAAGAGAGCCACTGCCTGGAGAAATGCAATGGGTTCTTGCCCTTACAAAGGGGAGATGATGTGCTCTCCCAGGCAGTGGACACTGATGTGATGACCAGGCTGTCACCACCACCTCTGGGAATAGTTTGCTTCATTGTTTGGGAAAGAAACCTACACAAAATATATTCTTGGAATAAAAAAACCAAAACAGCCCACAAATATTTATGTCGTGAAACAGAGCAGACATTCTGCTCACTGGCCTACAGAAGGTTACAGGCTCCAAATTGGCTTAGCACCTCAGTTTATAACAAAGTGAAGCCATCAAAGAAAACCATGAGCAGCTGAAGCAAGAGTAAAGGAGGGAATGGGGTCTGAGGGAAGAAAAACAAATTTTATTCCTGAAAAAGAGTGGGGAAGGGAACTTGCCCATAGTATGTGTGTAGCTTGCATTGAAAATAAGAATGAAATTCAAGATCAAGGACAGCAACTGGCTTTTTTGCTCTGACCCAAAGTTGTCTGCTTAAGGTCTCTCTGTTACAGAAGAAAACCTTCTGGAGGCAGGGCTGGCAAAATCTGCAAGTACCAGAAATCTACTGGAGATGCTGCTTTGACAGGTGGTCCATGAGGTGCTCTGAAAAGGCTGTTTAAGAAAACAGCTCTCTCTCAGAGGACATCATCAGTACAGCACTTCCACAATCATCACACCAAGCCCCAACTGCCCCTTGCCTGTGCCATCTCACTCATCAGCAAAATATCTTATTTTCTCTCTGTTCTGTGTTTTGGGGTGCTTATTTGCTGGCATATTGTGTATATTATCAGTGGCTGCAATGCTTTTTAAAATGGTTTGTGTGTCATCTGAACCCTTTGTATGTGCCCACATCATCTCCACACACTGGAAGTCTCTTGGGCACCATGGCAGAAGCACACCACAGGTGCCCTGTTGTGCCAGCCCTGGAAGAAAGGAAAAGAAACACTGGGCAGTTAAGGAGCAGTTAATAAATGGAAGAAATTTCTTTCCTACACTGCTGGTTAGCACTTGATGCACAGCCTGGGGTGCTTTGCCTCCTCTGTCAGAGGATCCAGCTCAGCACTGCTGCTGTGATCACACATCAGGACAGGCTCTGGCCCAAGCTGGAACTTGGGTATGAGTTCAAGCCACTTAAGGCTGGCTGGGAGCACATGGCTCTTTGGTAAGGACTCAGTGCCATGGGTCCATGCCAAGCCCTGATGATGCAATTCTCTCCTAGCCCTCAGTCTTTTTGTAATCATAAGTGATTTTCGTGTTGGAAACTTTCAAAACAGTTGTCTAGTTCAGTCGGTGTTACAAAACTCCAATAACTACTGAAGTCACAGGGTCCTAGAAACTGAGGGAAAAACAAACCACTGTGAGATTTCCCTGTATCTCTCACATGCAATCTGCTCCAGAAAAGGAGATGTCACAAGCCTGATTCTTCTAATTTTAAAAATGTTTGAACTTTTCCTAATATCTGCTCAAAAGACCTGAGGAGAAATTGCTATATCTCCTTACAGCTCTCTGGTGCTTCAGATAAAATTGGTTTTTTCTTACTAAGCAGGACAAACAAAAGCAGGTTTGTGCTGATGCAGGGAGCAAGAAAATGTGTGTGCCTTCAGCATCTACCTGCAAGATACTTGCAGTCTATTCCCATGTTCTCAGAGAATCATGTCCATGGACTGTGCCAACTTTACAAAAGACAGTTGTTTTCTGTTCTTTCCTTCCTATGTGGTCTGAAATTGGGCATTGCCCTTTCTAAGCAGTATGGTTTCTGAGCAAGGTACATGAACCTGGGTAGTGACCTTTTGTATATTCTTTTCTCTTAACAGAGGGATAGTTAGCAAAGATTTTAAGTCAGGAGCACACAGTTTTTCCTGGTCCCTACATTAGAGCTGTGTTTCTGGAAGAAGGGGAAATCTTTATTGGGTTGCCATGGTAGCCTGGACACCTGATTGGCTGTGTCTCATTTCTGGTTCCAATCTGACCCAGTAATTTTGTCTTGAATTAAAACAACAACAACAACAAAACCAAAAAACCAAAAACCTCAAAACCAAACCCTCCTAAAAACCCCATACTAGAGACTAATCCTCATTTAGTGGCAAGAAAAAACAGTGGTTTCAGGTGGTGGCAAGTGGTGGCAGTTCCCAGGGATTACCTGCATCCCTACAAGAGGGGCCCCATTTTGAGTGAAGGTGTTACAATCTAAAGGAATTAAACTTCCTTGTCACCTTCCAAGCTTGAGTGCATTTTCCAATACCATTTCCAAGAGGTCTCTTACTGTGTCCTTCCCTGGATACTCCCTCCTGGGAGAGGTGATCCACCAACATTCCTGCAGCTGCCATGCCCTGTCTTGCAGTGGAGCAACTGGAAGGTGGAGACCATTCCTAATCCTGACAAGATTTTCTCTTCCACCTTTGTCAACCCCACACTGCCAGCATGAATCATTTGTGAGTAAGAACAGCTTTTCTTTTATAGATCTCAAATTGTTCCTTTCACAATTGCATCCAGGTTTGTGGATAATATTATGGTAATTCCAGCAATATGTTACAATCAGTCATTAGACCTTATCAGTCTTCTAAGGGGGAAATGACAAAGTTGAGTGCATTTTATCAGACAAATGTGACATCCCAGCATCACTTTGTCTATCAAACTGTCAGCTTGCAGCGACTGAGAACAACACCTTTCTACCCTGACTCGTAACAGTTCAACCAACATGTTCTGCAGAACTTCATCTTGTTTGCAAAAACTCTGTGTTTGTATCCTGTAACCTTAATCTCAGTCTCTCCAGTTACAAATGTCACTGTCAACAAAAGAAATGCTGCACACACCTCCACTTGCCTTCCAGGACTACTGAGCCATGACTGATAAGACAGTCACTGGATTGTTCCCATCTAAGAGCAGTTTAACACAGCAGTGCCTGAGTTCTCTCCACAGCTTCCACAACATGTAATGTTGTAAAAAAAATGGTGCATGAAACATTTGGCTGGAATGTTGCCAGGGTGTAGCTTTTACGGCCTCATGAGTCCATCTTTATTTGTGGTTTTTAAATTCACATGATCCTAAAAACTAAAGGGCAACTTGACACCTCTGAAATATTGCAAAATGCCAGCAGTTTCTGGGTATGCCAGAGCCCAGGAGCTTTGTGAGTAATGGCTGTCAAGCTCTGGCCATTGTTCTCAGTGGAGAAATATTGTCCTTTCTTTGGTTGTTTAGTTGTTTGTTTTTGGGTTTTTTTTAGGGGTAGTGATCAAAATTGTTTTGGCATCACTTGCTGCTCGGGCTGCCAGGCCCATGCACAGAAACATTGCTGGCACAAGCCAGGCAAACAGAGTGATTTTCTGAGCCTGGGAGAAATCTCCTTCCCATAGGAGAAAAATAGAGAATCTTTTGTTGTCTTGGCTTTCAAAATACACCTGGGCTGACAGGTTGGGGAAGAAGGAATAAGTACTTCTGGGCTTAGCTCAACAGGGCTTGAGCAAGGAGAACATCTGTGACAGCGATGTGGCACTTGGGGACACGGGTGAGTGGTGAACATGGTAGTGCTGGGTTAATGGTTGGACTCAGTGATCTGAGAGCTCTTCCCCAACCTGAGTGATTCTATTATCCTGTGAATGATCCTCATGAGCAAAATTCCCACGTGTGATCTAGGGGTCAGTGCACGCTGCTCCCTGAGCCCAGCTCACCCAGCAAAGACTGGAGACTGAGGTCTGCCTTTCCCCTGCAGCCTCTTGGGAAAACTGGGAGCAGCCACATTAATACGAAGCTGTAGGAGCTGCCAAAAAAGTGCAGTATTGTTATTTAAACCTTAATTCAGTTACAATCCTCATCACTTCTTCAACCACCTGTCTTCCTCTTAACCAACACTTCTGTGTGTGTCTGCAGCCACAGAAGTGTGTCCATGCCAATAAGACTTGAAGCCACACAGCCCCTGGTGGCTTTTGTGACTGGATTGTCCCCTAGAAGCCATAAGCAGGCCGATGCAATTAAACATCAGCACCCACTGCCTTAATGTGTAGGAGCCGTGCTTCCCACCATTAGAGCAAATTCGCACCCAATTTGCATCCTGACCCCTTGGAGCGCTGTTATCTAAGGGTGTCCTTTTCTCATGATAAATGTGTAAGTAATTGCATGCTGGGGAGGCTGGTTGTACGGGCAGCTTGGTGGGGCTTCGAGCTGTGCTTATCAGATTTTTTTGTGTCTTTTTCAAAGAAAAGACATAAAAAGTGAAACATGAGTTGATGTGACTGGTTTTATGTGCTGTGAAGCAGGGGCCTTGAACAGTTTAATATTTACCACCATCAATCAGTCCTTTCTCCCCAGCTGAGAATACATTTGGATTCAGCTCACTGAAACTGCTCTTTTGCCAAATTAAAAAAAAAAAAAAAATCAAAACCAACCAACAGAAGATATTTTGTCATGTTTCCTGAGGCCTCCTAGCCAGTAAACACATTTTATTCTAAAATGCATTTTTCTTTGTTAGCAGCACAAACTATTCTGTGTACAAGAGTTTGTAGAAAAGACACGATGAGTATTTTTGTAAGTGGTGGAGCCTTAAGTCATGAAAATCTATTACACATATCACTGGATTTTAACAGAAGGATTTAAAATAATCTTAAAGAAATGCAAATATTTTGATTGGTTTTATTTTATCACCCCAGTGAACTCAGTTGATTAGAGCATGGTGCTAATAACACCCAGGTTGTAGATTTGATCCTCATGAGGGTCATCCACTTAAGAGTTGGATTAGATGATCTTTGTGGGTCCCTTCCAACCGAGAATATTCTATGAAATCTATGTATGACTGTATGTCCACAAATATTAAGCCTGAAAAAAAGGAAGAAAATCGTGGATACAGATAAGAACAGTGTCTGTGCAGTCATATTTTCCAACAACATTTCTTACCTCACACAAGAGAAATGCCTCATTTTTTCCCAAAAAACAAATTGGACTTCAAACAGGAAAAGGTTGCTTTGTACAATGGGGTTTGGTGGCAAAAAGAAACTGAATCATTTCCAAGTGTGACCAGTTAGAAACAAAATGCTCCATGTGGCATACATTAGCAGCATGGGAGTTTGTTGTACTGTGAAGGTTTTATTGCTGTGGGTTTTGGTTGTCTGCATGACACTTGAAATGACAGAAAGACAGAAGCTCCATAGGCTCTGGCCAGCAAGAACCATTCAGACTTCATAGCCACACTCAGAGCTGCAAACCAAGAACAAAAATGAACGTGTGAGAAGAACAGCGTTTCTCAACACAAAAAAAAAACCACCCAAAAAACCAACAACCAAACAAACAAAATTTGGAAAGGTTTCAGAGGTCTTACAATGGAAAGAGTGTATTCTGTGTAACTGCTTAGCTGTTATTGCTTACTTCAGTAGTCAGTTTTATGCAAAGGCCATTCCTGCTCTCCAGTCATCGTTGCCAAAATATATGTGATGAGATAAATGGGGTGGAAAAGCCTCATTTTATGGAGTCTTGAGGCAGCAGGAGAGACTGAAACCTAGATCAGAGAACTTATTTGTGTGACTAAATATCCTTCTAGAAACAGGCTTTAGAGATTTGGCTGCTCTTGCACAGAGATCTGCAGAAGGCTGGACTCCCCTGAGAGTCTCCATCCAGAAGAAGAAAGTGGAAGTTTCCTGGTGCTCCCTGCCTTTGTAAAGCATCTCTGTTTTGGATGTCCTTCTACATCTTGCAACAGCTTCAAGTCATCACCTCCTTGAAACCTATGAAATCTGCTCTCTAAGCAATCTGGGGGACTATATGCTCCTAACTGTTCCTAGTGAGGGGATTGCTGAGGAAGGCCAAGCCAAAAGGGAATTTCTGCAACTCCTTGCTCATACCTCACACGTCCTGTTGTCCACAGCCTGGATCCTGCTCTCATATCGTCTGAAGCAGCACTAATTAATTAATTAATAAGTAGTCTTTATGTCTAAGATCAATTAGATGATACACACAAAGCTTTTCCTTTGTAACTCTCCCTAACTCCTGAGAAGAACATCTCTTGCCCTTTTCAGAGAACATCTTTTTTTAATTAACTTTTTTTTTTTATTCAGAAAAGTCAAAATTACAGAGCTTCAAAAATACAATTAGCATAATGTAACAGTAACATCACTAATGAGGGCTGGCAAGCATTCACCCAACGGGGCATGACTTCATAGAGCACAATAGCTGCTTCTTTCTGCAAATCCAAAAAAAACCAGCCCGGGCAACCATGGCTTTTGTGTTGCACAAGCTGAGAACTGCCTCCACATCCTGGTCCCTGCTCCACACAGGGATGCTGGAGCTCTTGCAAACGTATGAATGGCCTGCAAACAGCACCACACACCATCAAAGGGAAGTAGTAGAGAACAGACGTGACAGCGAAGTAAATGACTTTAAAATGTAACCACTCCCTCTGGCTGTTTCAAAAGCTGGTGAAGAACTGCACCTAAAAACAAGGCCACAGCATGAGTGCAGACCCCGTGTGATGTAGGAGGGTTACATCAGGCATAGCTCAAGTGACATATATTCATAAACATAACAAATTTCTGACAGAAGGTAGGGATTGCCAGTCGAGGAGAACTGTAAATGGTGCCATGCTCTCCCTTGCAGACCTGCCTGAACGAGGTGAATTAATTTAGCCATGGACACCACTATGTTTCAAGTGGACAAGCTCCAAGAATGTTGGCTGGAAATCCTCTCATTATTTGTTTTCCATCATTGTTTAGGGTTTGGGTTTTTTGGGGTTTTTTTTGAGATGATAAATGTTTTAAAACTATAGTAGCATCATATGTATAATACCTCAGTGCATGTTCTCCAACATTTTAAGGCATTTGCTTAAAGAAGATTTCTGGAAGAAATCCTGCTTTTGCTACAGATATTTCTGCAGGTAGTACTAGAACTGTGGATTTTTGCAGAGAGTATTACAGCACAAGAACATAGGCCCCTATTCAGAGCTTGTGTTTAGCTTGGAGTACTCACACTCAACCAGCATTTAACCACGTGGGCTGAAGAAGGTTAGAGAGTTTCCTAGCCCAAGCAGTGCTGTGTAACTGTTCATGCAGGGATATTCAACAGGAGATTAAATTTATGCAAGCTCTGCACACATTTTGAACAGATCTTGTAGTCAGCAAACTTTCCAAAGTGACCTCTGCAATTCCTCCTGCTTAACTTTATCCCATTCTTTCAGAGTTTTTCTGGGGCATCAAGAATATTGTTTATCCTCAGTGAATCCACTGAAAGCTTACCAGTGTGTCTTTAGCTGGAATTTGACAAAGAATTATGTGATTTTTTTCTTAACTTCTCCTTACAGACAGTGCCATGCCTGTGCTTCCCTCACAGAGCTGCTGGTCACTTTAGTGGTGCCTGATGGTGGCAGCCTGACTGGTGCTGACCACCAAACATCGTTTTTGTCCATCAGCTTCATCAGACAAACAAAGCATTAAGTGCCACATCCAGCCCTTTCAAGGATGCTTACACTCCTCCACTTCATTGGGCAGCCCATTCCAATGGGTAACAACACTTCCAGTGAAGAAATTCTTCCTGGTGTCCAGCCTGAACCTCCCCTGGCACAGCTTGAGGCTGTTTCCTCTTGTCCTGTCACTGCTCCCCACCTGGCTACAACCTCCTTTCAGGTAGGAAGGGGTAAGATCTTTCCTGAGCCTCCTTTTCTCCAGAGTAAACAACCCCATTTAGCTCTGGAAAAGGCAAACTGTACACTGAGTCCCTCCCAGCCTGGGTTAATATTTTGTGAGACTGGCTTCTGCTACAAAATATTGGTTGCCACCAGTCAAGTCCAACTAGATCATTGGGAGCTCAGAAATAAATTCTACAAGGACCAGACTCAGAATTACAGCCCTTAGCCTTTCCAGGGTCACAAACCTGCTGGGAGAAAGTATGACACGGTCTATTACCGAAAATAGCATAAAAATTGCCTGATACCTCCCTGGTTTTCCTTATGACAAAGGTCAGACTGTTGTCCAACCTGCTGGAATTGCTGAGCTCATAGTTTTTGATGCCTTTCACATGTTTTGGCTGTGTAGCTTTCACTGGCTCATCTTTTGAGGTTCACTCAGTGTTGCACCCACAAGAACTGACTGAGAGATTGTGCAAGCATTGTGAAAGCTGCTCTGGAGCAGGATACGTGCTCACCGTGCTAAAGTGAAAAAGTGCAGGGGTTGGAAGCTGCAAACAGAGCTGTGTATACAAAATTCATTTTCTGGCTACTCCCTTGAACTGAGAACAGCTAATCTTAACAAAACAAAAGCAGACAGGCAAGAGACATGGTCCAGAAAGGCACAGTCAACCTGACTTATCAAACAACTGTGTTTACCTTTTGACACTGTTTTATTCCATTAACAATTACTGATCTAAGACAGTTCTGCTAGAGTACTGGAAATCTTTTCAGCTCCAGGGGTAAAAGTGTATTCTCTTAACAGTTTTGTTAGCTCAACAATTTGTTCTTTATTTATATTGGCTTTGATGTGAGAGAAGAAAGTGAAAAAGAATGTAGAAAGTGGGCAGTTTCATAATATAAGTATATTTATCAAGTGAAAGACTTAGAACACGAGCAAAAACTGTAATGTGAAACACTGCAAAAACACAATTAGGACCGTAAGTATGAAATTATGCAGTCTAACCTGATTTCAACCTTTGTTTGCCCGGTATGAAGGTAAAAGTTTTAATGGCATTTCCAAAAAAATAAATACCTGCTTTTATGATCTAAAACTCAACCAGGAAGCTGCACCAGTGACTGGCATCACTGTGAGGAGGAAGTTATGGCGTGCAGGAGACATGATGTCTCAACACTCTTTTAACTGCTGAAATGTGCCTGAGATCAGCAGAGTCTCCCAAAGGGTGCTGGGATTAAATTTATCTCAGGAGGAAGAAGGAGGGGAAGGGCAAGGATGAAACATTTTGAGAATATTTCTGTGGTCCAATCACCAGTCTGTGGATTCAGTACCATCATCTGTGGGCTCAGAGCAAAGCTTCTGTCTCTGTCCCACTCTCATTTCAGAGCCGTGCTGTCTATGTTATTTTTACATCAATCTTATATTTATTTCTGCTTGGTGTGCTAAAGCAGCCCAGCTGGCCTCACCTTAAGGAGGAGAAGGGTAACCTTCCAAAGTTAGCCTATCCAAGGGCTTCTCTACACGAGGAGGCTGCGCAGGGTGACAAACCTCCCTTATGAGCACACTCCCCTTCTGTCTCAAATAACATTCCTTTCTTTCCGGCTTGGCTCAGGCCAAGATGAAAAATGTTCTGTTGCACTGGAACACGCATTTGTGGACAGCTGTTTGACACCAAGAATTGCACAGTGAGGCTGTTGGGGAGAGGAGAAGCCCAGGTGTCCCTCAGAGGGATGTCATGATGAGGAGGACACGCAGCCTGTGTCTTCCAGATCCTCTGAGGCTCCTCCCTGGACCCTTCCTCTCTCACATTTCTCTGCACAGATGTGGAAACTCTTGCACACAGCATCGAGGGACCTGGATCCTCCTAACAAACAAAGCTTGCTTGATCTCCTCTCTAATAGGAAATACATGTTTTTCTAAGCATGTAAACTAAGCATTTGAATTAGTTTGGACTCAGCCTGGCTTTCCCCCTCCTTTCTCAGAAAATCTCTCCTTGTCTAAATGTGTACAGAGTTGCAGATGGTCATTCACAAGCTTTGCATGCTTGGGAAAGAAATAATGGGTTGCACCTATGCTGGTAAAAGGTTTTATTGCTTGGAAAACTCCTCAGTTGTGCAAATGGGGAGGATAAGAGAAGCCCCCAGTAGTTTCCCATCCACAGTCCAGTTCCTTCCAGAGAACAGATGTAGTAAGGACAAAAGGATGGAAAGGTCTTGCTTGGGTTGTTTTTTAGGTTTACCTGACATGGGGTAATTCCTGGGATTCCCTCAAATGACCCTTCCCTTTCTCTGGTCCCTGTCAGGGATCACAAACTGGGACATCCCACCTGGAATGCTGCTGGTGGTGATGGGTTGTGCACAGCCCTGCCTTCAGACACTGCTGCTTGCTGGCTGAGCCAGGACATTGCCCACACCTACAAAATGGATGAAATAAGGACCACATTTTCCCCAGACAACCTTAGATGAGCCATCTAGAGACATTGATCTGGCAGGAATTTGCATGCACAAACTGGCCAAGTGTGCATTCAGCCATCTGATTTAACTACCTCTAGCTGTGTTTCTTATGTGCACATGGGAAAATGCATATTTTCACTGTTTCAGAGGTTGGTTTGGAAAAAAGAAAACCTACCCTTTTTCGATATCTAGCAGAAAATCTTTTAATTTAAAGAGTTGCTGAGAAAGATTGCAACAGAATATGTCCCAGCTGATCCAGTCTAGAAGGGAGGACAATCCAAGACACTCTTTTCCCCTGTTCCTTTTTCTTTTTCATGAGAGACTCTTCTCAGGCAGCAGGACATCAGATATCCTACATGGCAGACAAAGAGTTCACCTCTAAGTTTCTTACCCAGTTGTTTTCAATGGAGGAGTCTGTTTTTCCTGTATGATTGGAACAATTACCCTGATGAGGCAAAGGACTGAGGCAGATGTTCTCCCTAATTAATACTAAAAAGTGTCCTTCAGCTTTTTCTTGTGAAATCCACAACTGTCTCATGATATTCCACAATGGGATGCAGGTAGTGAATATTTAAGGAGTGTTGTTGCTGCTATTGCTTCTTATTTCAGGAGAGGACAGGACAAAGTGTGCAGTGTTAAATTAAATTGTATGTTCACCATCTCAAAGGAGGAGAACAACTTTTTAAAATACTTCTAGTTGTTTCAGGCTACCTACCCTTTACAAGAGAGAATTATTACAGTTTTGATATTTCACCATGAAATGATGCTGCCAGCTGTCAACAGCTCAGGGAACAGTTAATAATAATTTTGTACAGCTGCTCATAAAACTGTAAAAATCTGCTGTCCTTCTCCTAAAAAAAAAGAAAGTTAAATTCTTGGCATCAATCCTTTGGGGAGAATAGTTAACAGGTGTCCAAAATACTCACAAGGGGAAAGCCAATTCATCATCTTCCTTTTGTGATGTAAAAATGCATTTTCTCTGGTGTACAGCTCCATATAAGAAACTCCCTGGTTAAAATAAAACCGGAGTGGATTACAAAGTAACTTTGTCTCAAAGTACTCACAAGCTTGAGGACAAGAAGGATCTGGCCATGCTGCTGTTCTCTGAACCCGTCCATGTCCATCGTGTTCCTCCTTAACTGGGCAGGCAGTGCTGTGGTCCTCTCACCTCACAGTGCCCAGAACACCTGGGACTGTCAGCTGGGAACAGCCCTGAGATGGACATGGCAGGATCCCCATCTCCTAGGCTGCCCTACAAGCAGGACCTTCACCTGCCATGGGCTCTGGGGCAGTGCTGGTGCCAAATGAACGAGAGAGACTTTTCCAGCAGCCTGGTGGCTCCTGCAAGGTCTGCTAGAACAAAGGCCATGCTGAGGTTGGTTAAGCAGTTGGTGACAGCGCATGGCTGCAAGGGAGAATGGCAAGAGCACTGGAAAATGCAGCCCAGAGACATGAGTAAGTGCTTGGCAAGATGCAACATGCTGCTCTATACCTCAGGAGAGGAGTCAGACACTGCTGCTAGAGACTCCTCAAGCATCCCCCTGCCCAATACCCTTGTATGTCATAAGATGCACAAACACACTGGCTAAAATTTGCTCCCTTGATAGCTTGATTGGGAAGCTTAACAATAATAAAAACAAAAATAAATTAATAATAATAATAGTAGTAATAATTATAAAGACTTAAGTCCTGAGCATCTCTTTTGCAGATAACTGTATACTAGAGTTGAGTTATCCAAGTTATGAGCCCTGCCCTGCTCTCTGCTGTACTTCAACATTTTCAGAATATAAAGCAGCAGGGGTGGTGAGAAATGGAGCAAGCAATATAAAAATGGAAAATAAGGCAGAAAATTGCAATTTAACTTTGTCGGCACAATTGTATGGAATTGAAAAGCAATTTCAGCATCCCCAAGACATGTTAATGGCCTTAGAGAGTCCAGACATAAAAGCAAGCTATTTTCCAAATTTCAAATGGATCCAAAGTTTCCTAGCAGGAGGGAATTGTTTTAGCATGTAGCTTTACAATTAGATGTTGGAAAAACTTAGTGGTGGAGGAGATCCCACCCTAACTTACAGTGAAGCAACTTCACTTTAAAGTACAAAAATAACTCTGGGTGGAGATGGCCTTACCAAAGGACAGAATTTAGCCCAGCATCTTTGAAGATTGTGCACCTACATGGTCAGAAACTCTCCTGCCCTGAATGGGAAGTAAATTCCTCAGAACTGGAGTCAATTAAGGTTAATTTAGTTCAGTCTTTTTTGCAATAAATGGATGTAAATGAGGCATCCCCAGTGGAGACAGATTTACGGCAGGCAAAACAGCTATAAAATTAAGAACAACAGGAAAACTAAGCTGGTCTCTGATAAGAAGGTGTGAGCTAATTATGAACTTCCAGCTAGAACATGAAAGTAACACATTTAACCCCCACAGACGTAAATGTCTCATCTGGAAATTTATGGTGATTGACAGGTGAGACTTGCTGTGGGAAGAAGAAAAGGGAGGTGATGTAGGGGTTCTTTAGTCTATGTCTTACACAGGACAAGATGTAATTTAATCCTGTTTGTTATCAAACATTCCCTAGTGGCTCCTTCTCCCCCATCACAAGGTTTCGTTTCCACTTTTGAGCTGGTTGCCTGATCCACTTAATCTCCCTCATTTTCCATGTTTGGGTTTTGCTGAGCCTCCTTGGGCTTACTGTGGAGACACAATTCAGATGGGATGGAAGAGAGGAAATTAAAAAAGAAATCATAAATACAGCTACTGAAAATCACATGGCCTGGGATGTTCTCTCCTCCCTTTCTCTGAAAAATCTTGGGTTTACAGCTTTCATTGGCTTTCAATTGGCAGATGAATGTCATTAGTGGCATTTAGTCCAAGGAAGTATGTTTAACTTGAGAGGCACCAACCAAGTGAGTAGAACATAAGGGCCAGCTAAGGTCTGTGTGGCCCTGCAGCACATGGGACAGTCATAAAGAAAAAGAAATGGGAGGGACACAAGCCTATACCAATGCTTGCTTTCTCTACCGGGTCCTGATCTCTGTTTAGGATGGAATGACATTTTCTTTCTTCTTACAAGCCCATAGGTGTCACTTACTCAGACTTGGGGGCACTAGTTGTTCCCCTAACCACAATCCTTCTTGTCTATAGCATTTAGATTACAAGGGAATGGCCTCTGAGCCCATCTGTTCTTTCTAAATAATCAGTGATAGGAATGCATTAATTGCACAGGGAGAAGAGGGCAAACCTGCCCAGCTCTGACCCTCTGCAAACTCTTAAACTTTATTCTGGTAGAGTCTGAAGCAAATGAGAAAAGTCCATTATTAATTTAATAGTAAGAGTCCTAAAGGCAAGGAGGTTGACTTTTTGTAAAGGAGAACTCCAACATTTCAACAGCCACTGAGGAAATGTGTTTCCTACAGAGGTTTCAGATTTCCTAGAAACTGCATGAGCATACACAGCATCGTCTGAGCTCACCTCTGGTCTTGCCTCAAGGTCCAAGCATGGTGGGAACAGACTTTGTGAGCTTTGAAGCAGACACCAAGCAGGATCAAAGCTGGGGAGGCTGCAAGGAGCAGTGAACAAGGACCGTGCTCAGGGCTAGCACAAAGCTGGGTGAGATGCAGAAGGGTCTGTAGATAATCCCCTGAACCATCTGGCATTGCCTTCTACTCCAGCTGGCTGTACCCATAGTATGGCAAGCTGGTTTCCCAGCTGCACTGGGAGATGAGGAAGGGAAGAGCCCTCCCAGAGGAAAACAGGACAATGGATGGAGAAGAGGGACTGGGTACACTGGAGACTGGAGCAGATATGCCCCTGCAGCAGATGCTGAGCCTTCAGCTCAACGTGTGCTTGACAATTTCCCTACAAAGAGCTTGAGGTGCTCCAAGCAAGAAACTGGCTGAGGTGGGAGCACATGGTGTCCACAAGCACAGGAAATGAGCACATTTGGGTTCTGTTGACTGGAATATGAGCCTGTGTGAGCAGGAACACAGCACACAGTACCTGTGTGTGTGTACCAAAGGCTGCAGATGAGACCCAGAGATGTGGACATGCCTTAAACTTCCTGCTGGTAGCAATAAGATTTAGCCTGGGCAAGAGAGACATCATCATTTCTCCATGGTAAAGTTTTGTTATTCTGAGGTTTACTCTTTTTGGGTGACTTTTGTTACAATAGGAAGCCAAATAAATGCCCCTGAGCCAAGAGTCCCTTTGGACAAGCAAGAACTTCTGAGGGAGTTTGCATTGCCTCCATTGGCAGCTGACAAACTGGGGCCACCCAGGTACCAAAGAACTTCCCAAAATTGTCTACAGCTCCACCTGACCTCAGGCTTATAGAACCTGCAGACCAGTGCCATACACTGCAGACCAGTGCCCCCAGTGCTCTGGGGAAACCACAGAGCAGCGTTTAAAGCTGCATCCTTCCACCAGTTGTCACCTCTTGGCCCCGTGTGGGACAGGACTAATATTGCAAACAGCAGGGGTGGATGGTGACAGCCTGTGGGACTGGCTCGAGCCCAACAGAAAGTGCAAATGCCTGTTTGGCTCCACAGCTCTGCCACACACCAGTGGAGGATCCCTCTGAGACTGTAAAAGCAGCCACTGCTCCTGGTGTGCGCTGATGCAGGTCCCTCTGGTGCTGCCACTGGAAGTCTCGGCAGAGACCGGGGAGTTTATTAAAAAGGTGAGTAATTATGCAGAGCAGTTCTCATATCCACCACACCGCGTGTGCACAGACTGTGACCTTTCTGGAAGTTTCTGCAGCACACCCTTCAGCAGCTTATTACATAACAGGCACCCAGAGACCTGCACCAGGGAGCACTTGCTGATTGCAGCCAGAGCTGCTAAACAGCTCTCTGACAATGAGCACTTAAAGAGCAGTTTCCTTTCTGTCCTTCTCTTTCCTTGACTAATTTATTAGTGTGAGGTCATTTTGATTATTAACCTGAGCCCATTTCTTTCTATGGGCAAATGCTTCCACCCTCTCGCTGCACATTTGCACACCGCCTCTCTGAACATTTTATTACCCGATTTTCCTGTTTGATTTCCCAGGGTACTTCAGTTCCTGTTCTGAGATACAGCGTGTTCTGAGAGTTGGTTAAAGACTCGCAGATCTCCAAGTCTTCAGGGATAGATTCTTTTCCTCCTTCTCAGTAGCTGACAGATGGTTATTCTTCAACAAATAAAATCTAAATTGTATTAGTCTGCTCCGCTGCAGAAGCAAGTTCTTAATAAGCGCCTTGCTGTGATGAAAGGAAATAGAGGAAAAAAGCAACGTCTCCAAAGTGGGGGTATTTAGAATTAAAAATAGACTCCATGTGTCCATTTGACAGAATTGCACAGCAAAATTTCACATCTGAAGGGGACTTAAATGGCACAGAGTCCTGGTTTTGGCTCTCTCCAAAGGCATGAGTCACATCCATAGCAAAATTTCATGAGTGGCAGCTGTTTTCTGAACCAGTGCCATCTGATGTGCCAAATCCTCCTCATGCAGCACCCTATGTGTGAATGTACATCAAGGGAAAAATGAACTTTCATCCAACCAGGCTGATACAGCCACAGTTAGATCTGCCAGGGCTGTGGAAATGGGCACCCAACAGATCCGACAGAAGCATCTCGGCTGAGCTGAGTTTATGAGGCAGAAGCTGACTCAGAGCAAGCATGAAGGGCTTCCCATCCCTGACCTGTGAGCTCATGCCATTCTCTGGCCCCTCTTTGTTAACATACTTATCACTCTGAAATGGTTTTATAAAACTTAAAAACCCCACTGTGATCTGTGTCTGAATAATCCCATTCCCTTCTGCACACTGTGTGGCTGATCTGGCTCTGCTTAGCCTCAATTCTGACCTGGTTAACATCGGTGTGGGCAAATTCCTACACCAAGGTCTGGACTGAATGCTCTGGCATCCTCAGGGTTAACATGGTTGTGCACAGACAGCTCAGCCCAGCCCTTTCCATCACAAAACCAGGGGGTTTAGCAAATATGGTGAGCTGGCCCTTGATTAGCATTGCTGCAGCACCATGGACTGGACTGGCCCAGTAGCTAATTGTGCTCCTCACCAGACACCTCCTACCTGTTCCTGAAATGCTGACCAACCAACGTTTCCAGTCAACTTCAGGTTTTTCTCCTTCTCAGTCCTAAGGTAAAGTAAGAAACATGGTTGAGGGAAATACAAACACTCATCTTGCTGTAAATGTTGTCATCACTCAGGTTGTCACCATTAGCAAGATAATCCCATGGGAGGGACCCTTGGTGCTCTGGCATTTGAGAGCTTCTTAAAATTGTCTTTATTGCTGTTGATTAGCTGTAGACCATGAATGGGCTGTCTAGCAGCCCATGAGATTCTGATACACCATATCAACTGATTAAGAAAATAACTGCCTAAAACCAGCTTGCTGTTAATCTTTGATGGTATCTTAATTATTCAAAACCAGTAATTCAGATCACTTAGAAAAAACAATTGCACCTTGGATACAGAGAACAGAAGTGGGAAAAATAATCTACTAACCTCTGCTGCTATTCTGCCCAATTTCCTGGGCTTCAGGACATCTCCTAGAAGGTTCTCCAGCCTCTGCAAACCTAAACAATGAGCCTAATATCAGCTCCAGGAGGAACAAAGGGGTCAAAAGTTGCTCCCACTGGACAGTCCTGAAAGAGAAGTTTGTACAACCTGTTGCCCTGCTCTGAAAGTTAAAAAACACAGCAAGAAAATCGCACTCTTTGAGGCAATTACATTGCTTCTCTACCCACCAATCTCTGAGCACTTTTAAAATCACCTTTAATGTGCTCTATCTTCACAATTACCTGCAAGATAAGGGCGATACCATCATCCTTGCTTTACAGATGGAGAGCCAGGGCACAGACAGGACCCTGCTGCCTAACCACTTTTCTTTTATTAGTGAGCTTACCTCTGGCAGTGCCTGGTTGTGTCTTACTCAACGTTCAGCCCTTTGAACAGCTGCTCTTACATGAAGGCTCACAAAGGCTGCCACAGAAGGAGCAGACCAGGAGGTTTGGCTGGTTGCATCACTACAGTCCTCGCTGCACTAATGTAAGTGCAAATAAAGACCCTGAGCATGCAGGAAATGTACACTCATCTAGAACTGGAACAGTCAAAACTGGAACATTCAAACCAGGCATTGGTTCACTTTATTCTTGAGCAGTCATAAGTCACATTGGAGAGAACAGGTTGTACACCTCAGAGAGGTAAATTTATTTCAGACTTCAGACTTCTCTAATTAGTAGTATAAAGCATTCTTTTGGTTGTGCACCCTCTGTTCCCCAGACAGGGAACTAATTGCAGTCCCATACTTTCTGAAAATGTGTACATTTC